>NC_053035.3:54192412-54506291 GCF_002575655.3 Aegilops tauschii subsp. strangulata | reverse complement strand
TCTTCCTCCTCCTCAAGCCCTTCGCCTTTGCTCGCCGTTGCTGCATCTTTGCTGTACTCCGTCCCCCGACCCTCGCAACCGCCATGGCCCACAAATCCACCAAGGGCAAGGGAGTGGCCAAGGACGCCGGAGCGACGGAGCCGCCGGAGAGTGCGTTGGCGGCGCAGCGGACGCAGCTCGCCTACTTCCCATCGGCGGTTGATGTGTTCAAGCTCCGGGACTGCTTTGGGCCCTTGTGGGGGTGCAAGACGGGGGGAGAGACGACGGGGCATCCAGCCACGCGTGTCATCCCCGCCAATTGCGCCGAGGCCGCCCCAAATCGGTATCCGTTCTTTGTCGGTTACTTATCTTGCGGCCTTTGCCCCCCTTTCTCCGATTTCTTCAACGATATCATATACACATTTGGCTTCCACCTTCTGGATTTTACTCCAAACACCGTGGCATGCATGGCTCTGTTCGCCCACCTCTGTGAGGGCTTCGCCGGAGTTCTTCCCAACACGGCGCTCTTCCGCCATTATTTTTACCCTCACATCCAGAAGGGGGGCGCCATCTCTGGCTGCGTCGCCTGGATCCCGAGGTCCAAAGGAACGTACCCGGAGGGCGCCCAGAAGGAGAGGTGGGAAGAATGGCGGAGCCGATGGTGCTGGATTGAGGAGAACGATCCACAAGAGTTCTGCCGGGTCCGCCAGGCACCGCCGGTCCGCAGGAACGACTGGGGCGACGTCGATGCCCAGGACAACAAGCTCGAGATCGCCACCAATAGGATCCACCGCCTCACCATTGCCGGGCTCACCCTGGAGATGATTGGGGCAGATTTCCTTCGCCACCGAATCGCCCCTCTGCACAACAAGGGGAGGCCAGCCTGGCTTTTCCAGAACGCGGCTCACATCATGAGGCTTCGGCCCAGCCTCAATCACAACTTCACGGTGATGGGGCACGCTCACTTCTGCCAGCGGATCTTTCAGCTCGACGTGAACCGCGAGGGCTGGGTAGAGAGGTCCAGCGAGGGTGCGAAGGCCGGCAAGTTCGTCAAGGGCCCCTTGTTTGGGTTGCCGGCGAGGGTGGTCCCGCTGAGCAACAACTTGCGCCAGACCGACATCATCGCCATGATGCCGGACTGCAATGCGCACGGTCCCGTCCAAAACTGGCCCCCCCCCACCGGAGGAGCAGGTGCAGGAGTTCTTTGAAGGCTTGGCGGAGATATACGTCCGCAAGGAGCCGCTGCTTATCCAGGACACCACCCAAGCGGAGCTGGACTACATCGCCGCCAGGGCGGTGGAGGCGGAGCTCGCCAAGGAGGCCGGCAGCGCCGGCGGCGTGGAGGACGAGGCCGCAGCAGCCGCGGAAGAGAGGGAGCTTGCCCAGTGGGCGGAATCTGCTGGGGAGGCCAGCAGCGCCGGCACCGGGGCCCCTCTTATCGAAGACGTGGTTGACGAATCGTCGTCGGAGGAAGCCGCGGCTGTCGACCCTCCGGCCATGGGGAGATGGCGAGTCTTGCAGCGGGCCACCTCTGGCGAGCCGGTTCGGCCCGGCAGGGTCGGGCAGCCCCGACAAGCTCAGGAGGCGTCCGCGCGCCAGACGAGGGCCGCGGCTGCGAATAAATCAGTGAAGGTCACGGTGGCAAAGGAGAAAGCACCTGCCTCCTCTTCATCCAAGCGCGCCCAGACCCCGCCCTCCTTCCCTCCTCCGGTAGACGTCGACACGGAAGTCACCTTTGACTTCGGGTCCCTCAGCCCAAGGAGGAAGAGGAAAGCAGAGGAGGAGGTGGAGGACGAGTAAGTATCTTGTCCCTTTCTGCCATCTCTGTCTCCTCAATTTGTGCTGCTTGTCTTGACTTGTTCTTCTTCTTTGCAGGGATACGGAGACACTGGACCAGAGGGTGAAGAGGGCCAGGGCTTCGGTGAGCGGCCAGCCCCCGGCAGGTACTTCCGGCACACCACTGGTGGTGTTGAGCAGCCCGGACAGTAGCCCCTAGCACAGCCCCCAGCGTAAGTTCACCACTCACCCCTCATCGACGTGTGTTGGGGGCGCGATCTCTTGGTGCTGACCACGCCGTGGCTGCAGGAGGAGGACAGCAGCAGGAGGAGCCACAGAGGGCTACCCCCAACACTTCGCCCCCATCGACTAGCCACCCCGAGGGGCGTCCCCGGCAAGGGTGCCAAGCACCGAGCCCATGCACGCGGAGGAGGAGGAGGAGAACCTGGGCGCTGGTGGCTTTGCCTCGGCGCCAAATGTTGGTGGGAAGGGGACCTCTACTTCCTAGCCCGGCACGGGTAATTCCCTCGCCTTCCGTCCCTATTCCTTTTCTGTCCTTTCTGACTCTTGGTCTTGGCTTTGCCTCATCCCCTTCTTGGTATCCAGATCGTCCGTCGGTGGACCAGGAGGACATAGACACCGTCATCGAGGACGTTGCCAAGGCCGCCGAGGTGGAGGCCGAGAAGATCGCAGCCGAGGAGGCCGCCAAGGGCGCTGGTGAGGACACCGCCAAGGGGCCTGCCGGGGAGCCCGGCAAGGCTACTGCCGAGGAGGCCGGCAAGGGGCCTCCCGGGGAGGCCGACAAGTCCCTGCCGAGGAGGAGGTGGTCGATGACCAGCCTTCCTCCCCCGCTGCCTCTGGCTCCGGCAGGTATCTGAAGGTAGGTGATGACCTTTTCGTCCACCTTCCAGGGGTGTCGAGCTCCAGGGCGCCCATCGAGGGAGAGGTGTTCGATGAGGAGGTGCTTGCCGCCGCCGGGCTCGAGGTTGTTGACGAACCGAGCACCGGTGGCGACGGTTCTCAGGAGGAGTGGCTTCTCCAGGCCATGGGCGCCACTTTCCGGAAGCTCCAGGCGCTCCACCGCGCCGGCCTAGAGAAGGCCAAGTCCAGGATGGCCACGGTGGACAAGGCGGAGGCGGACCTCAAGGTGCGCGTCGCCGAGACGCGGACTTGGTTCCGTCAGGGTTGCAAGGAGCTGAAGGTCGCCGAGGGCGAGCTGGCCAAGCGTGACGTGGAGCTCACCATGAAGCGGGCCGACATCGAGAAGGCCCAGGAGACGGCAGAGAGCTTGGCCGCTGCAGCCGAGGCCGCTCGGACCCAGCACCAGGCCGCGCTGAACTCCCAGGAGGAGGATCTTGTGGCGCGTGAGGAGAAGCTTGCCGCAATGCTCCGCAGCAAGGATGAGGAGGTGGAGAAGCTCGTCGTGCAGCAGACCCAAGAGCTGGAGCAGAGGCACAGAGAGGCGCTCGATGCCCAGGCTCTGGTTCACGCCGGCAGGGTGAAGGAGATGGAGGTGGAGCGGGACGAGCTGAAGGACCAGGCCCTGAAGCTGTCCAAGGGGAAGGACACGCTCAACGGCGCCCTGACGGAGGCGCAGGGCGCGGCCGTCAGCAGGGCTGGGGAGCTCTCCGAGGCCAACAACTCCATCAAAGACCTGAAGCTGAAGCTGGAAAGCCTCGAAGGGATGCTCTCGGAGGCCAAGGCCCGGGAGGGGACCCTGGCCAAGGAGCTGGAGACTGAGAAGCAGCTCCGGAAGAACGAGGCCGCCAACCACAAGGATTTTGTGGAGGGCGAGAATCGCTGGATCAGCCGTCTTGTAGACGTCGCTGGCAGGATCACCACGCAGTTGGCTACCATGGGGATGCCAAATGTGAGGTACGCCCCAGAGCGCAGCGGGACTACCAACGCCAAGTTGACCCTATTCTTCGAGGGTGTTCTTGGGGCCCTGGAGCAGTTCCACTCCAACCGGGAGGCCTCCCTGGCCGATGAGTCCCGGAGGCTTTGCCGGGGTGCCATGACCAAGGTCCTTGCCAAGGTGGCGCACTGGAATCCTGACCTCGACTTCGAAGCTGCGCTGGAGAGCTTTCCCGAGGATGCGGACATCGCGGTGCTCAAGGAGCGTATCAAGCCCATCATCAGCCGCATCGACGGAATCCAGAGGGTGGAGTGCCAGCGCTGGAATTAGGCACCCTGTTTCCCATCGCCGCCGCGGGTTCATGACCAAGACAATTTCTATATTTAGTTAGAACTGCGGCAACAATTTATGTAATATAACTCTGCAGTACTTTTGAAACAATGCATGTTATTTTCTTGTTCGATTTTCCTTTGTATGTCCACCCTACGTTAACCGGGTAGGCTGGCCGGCACGTAAACCCAGGGCGGCGTCTTGAGGACGGATCCCCAATGGCCTACCGGGTGTGCTTGCTGCCGGGCAATCCATCTTACCGCCCTTAATGCGGCCGCTCGAACTGTCGAGCTTGACTCGAGTCAGAACCGAGAGCATTGCCAATTGCGGAAGGCTACCCTGCCACTCTCGACGCGGCCGCTTGAGCTGTTGAGCAGACTCGAAACAAAACTAGGGTGTTGCCAATTGCGGGGGGGGGGGGGGGGGGGCTTGCGTGCAGGTTTTCCATACAAAGAACGAGATCTCCGAGGGGAATAACCTTATATAAAGAAGAAATATTTAAATTTTGGCATGACATAGCTTTCCTGTCGCCGCACTGGCGCCCTTCGCGCTTGCAGGCAGCACCGTTCTTTTGGCCGTCTTCTTCCCCAGAAGCCGTGGCCACGAGGAACTGCTAAGCCGGCTGCTAAACCAGATTCTCACGACTGCGTCCCCCTACCTGGCGCGCCAAAGATGCCGTCGGGAATGACACCTATGGGATCAGAAGAATCCCTACTACGGTTGGCGGGGCGCGGGGTTGTGAGAAGAGCAGGTCTAACAGGAAGCACACGGATCGTTTACCCAGGTTCGGGCCGCGAGGATGCATAATACCCTGGTCCTGCTTTGGTGGACGTATTGAGTGTTCTTGTGTTCTTGAGCTAGCTAAGGGGTGTAACTTGCCCAAAAGAGTCGAATCCCTCTCCAGTATGCCATGGGCCTCCTTTTATAGTCGAAAGGGGCTGCCACAGTGGCACACAAGAGGTGGAAAGGTCTATAGTGCTGCGACCTTATCGCTCGTATTACAGGACAAGACGCATTTAATGCGTCGCTTAGGTGTCCCTTAGCTTTATCGGGGACGGGAACGAGGCCCGTCCCGTCCGTCGCCGCCTTGCCTTGCTTCGACACGCGCCCAGGCCAGCGTTGCATGTGGCGCTATGTAGGCAGGCAGGTAGCTGAGGTGGCGCGGTGGTAGGGTGTTCACGAAGATCTGCATGCCACCACGCAGGTGCTTGCTTAGTTGGTTTGGAAGCCACAGGTTGCCACACAGCTGCCTGCCCAGCTGGTTGGGCTGGCAGCTGCATGCGAATGGCGGTGGAGTCATGGTCGACTGGGGCCTGACTGTGGCCCCACTGATGTCCTCGGCAAGGGCCTTGCCGGGGGCCTGGCAAGGGTCTTGCCGTGGCGTTGTAGTCGTCCCCGGCAAGGTGCTTGCCGGGGGTCTTGTGGATTCCCTCGGCCGGGATCCCGCCGAGGGTCGCCATCTTCTGGTCCTCATCTGATCTCACATGTTTACGATCTTGACGAAGATCTGCATGCCATCACGGAGGTGCCTCCCGAGCCTTGGTTCCAATGTAGTTGTCGACGGTGTTTGGAACTCTTGGGCTCAAGGGTGGCTCACTCTGCTGGTGTTGGGCGAGCTGCCCCGGCAAGGCTCTTGCCGGGGCTGCTGAGGCTGCCCTGGCAAGGATCTTGCCGGGGGAACCCGCTTCGCCCCCTCTGCTCTTTGGGTTCTTGGTCTTGGCGTTGCCTCGGTTGCCTTGCGCTTCGGCTTCTCTCCGGCTTCCCTCCTCAGCCCTGCTAAGTGTGGCCATGGCGCGCGGCTCTGACTGCCCGTGCACAAGTAAAGGGGTCAAAAGGAGAGCCCCTACTTTTGTACACCGACATGAGCATCATTAAAATTATCAATGCCTAGCTAAAAAGGCTTTAAAGAAAAGCGCTTGTTGAGAGGCAACCCAATTTTATTTTTGTTTTTGCTTTTTGCTCCTGTTTAGTAATAAATAATTCATCTAGCTTATGTTTAGATGTTGTTTTATGTTTTAATTAGTGTTTTTGCCAAGTAGAACCTTTGGGAAGACTTGGGTGAAGTCTTTGCGATCTTGCTGTAAAAAACAGAAACTTTTGCGCTCACGAGATTAGCTGTAATGTTTTACTGGAGAGTGATTTTAGGTTGATTCTTTTTTCAGATGATGAATAGACAAATTCCTCACGTCCACCAATTTATTTAAGAATTTTTGGAGTTACAGAAGTATTCGAATGAAACAGATAGCTACAGACTATTCTGTTTTGACAAATTCTGTTTTTCGTGTGTTGTTTGCTTATTTTGATGAATCTATGAGTAGTATCGGGGGGTATGAACCATAGAGAAGTTGGAATACAGTAGTTTTAACACCAATATAAATAAAGAATGAGTTCATTACAGTACCTTAAAGTGGTGGTTTGTTTTCTTATACTAACGGAACTCATGAGATTTTCTGTTAAGTTTAAAATCATCCTTTCTGTACACACCTTTTGGGAGAGACACACATGAATCGGAATTTATTAGAATACTCTATGTGCTTCACTTATATCTTTTGAGCTAGATAATTTTGCTCTAGTGCTTCACTTATATCTTTTTAGAGCACGGTGGTGGTTTTATTTAATAGAAATTATTGATCTCTCATGCTTCACTTATATTATTTTGAGAGTCTTTTAGAACAGCATGGTAATTTGCTTTGGTTATAAAATTAGTCCTAATATGATGGGCATTCAAGACGGGTATAATAAAAACTTTCATATAAAGTGCATTGAATACTATGAGAAGTTTGATACTTGATGATTGTTTTGAGATATGAAGATGGTGATATTAGAGGCATGCTAGTTGGGTATTTGTGAATTTGAGAAATACTTGTGTTGAGGTTTGCAAGTCCCGTGTTGTGTAACAAATTTGAAGCATGAGGTGTTTCTTTGATTGTCCTCCTTATGAGTGGCGGTCGGGGACGAGCGATGGTCTTTTCCTACCAATCTATCCCCCTAGGAGCATGCACGTAGTGCTTGGTTTTAATGACTTGTAGATTTTTGCAATAAGTACGTGAGTTCTTTATGACTAATGTTGAGTCTATGGATTATACGCACTCTCATCCTTCCACCATTGCTAGCCTCTCTAGTACCACGCAACTTTCGCCGGTACCATAAACCCACCATATATCTTCCTCAAAACAGCCACCATACCTACCTATTATGGCATTTCCATAGCCATTCCAAGATATATTGCCTTGCAACTTCCACCATTCCGTTTATTATGACACGCTTCATCATTGTCATATTGCCTTGCATGATCATGTAGTTGACATCGTATTTGTGGCAAGGCCATCATTCACAATTTTTCATACATGTTACTCTTGATTCATTGCCCATCCAGGTACACCGCCGGAGGCACTCATATAGAGTCATATTTAGTTCTAGTATCGAGTTGTAATCCTTGAGTTGTAAATAAATAGAAGTGTGATGATCATCATTATTAGAGCATTGTACCGTGTGAGGAAAAAAAGATAAAAGCCAAATAAAAAAGAGATGGCCCAAAAAAAGAGAAAGGCCAAAAAAAGAGAAGGCCCAAAAAAAGAGAGAAAAAGAGAGAAGGGGCAATGTTACTATCCTTTTTCCACACTTGTGCTTCAAAATAGCACCATGATCTTCATGATAGAGTCTCTTATTTTGTCACTTTCATATACTAGTGGGAATTTTCGTTATAGAACTTGGCTTGTATATTCTAACAATGGGCTTCCTCAAAGTGCCCTAGGTCTTCGTGAGCAAGCAAGTTGGATGCACACCCACTTAGTTTATTTTGTTGAGCTTTCATACATTTATAGCTCTAGTGCATCCGTTGCATGGCAATCCCTGCTCACTCACATTGATATCTATTGATGGGCATCTCCATAGACCATTAATACGCCTAGTTGATGTGAGACAATCTTCTTCTTTTTTGTCTTCTCCACAACCACCATTCTATTCCACCTATAGTGCTATGTCCATGGCTCACGCTCATGTATTGCGTGAACGTTGAAAAAGTTTGAGAATACTAAAGTATGAAACAATTGCTTGGCTTGTCATCGGGGTGGTGCATGATTTGAGCATTTTGTGTGACAAAGATGGAGCATAGCCAAACTATATGATTTTGTAGGGATGAACTTTCTTTGGCCATGTTATTGTGAGAAGACATGATTACTTTGTTGGTATGCTTGAAGTATTATTATTTTTATGTCAATATTAAACTTTTGTCTTGAATCTTTCGGATCTAAACATTCATGCCACAATAAACAAAATTACATTGAAAATTATGTTAGTTAGCATTCCACATCAAAAATTCTGTTTTTATCATTTACCTACTGGAGGACGAGCAGGAATTAAGCTTGGGTATGCTTGATACGTCTCCAATGTATCTATAATTTTTGATTGTTCCATGCTATTATATTATCTGTTTTGGATGTTTAATGGGCTTTAATATGCTCTTTTATATTTTTTGGGACTAACCTATTAATCGAAGGCCCAGTGCCAGATTCTATTTTTTTTGCCTATTTCAGTGTTTTGCAAAAAAGGAATACCAAACGGAATGAAACCTTCGCGATCATCTTTCTTGGAACAAAAGCAATCCAGAAGACTTGGACTTGAAATCTGGAACTCCGCGAGGCGGCCACGAGGCAGGAGGGCGTGCCCAGGGGGGTAGGCGCGCCCCACCCTCATGGGCCCCACAGAGCTCCACCGACGTACTTCTTTCGCCTATGTATACTCTTATACCCTAAAAACATCAGGGGGAACCACGAAACCACTTTTCCACACCGCAATCTTCTGTACCTGTGAGATCCCATCTTGGGGTCTTTTCCGGCGATCTGCCGGAGGGGGAATCGATCATGGAGGGCTTCTACATCAACACCATAGCCTCTCTGATGATGTGTGAGTAGTTTACCACAGACCTTCGGGTCCATAGTTATTAGCTAGAGGGCTTCTTCTCTCTCTTTGGTTCTCAATACAAAGTTCTCCTCGATGTTCTTGGAGATCTAATCGATGTAATACTCTTTTGCGGTGTGTGTGCCGAGATCTTTGCAAGTCTCTTCGAATTATCGATTTAGTTTGGCCTACTAGATTGATCTTTCATGCAATGGGAGAAGTGCTTAGCTTTGGGTTCAATCTTGCGGTGTCCTTTCCCAGTGACAGTAGGGGCAACAAGGCACGTATTGTATTGTTGCCATCGAGGATAAAAAGATGGGGTTTATGTCATATTGCTTGAGTTTATCCCTCTACATCATGTCATCTTGCTTAATGCGTTACTCTGTTCTTATAAACTTAATACTCTAGATGCATGCTGGATAGCGGTCGGTGTGTGGAGTAATAGTAGTAGATGCAGAATCTTTTTGGTCTCCTCGACACAGACGTGATGCCTATATTCATGATCATTGCCTAGATATTCTCATAATTATGCGCTTTTCTATCGCTTGGCAGTAATTTGTTCACCCACCGTAATATATGCTATCTTGAGAAAATCCAATAGTGAAACCTATGGCCCCCGGGTCTATTTTACATCATATAAGTTTCCGATCTACAATTCTAGTTTCCTATTTATTTTATTTTGCAATCTTTACTTTCCAATCTATACAACAAAAATATTATCTTACTATCTTTATAGATCTCACTTTTGCGTGTGACCGTGAAGGGATTGACAACCCCTTTATCGCGTTGGTTGCAAGGTTCTTGATTGTTTGTGCAGGTACTAGGTGACTTGTGTGTTATCTCCTAGTGGATTGATACCTTGGTTCTCAAAAACTGAGGGAAATACTTACGCTACTTTGCTGCTTCACCCTTTCCTCTTCAAGGGAAAACCAATGCATGCTCAAGAGGTAGCAGGCGGCTCATGTTGGGAAACGTGGTATTTCAAAAAAAATTACATACGATCACGCAAGATCTATATAGGAGAAGCATAGAAACGAGCGGGGAGAGTGTGTCCACGTACCCTCGTAGACCGAAAGCGGAAGCGTTTAGTAATGCGGTTGATGTAGTCGAACGTCTTCGCGATCCAACTGATCCAAGTACCGAACGCACGGCAATTCCGCGATCAGCACACGTTCAGCTCGGTGACGTCCCTCGAACTCTTGATCCAGTTGAGGCCGAGGGAGAGTTCCGTCAGCACGACGGCGTGGTGATGGTGATGATGAAGTTACCGGTGCAAGGCTTTGCCTAAGCACTACGACGATATGACCGAGGTGTGTAACTGTGGAGGGGGGCACCACACACGGCTAAAAGATCAACTTGTGTGTCTATGGGGTGCCCCCTGTCCACGTATATAAAGGAGGGGAGGGAAGAGGTGGCCGGCCCTAGGGGGATGCGCCAGGTGTGGGGAATCCTACGAGGACTCCCCAGTCCAAGTAGGATTCCCCTCCTCTTTCCTATTCCTAGTAGGAGAAGGAGGGAAGGAGGAGGAGGAGAGAAGGAAAGGGCCCCCCCAACCCTAGTCCAATTCTGTTTAGGCTAGGGGGGGCGCGCGCCACTCCTTGACCTACCTCCTCTCTTCCACTACTAGGCCCATGAGGCCCAATAACTTCCCGGGGGAGGGGGGGTCCGGTAACCCCGGTACTCCGAAACTTATCCGAAACGACCCGAACCATTCCGGTGTCCGAATGCAGCCTTCCAATAAATGAATCTTTATGTCTCGACCATTTCGAGACTCCTCGTCATGTCCGTGATCTCATCTGGGACTCCGAACAACCTTCGGTCATCAAATCACATAAACTCATAATACAAATCATCATCGAACGTTAAGCGTGCGAACCCTACGGGTTCGAGAACTATGTGGACATGACCGAGACAAATCTCCGGTTAATAACCAATAGCGGAACCCGAATGTTCATATTGGCTCCTACATATTCTACGAAGATCTTTATCGGTCAAACCGCATAACAACATACGTTATTCCCTTTGTCATCGGTATGTTACTTGCCCGAGATTCGATCGTCGATATCATCATACCTAGGTCAATCTCATTACCGGCTAGTCTCTTTACTCGTTCTGTAATGCATTAATACGTCTCCAACGTATCTATAATTTTTTATTGTTCCATGCTATTATATTATATGTTTTGGATGTTTAATGGGCTTTATTATACACTTTTATATTATTTTTGGGACTAACCTACTAACCAAAGGCCTAGTGCAAAATGCTATTTTTTTTGCCCATTTTAGTGTTTCGCAGAAAAGGAATATCAAATGGAATCCAAACGGAATGAAACCTTCGGGAGAGTTATTTTTGGAACAAACGTGATCCAGGAGACTTGGAGTTGATGTCAAGGAGGCAAAAAGGCGGCCAGGAGGCAGGGAGGCGCACCCCCACCCTCGTGGTTCCACCGACCTACTTCTTTCGCCTATATATACTCATATACCCCGAAAACATCAGAGAGCACCACGAAACTCTATTTCCACCGCCGCAGCCTTCTGTACCCGTGAGATCCCATCTTGGGGCCTTTTCCGGTGCTCTACCGGTGGGGGAATCGATCACGGAGGGCCTCTACATCAACACCATAGCCTCTCCGATGATGTGTGAGTAGTTTACCACAGACCTTCGGGTCCATAGTTATTAGCTAGATGGCTTCTTCTCTCTCTTTGGATCTCAATACAAAGTTCTCCTCGATTCTCTTGGAGATCTATTCGATGTAATTCTTTTTGCGGTGTGTTTGTCGAGATCCCATGAATTGTGGGTTTACGATCAAGATTATCTATGAACGATATTTGGTACTTTTCTCAATTCTGATATGTATGATTTGATATCTTTGCAAGTCTCTTCGAATTATCAGTTTGGTTTGGCCTACTAGATTGATCTTTCTTGCAATGGGAGAAGTGCTTAGCTTTGGGTTCAATCTTGCGGTGTCCTTTCCCACTGACAGCAGGGGCAGCAAGGCACGTATTGTATTGTTGCCATCGTGGATAAAAAGATGGGGTTTATATCATATTACTTGAGTTTATCCCTCTACATCATGTCATCTTGCCTAATGCGTTACTCCGTTCTTATGAACTTAATACTCTAGATGCATGCTGGATAGCGGTCGATGCGTGGAGTAATAGTAGTAGATGCAGAATCGTTTCGGTGTACTTGTCGCGGACGTGATGCCTATATACATGATCATGGCTAGATATTCTCATAACTATGCACTTTTCTATTAATTTCTCGACAGTAATTTGTTCACCCACCGTAGATTATGCTATCTTGAGAGAAGCCACTAGTGAAACCTATGGCCCCCGGGTCTACTTTCCATCATATAAGTTTCCGTTCTATTTTATTTTGCAATCTTTACTTTCCAATCTATATCATAAAAATACCAAAAATACTTATCTTATTATCTCTATCAGATCTCACTTTTGCAAGTGGTCGTGAAGGGATTGACAACCCCTTTATCGCGTTGGTTGCAAGGTTCTTATTTGTTTGTGTAGGTACAAGGCGACTTGCGTGTATCCTCCTACTGGATTGATACCTTGGTTCTCAAAAACTGAGGGAAATACTTACGCTACTTTGCTGCATCACCCTTTCCTCTTCAAGGGAAAACCAACGCATGCTCAAGAGGTAGCAAGAAGGATTTCTGGCGCCGTTGCCGGGGAGGTGTACACCAAGTCAAGTCAAGATTTGATCTGCCAGCAACTAGCCATTTCTGGCAATGTTGCCAGGGAGATCTACACACAAGTCAAGACATACCAAGTACCCAGCACAAACCCTTATCCCTACATTACATTATTTGCCATTTGCCTCTCGTTTTCCTCTCCCCCACTTCACCTTTGCCGTTTTATTCGCCCTTTCTCCTTTCACTTCTTTCTGGTTTTCGTTTGTGTGTTCGCTCTTTGCGTGATTTGCTGCCATCATGTCTGAAACTGGGGAGGTTATCATTGATAAGGATAGTGGTAATAACATGGAAAACTTTGATACTTTTGATGATCCTCATGAAGAACCTACTATTTTACATACTAAAATGTTTCGGATCGGTAGTGGTAATATTATTGGAAAAGGAGTTATTCAAGATTTCTTTACTTGTGTCGGTGCCTTTCCCACTATGGGTGGGTCTATTCTTCATAGAACTAGTAGTCTTGCGGATGCTATATCTTTGCTCGTAGTTGAACTTGAAAGACAATTTATTCATATGCATCCTTGCATACAAAGGATTTTTCTAGAGTTTTCCAATATCGAGCATTCTTCTGTTAAGCGAGCAGGTACTATCTTTTTGGCACATGAGTTCAGATTTATAATGAAAGAAGCTAATGAAATTTTTGCGCATTATAGGGTGGACGCTGGTCGTCCTCCCATAGAAGCCATCCTTCTTAATCAAGAAGACTTAATGCGTTTACGATCTTTAGATCATGTCGCTTACAATGAAAACCTTAGAAAGAAGGTTCCTACCGTTGTTCTAGTTGATAGAATTTCTGAACTCAATGATGATTTTGCTATTCAGAATAATGGGTTAGTTTTTTCTCTTGAACAAAGGCTCATGACTTTTTGCCAAAAGAACGCTTATAATGATGAATTGGTTGTGCAATATAAGGGGCCAAAGGAGGAATCCATACCTACCGAGCTTCATCTTGGGGACTTTTGTCCCATTAAATTTAACCCTTTTGATTATTTTTGCTTGCTACAAAGAAAACATGCTGCTGAACGTAGGGAATATGAGAGGAGTTTTCGCGATTTGCCTTACCATTATTATGGCAATACATAGATCTATTCTTGCCTTTATGCCTAGCTAGGGGCGTTAAACGATAGCACTTGTTGGGAGGCAACCCAATTTTATTTTTGTTTCTTGCTTTTTATTTAGGTTTTGTAATAAATAATTGATCTAGCCTCTGGTTAGATGTGGTTTTATGTTTTAATTAGTGTTTGTGCCAAGTAAAACCTATAGGGTCTTCTTGGATGATAGTTATTTGATCTTGCTGAAAAAGTCAGAAACTTTCTGCTCACGAAAACAATTGTTAAAAATCACCAGAACATGATAAAATACTGATTCCAATTGCAGTAGATCAATAAACAAATTATTTAGGTCTTACTATTTTGGTAGAATTTTTGAGTTACAGAAAGTTTGCGTTTGATACAGATTACTACAGACTGTTCTGTTTTTGACAGATTCTGTTTTTCGTGTGTTGTTTGCTTATTTTGATGAATCTATGGCTAGTATCGGGGGGTATGAACCATAGAGAAGTTGGAATACAGTAGGTTTAACACCAATATAAATAAAGAATGAGTTCATTACAGTACCTTAAAGTGGTGGTTTGTTTTATTTCGCTAACGGAGCTCATGAGATTCTCTGTTGAGTTTTGTGTTGTGAAGTTTTCAAGTTTTTGGGTAAAGATTTGATGAATTTTGGAATAAGGAGTGGCAAGAGCCTAAGCTTGGGGATGCCCAAGGCACCCCAAGGTAAAGTTCAAGGACAACCAAAAGCCTAAGCTTGGGGATGCCCCGGAAGGCATCCCCTCTTTCGTCTTCGTCTATCGGTAACTTTAATTGAGGCTATATTTTTATTCACCACATGATATGTGTTTTGCTTGGAGCGTCTTGTATGATTTGAGTCTTTGCTTTTTATTTTACCAAAATCATCCTTGCCGTACACACCTTTTGGGAGAGACACACATGAATCGGAATTTATTAGAATACTCTATGTGCTTCACTTATATCTTTTGAGCTAGATAATTTTGCTCTAGTGCTTCACTTATATCTTTTTAGAGCACGGTGGTGGTTTTATTTAATAGAAATTATTGATCTCTCATGCTTCACTTATATTATTTTGAGAGTCCTTTAGAACAGCATGGTAATTTGCTTTGGCTATAAAATTAGTCCTAATATGATAGGCATCCAAGATGGATATAATAAAAGTTTTCATATAGAGTGCATTGAATACTATGAGAAGTTTGATTCTTGATGATTGTTTTGAGATATGAAGGTGGTGATATTAAATTTGTGCTAGTTGAGTAATTGTGAATTTGAGAAATACTTGTGTTAGAGTTTGCAAGTCACGTAACATGCACGTATGGTAACCGTTGTGTAACAAATTTGAAACATGAGGTGTTCTTTGATTGTCATCCTTATGAGTGGCGGTCGGGGACGAGCGATGGTCTTTTCCTACCAATCTATCCCCCTAGGAGCATGCGCATAATGCTTGGTTTTTGATTACTTGTAGATTTTTGCAATAAGTATGTGAGTTCTTTATGACTAATGTTGAGTCCAAGGATTATACGCACTCTCACCCTTCCATCATTGCTAGCCTCTTCGGTACCGTGCATTGCCCTTTCTCACCTTGAGAGTTGGTGCAAACTTCACCGGTGCATCCAAACCCCGTGATATGATACGCTCTATCAAACATAAACCTCCTTATATCTTCCTCAAAACAGACACCATACCTACCTATTATGGCATTTCCATAGCCATTCCGAGATATATTGCCATGCAACTTTCCACCGTTTCATTTATTATGACACGCTTCATCATTGTCATATTGCCTTGCATGATCATGTAGTTGACATCGTATTTGTGGCAAAGCCGCCATGCATAATTTTTCATACATGTCACTCTTGATTCATTGCCCATCCCGGTACACCGCCGGAGGCATCCATGTAGAGTCATATTTTGTTCTAAGTATCGAGTTGTAATCTTTGAGTTGTAAATAAATAGAAGTGTGATGATCATCATTATTAGAGCATTGTCCCGAAAAAAAAGAAAAAAAGAGTAGAAAGGCCAAATACAAAAAGAAAGGCCCAAAAAAGGGACAATGTTACTATCCTTTTCCACACTTGTGCTTCAATGTAGCGCCATGATCTTCATAGAGTCTCTTATTTTGTCACTTTCATATACCAGTGGGAATTTTTCATTATAGAACTTGGCTTGTATATTCCAACAATGGGCTTCCTCAAATGCCCTAGGTCTTCGTGAGCAAGCAAGTTTGATGCACACCCACTTAGTTTCTTTTGTTGAGCTTTCATACATTTGTAGCTCTAGTGCATCCGTTGCATGGCAATTCCTACTCCTTGCATTGACATCAATTGATGGGCATCTCCCTAGGCCGTTGATTAGCCGCGTCAATGTGAGACTTTCTCCTTTTTTGTCTTCTCCACATAACCCCCATCATCATATTTTATTCCACCCATAGTGCTATATCCATGGCTCACGCTCATGTATTGCGTGAAGGTTGAAAAAGTTTGAGATTACTAAAGTATGAAACAATAGCTTGGCTTGTCATCGAGGTTGTGCATGATGAGATCATTCTTGTGTGACGAAAATGGAGCATGACCATACTATATGATTTTGTAGGGATGAACTTTCTTTGGCCATGTTATTTTGAGAAGACATGATTGCTTAGTTAGTATGCTTGAAGTATCATTATTTTTATGTCAATATTAAACTTTTATCTTGAATCTTTCGGATCTGAACATTCATGCCACAATAAAGAAAATTACATTGAAGATTATGTTAGGAAGCATTCCACATCAATTTTTTTGTTTTTATCATTTACCTACTGCAGAACGAGCAGGAATTAAGCTTGGGGATTCTTGATACGTCTCCAACGTATCTATAATTTTTTATTGTTCCATGCTATTATATTATCTGTTTTGGATGTTTAATGGATTTTATTATACACTTTTATATTATTTTTGGGACTAACCTACTAACCAAAGGCCCAGTGCAAATTGCTATTTTTTGCCCATTTCAGTGTTTCACAGAAAAGGAATATCACACGGAATCCAAACGAAATGAAACCTTCGGGAGAGTTATTTTTGGAACAATGTAATCCAGGAGACTTGGAGTGGACGTCAAGGAAGCAACGAGGCGGCCACGAGGCAGGGAGGTGCGCCCACGGGGTAGGCGCGCCCCCACCCTCGTGGGCCCCCCGTGGCTCCACCGAGCTACTTCTTTCGCCTATATATACTCATATACCCTGAAAACATCAGAGAGCACCACGAAACCCTATTTCCACCGCCGCAACCTTCTGTACCCGTGAGATCCCATCTTGGGGCCTTTTCGGCGCTCCGCTGGAGGGGGAATCGAACATGGAGGGCTTCTACATCAACACCATAGCCTCTCCGATGATGTGTGAGTAGTTTACCACAGACCTTCGGGTCCATAGTTATTAGCTAGATGGCTTCTTCTCTCTCTTTGGATCTCAATACAAAGTTCTCCTCGATTATCTTGGAGATCTATTTGATGTAATTCTTTTTGCGGTGTGTTTGTCGAGATCCAATGAATTGTGGGTTTATGATCAAGATTATCTATGAACGATATTTGTTTCTTTTCTGAATTCTTATATGTATGATTTGATATCTGTGCAAGTCTCTTCGAATTATCAGTTTGGTTTGGCCTACTAGATTGATCTTTCTTGCAATGGGAGAAGTTCTTAGCTTTGGGTTCAATCTTGCCGTGTCCTTTCCCAGTGACAGCAGGGGCAGCAAGGCACGTATTGTATTGTTGCCATCGAGGATAAAAAGATGGGTTTTATATCATATTGCTTGAGTTTATCCCTCTACATCATGTCATCTTGCCTAATGCGTTACTTCGTTCTTATGAACTTAATACTCTTGATGCATGTTGGATAGCGGTCGATGTGTGGCGTAATAGTAGTAGATGCAGAATCGTTTCGGTCTACTTGTCGCGGACGTGATGCCTATATACATGATCATGGCTAGATATTCTCATAACTATGCGCTTTTCTATCAATTGCTCGATAGTAATTTTTCACCCACCATACATTATGCTATCTTGAGAGAAGCCACTAGTGAAACCTATGGCCCCCGGGTCTACTTTCCTTGATATAAGTTTCCGTTCTATTTTATATGCAATCTTTACTTTCCAATCTATATCATAAAAATACCAAAAATATTTATCTTATTATCTCTATCAGATCTCACTTTTGCAAGTGGCCGTGAATGGATTGACAACCCCTTTGTCGCGTTGGTTGCAAGGTTCTTATTTGTTTGCGTAGGTACAAGGCGACTTGCGTGTATCCTCCTACTGGATTGATACCTTGGTTCCCTAAAACTGAGGGAAATACTTACGCTACTTTGCTGCATCACCCTTTCCTGTTCAAGGGAAAACCAATGCATGCTCCAGAGGTAGCATGCATCATCCCGCAACTAACTCTTTAGTCACATTGCTTGCAAGGCTTATAGTGATGTGCATTACCGAGACGGCCCAGAGATACCTCTCCGACAATCGTAGTGACAAATCCTATTCTCGATCTATGCCAACTCAACAAACACCATTGGAGACACCTATATAGCTTCTTTATAATCACCCAGTTACGTTGTGGCGTTTGATAGAACACTAAGTGTTCCTCCGGTATTCGGGAGTTGCATAGTCTCATAGTCATAGGAACATGTATAAGTCATGAAGAAAGCAATAGCAATAAACTAAACGATCATAGTGCTAAGCTAACGGATGGGTCTTGTCAATCACATCATTCTCTAATGATGTGATCCCGTTCATGAAATGACAACACATGTCTATGGTCAGGAAACTTAACCATCTTTGATTAACAAGCTAGTCTAGTAGAGGCATACTAGGGACACTCTGTTTGTCTATGTATTCACACATGTACTAAGTTTCTGGTTAATACAATTCTAGCATGAATAATAAACATTTATCATGATATAAGGAAATATAAATAAAAACTTTATTATTGCCTTTAGGGCATATTTCCTTCAGTCTCCCACTTGCACTAGAGTCAATAATCTAGTTGACATCGCCATGTGATTTAACACTAATAGTTCACATCTTTATGTGATTAATACCCATAATTCACATCGCCATGTGGCCAACACTCAAGTTTACTAGAGTCAATAATCTAGTTCACATCGCTATGTGATTAACACCCAAGAGTAATAAGGTATGATCATGTTTTGCCTGTGAGAGAAATTTTAGTCTACGGGTCTGCAACATTCAGATCCGTATGTATTTTGCAAATTTCTATGTCTACAATACTCTCCACGGAGCTACTCTAGCTAATTGCTCCCACTTTCAATATGTGTCTAGATCGAGACTTAGAGTCATCCAGATCGGTGTCAAAGCTTGCATCAACGTAACTCTTTACGACGAACTCTTTGTCACCTCCATAACCGAGAAACATTTCCTTATTCCACTAAGGATAATTTTGACTACTGTCCAGTGATCCACTCTTGGATCACTATTGTACCCTCTTGCCAAACTCATGGTGAGGTACACAATAGGTCTGGTACACAACATAGCATACTTTATAGAACCTATGACTGAGGCATAGGGAATGACTTTTCATTCTCTTTCTACTTTCTGTCGTGGTCGGGTTTTGAGTCTTTACTCAACTTCACACCTTGCAACACAGGCAAGAACTCCTTCTTTGACTGTTCCATTTTGAACTACTTCAAAAACTTGTCAAGGTATGTAGTCATTGAAAAAACTTATCAAGTGTCTTGATCTATCTCTATAGATCTTGATGCTCAATATGTAAGCAGCTTCATCGAGGTCTTTCTTTGAAAAACTCCTTTCAAACACTCCTTTATGCTTTCCAGAAAATTCTACATTATTTCCGATCAACAATATGTCATTAACATATACTTATCAAAAATGCCGTAGTGCTCCCACTTACTTTCTTGTAAATACAGGCTTCACTGCAAGTCTGTATAAAACTATATGCTTTGATCAACTCATCAAAGCATATATTCCAACTCCGAGATGCTTGCACCAGTCCATAGATGGATTGCTGGAGCTTGCACACTTTGTTAGTACCTTTAGGATTCAAAAAACCTTCTTGTTGCATCATATACAACTCTTCTTTAAGAAATCCATTAAGGAATGTAGTTTTGACATCCATTTGCCAGATTTCATAAAATGTGGCAATTGCTAACATGATTCGGACAGACTTAAGCATCGCTACGAGTGAGAAAATCTTATCGTAGTCAACGCCTTGAACTTGTCGAAAACCTTTTGCGACAATTCGAGCTTTGTAGATAGTAACACTACTATCAGTGTCTGTCTTCCTCTTGAAGATCCATTTATTCTCAATGGCTTGCTGATCATCGGGCAAGTCAACCAAAGTCCACACTTTGTTCTTCATACATGGATCCCATCTTAGATTTCATGGCCTCAAGCCATTTTGCGGAATCTGGGCTCATCATCGCTTCCTCATAGTTCGCAGGTTCGTCATGGTCTAGTAACATGACTTCCAGAACAGGATTACCGTACCACTCTGGTGCGGAACGTACTCTAGTTGACCTACGAGGTTCAGTAGTAACTTGATCTGAAGTTTCATGATCATCATCATTAGCTTCCTCACTAATTGGCGTAGGAATCACTGGAACTGATTTCTGTGATGAACTACTTTCCAATTCGGGAGAAGGTACAATTACCTCATCAAGTTCTACTTTCCTCCCACTCACTTCTTTCAAGAGAAACTCCTTCTCTAGAAAGGATCCATTCTTAGCAACAGATATCTTGCCTTCGGATCCGTGATAGAAGGTGTACCCAACAGAAGGGTATCCTATGAAGATGCATTTCTCTAATTTGGGTTCGTGCTTATCAGGTTGAAACTTTTTCACATAAGCATCGCCACCCCAAACTTTAAGAAACGACACCTTAGGTTTCTTGCCAAACCACAATTCATATGGTGTCGTCTCAATGGATTTGGATGGTGCCCTATTTAACGTGAATGCAGCTGTCTCTAATGCATAACCCCAAAATGATAGTGGTAATTCGGTAAGAGACATCATGGATCGCACCATATCTAATAAAGTACGATTATGTCGTTCGGACATACCATTACGTTGTGGTGTTCCAGGTGGCGTGAGTTGCGAAACTATTCCACATTGTTTCAAATGAAGACCAAACTCATAACTCAAATATTCGCTTCCACGATCAGATCGTAGAAACTTTATTTTCTTGTTACGATGATTCTCAACTTCACTCTAAAATTCTTTGAACTTTTCAAATGTTTCAGACTTGTGTTTCATTAAGTAGATATACCCATATCTGCTCAAATCATCTGTGAAGGTCAGAAAATAACGATACCCACCGCGAGCTTCAACACTCATCGGACTGCATACATCGGTATGTAATATTTCCAGTAAGTCTATGGCTCGCTCCATTGTTCCGAAGAACAGAGTCTTAGTCCTTTTGCCCTGAGGCATGGTTTGCAAGCATCAAATGATTCATAACCAAGTGATTCCAAAAACCCATCTGCATGGAGTTTCTTCATGCGCTTTACACCAATATGACCTAAATGGCACTGCCACAAACAAGTTGCATTATCATTATCAACTTTGCATCTTTTGGCATCAATATTATGAATATGTGTATCACTACGATCGAGATTCAATAAACCATTTACATTGGATGTAAGACCGTAGAAGGTTTTATTCATGTAAACAGAACAACAATTATTCTCTGACTTTAAATGAATAACCGTATCGCAATAAACATGATCCAATCATATTTATGCTCAACGCAAACACCAAATAACAATTATTTAGTTCCAATACTAATCTCGAAGGAAAAAGGGAGTGTGCAATGGTGATCTTATCAACCTTGGAATTACTTCCAACACACATCATCACCTCGCCCTTAACTAGTCTCTGTTTATTTTGCAACTCCCGTTTTGAGTTACTACTCTTAGCAACTGAACCAGTATCAAATACCGAGGGGTTGCTATAAACACTACTAAAGTATACATCAATAACATGTATATCAAATATACCTTTGTTCACTTTGCCATCCTTCGTATCTGCCAAGTATCTAGGGCAGTTCCACTTCCAGTCACCATTTCCTTTGTAGTAGAAGCACTCAGTTTCAAGCTTGGGTCTAGATTTGGGCTTCTTCATGGGAGTGGCAACTTGCTTGCCATTCTTCTTGAAGTTCCCTTTATTTCCCTTGCCCTTTTACTTGAAACTAGTGGTCTTGTCAACCATCAATACTTGATGCTTTTCTTGATTTCTACCTTCGCCGATTTCAGCATCGCGAAGAGCTCGGGGAATCGTTTTCGTCATCCCTTGCATATTATAGTTCATCACGAAGTTCTAGTAACTTGGTGATAGTGACTAGAGAAATCTGTCAATCACTATCTTATCTGGAATATTAACTCCCACTTGATTCAAGCGATTGTAGTACTCAGACATTCTGAGCACATGCTCACTGGTTGAGCTATTCTCCTCCATCTTGTAGGCAAAGTACTTGTCAGAGTACCTCTTGACTCGGGCATGAGTCTGAAATACCAATTTCAGCTCTTGGAACATCTCATATGCTCCGTGGCATTCAAAATGTTTTTGACGTCCCGGTTCTAAGCCGTAAAGCATGGTGTACTAAACTATCAAGTAGTCATCATACCGAGCTTTGTCAAACATTCATAATGTCTGCATCTGCTCCAGCAATAGGTCTGTAACCTAGCGGTGCATTAAGGACATAATTCTTTTGTGCAGCAATGAGGATAATCCTCAGATCATGGACCTAGTCCGCATCATTGCTACTATCAACTTTTAACTTAGTTTTCTCTAGGAACATATAAAAAATAAACGGGGAGCTATACGCGAGCTATTGATCTAGAACATAGATTGCAAATACTATTAGGACTAAGTTCATGATAAATTTCAGTTCAATTAATCATATTACTTAAAAACTCCCACTTAGATAGACATCCCTCTAGTCATCTAAATGATCCCGTGATCCATATCAACTAAACCATGTCCGATCATCACGTGAGATGGAGTAGTTTTCAATGGTGAACATCATTATGGTGATCATATCTACTATATGACTCACGCTCGACCTTTCGGTCTTAGCGTTCTGAGGCCATATCTACATATGCTAGGGTCGTCAAGTTTAACCCAAGTATTCTGCGTGTGCAAAACTGGCTTGCACCCATTGTATGTGAACGTAGAGCTTATCACACCCGATCATCAGGTTGTGTCTCGGCACGACAAACTGTAGCAACGGTGCATACTCAGGGAGAACACTTGTACCTTGAAATTTAGTGATAAATCATCTTATAATGCTACCAACGTACTAAGAAAAATAAGATACATAAAAAGATAAACATCACATGCAATCAAATAAATGATATGATATGGACATCATCATCTTGTGCCTTTGATATCCATCTCCAAAGCACCGTCATGATCACCATCGTCACCGGCTTGACACCTTGATCTCTATCGAAGCATCGTTGTCGTCTCGCCAACTATTGCTTCTACGACTATCGCTACCACTTAGTGATAAAGTAAAGCAATTACATGGCGATTGCATTTCATAAAATAAAAAGCGACAACCATATGGCTCCTGCCAGTTGCCGATAACTGTTACAAAACATGATCATCTCATACAACAATTTATATATCATCACGTCTTGACCATATCACATCACAGCAAGCCCTGCAAAAACAAGTTTGACGTCCTCTACTTTATTGTTGCAAGTTTTACGTGGCTGCTACGGGCTTCTAGCAAGAACCGTTCTTACCTACGCATCAGAAACACAATGATTTTTCATCAAGTGTGTTGTTTTAACCTTCAACAAGGACCGGGCGTAGTCAAAATCGATTCAACTAAAGTTGGAGAAACAGACACCCACTAGCCACCTGTGTGCGAAGCACGGCGGTAGAACCAGTCTCATGAACGCGGCCATGTAATGTCGGTCTGGGCCGCTTCATCCAACAATACCGCCGAATCAAAGTATGACATGCTGGTAAGCAGTATGACTATTACCGCCCACAACTCTTTGTGTTCTACTCATGCATATAACATCTATGCATAAACCTGGCTCGGATGCCACTATTGGGGAACGTAGTATTTCAAAAAATTTACCTACGATCACGCGAGATCTATCTAGGAGAAGCATAGCAACGAGCGGGGAGAGTGTGTTCACGTACCCTCGTAGACCGAATGCGGAAGCTTTTAGTAACGCCGTTGATGTAGTCGAACGTCTTCACGATCAACCTATCCAGGTACCAAACACACGGCACCTCGGTGATCAGCACACGTTAAACTCGGTGACGTCCCTCGAACTCTTGATCCATTTGAGGCCGAGGGAGAGTTCCGTCAGCACCACAGTGTGGTGACGGTGATCATGAAGTTACCGGCGCAGGGCTTCGCCTAAGCACTACGACGATATGACCGAGGTGTGTAACTGTGGAGGGGGGGCACCACACACGGCTAAAAGATCAACTTGTATGTCTATGGGGTGCCCCCTGGCCACGTATATAAAGGAGGGGAGGGAAGAGGTGGCCGGCCCTAGGGGACGCGCCAGGTGTGGGGAATCCTACTAAGACTCCCCAGTCCAAGTAGGATTCCCCTCCTCTTTCCTATTCCTAGTAGGAGAAGGAGGGAAGGAGGAGGAGGAGAGAAGGAAAGGGGGGCCGCCCCCCAACCCTAGTCCAATTCGGTTTGGTCTGGGGGGGGGGGTGCCACTCCTTGGCATGCCTCCTCTCTTCCACTACTAGGCCCATGAGGCCCAATAACTTCCCGGGGGGGTTCCGGTAACCCCCGGTACTCCGAAACTTATCCGAAACGACCCGAACCATTCTGGCGTCCGAATGTAGCCTTCCAATATATGAATCTTTATGTCTCGACCATTTCGAGACTCCTCGTCACATCCGTGATCACATCCGGGACTTCGAACAACCTTTGGCCATCAAATCACATAAACTCATAATACAAATCGTCATCGAACGTTAAGCGTGCGGACCCTACGAGTTCGAGAACTATGTAGACATGACCGAGACACATCTCCGGTCAATAACCAATAGCAGAACCTGGATGCTCATATTTGCTCCTACATATTCTACGAAGATCTTTATCGGTCAAACCGCATAACAACATATGTTGTTCCCTTTATCATCGGTATGTTACTTGCCCGAGATTCGATCGTCGGTATCATCATACCTAGTTCAATCTCGTTACCGGCAAGTCTCTTTACTCATTCCGTAATGCATCATCCCGCAACTAACTCTTTAGTCACATTGCTTGCAAGGCTTATAGTGATGTGCATTACCGAGAGGGCCCAGAGATACCCTCCGACAATCGGAGTGATAAATCCTAATCTCGATCTATGCCAACTCAACAAGCACCATTGGAGACACCTGTAGAGCTTCTTTATAATCACCTAGTTATGTTGTGACGTTTGATAGCACACTAAGTGTTCCTCCGGTATATGGGAGTTGCATAATCTCATAGTCATAGGAACATGTATAAGTCCTGAAGAAAGCAATAGCAATAAACTAAACGATCATAGTGCTAAGCTAACGGATATGTCTTGTCCATCACATCATTCTCTAATGATGTGATCCCATTCATCAAATGACAACACATGTCTATGGTCAGGAAACTTAACCATCTTTGATTAACGAGCTAGTCTAGTAGAGGCGTATTAGGGACACTTTGTTTGTCTATGTATTCACACATGTACTAAGTTTCCGGTTAATACAATTCTAGCATGAATAATAAACATTAATCATGATACAAGGAAATATAAATAGCAACTTTATTATTGCCTCTAGGGTATATTTCCTTCAGCTCCATTGTCTGTCGTTGCGGTGGGGAAGGGCTCGGCTCCGTCCTAGGGGAGGCCCCGTCGTCGGTCATCGCAGTGGGGCACGGCGGCAGCGCCATGGTCTTCGCGGTAGGGAGCGGCCATGGATAAGGCGAGATAAGAGTTCAGTTTG
The DNA here is from genome assembly GCF_002575655.3 of Aegilops tauschii subsp. strangulata. Lineage (NCBI taxonomy): Eukaryota > Viridiplantae > Streptophyta > Magnoliopsida > Poales > Poaceae > Aegilops > Aegilops tauschii. The sequence continues at coordinate 54,480,719 of NC_053035.3, read as the reverse complement.
GGGAAGAAATTGTGGGAACGAATATCCTACCCCGTGGGTAAGACAGGGGGTTATTTGAAAGTAGCATAATTGGCTGGTTAGCGATCCCACCTCTCATCTGTGCCATCAGTTAAAGATCCAACAGCTCGGGTCGCAAGTTTCCAGATTTTCATCGAATCAGAGTTTTCACTTGATACTTCGCCTTTTTTTGAAAACATGAAGAAATTTCTCTTTTTTTAGTGGAACCATGTGAAGAAGTGGAGGCCCATCCCAGTCCGGACCACAAAGCCCAGCACATCCTTTTTTTTTGCGAAAAGACCTAAGCCACGGACCTCCTATTTGGCGTGGTATGGGCCGGGAGGGGGAATAGAGAGCAACTAATTGAGAAGCGCTCCTTCGGGAGCCTTCCAAAGGGTCACTTGGGGTAGGCTGACAGCGGGGCACTTGGCGCGCTCTTAGCCGCCGTCATGTGTCATGTTCTAGGAGCTCCTTCTGGATTTTGTTCTTTTTTTCGCATGCGTTTTCGGATTTTTAGAAAAAAATTCAGCATTTTGGTTTTCCACCGGCCTTTCTATGCTTTCGGCCAAAAAAAGTTTGCGTGAAAAAATGTGTTCTTTTTTGTTCCATGAGAGGCACGGCCGTGCCTCTCGGAAACGAAAAAATGTGTTTTTCTTTCCGTAAGTGGCACAGTTTTGCTTCCACCCGTGCCTCCCGGAAAGGAAAAAACGCGTTTTATCTTTTTTTCCTTCCCTGAGAGGCATGGTCGTGCGTCTCGAAAATGGACAACAACGTGTTTTCTGTTTTTGCCTTCCGTGAGAGTGTTTTGCTTTCACGAGAGGCATGGCCGTGCCTCTCGGAAGCAGAAAAAGACATGTGTTCTCTCCTTTTTTCCTTCCGTGAGATGCACGGTTTTGCTTTCGCGAGAGGCATGGCCGTGCCTCTCGAAAGCAGCTTTTGGAAAGGAAAAAAAGTACACCCAATTCGGTTTTTTCGTTCGATTTTTTCATGAAAAAAGTTCGTCAAAACCTATCAACATGGGATCTAATTTTTAAGAACTCGATGCGAGGAATCGAAGAGTGAAAACGGTTCGTGATTTCGATGCACTGTTTAAGATATAAAATGTTTTCAATAAATAGATCAAATGAAAAAATGGAAAACTCCCGAGAACGAAAGTGATCCTTGGAAGGAGTACTTATCAATAAGTGATTTCGAGGGGAAATCCTATATGCTGCGTAGGGCGGCTCCTATTTGGCGCATAGGGCGCTGTCTACGCCCTAACGCGTACCCCCATGCTGAATTTTTCGCACATGGGTCGGCGTAGTTTTTCCGGGATTTTCACGTGCATTCTCGCCTGGTATTCGGAAGGTTCTAGAACTTTTCCTGAACCGGGATTTCTTTTTTTATTTTTTCTTCCTTTTTGTATTCTTTTCTGCTTTTTTACTGTCTTTTATTTTTATTTCTTCACCTTTTTTGCGAATTTTATTTTAAAATTCGTGAACATTATTATTTATCATCGGATTAAAAAATGTTCATTGAACTCAAATTTTGTTCATTGAATTTAAAAATTGTTCACCAAATTAAAAAAATAGATTATCAAATTCAAAAAATGTTAATCGAAATATAAAATGTTCGCCAAATTCTAAATGTGTTGACCTTTTTATTTAAAAAATGTTCATCAAATTCAAAAAAATATTTGATTCAAAAAATGGTCATTTAATTTTATTTTGTTTATCCATTTTTGAAAGAAGAATGTTCTTGAATACAGTTTTTGTTCATCAAGTTCAAAAAATGTTCATCAAATTGTGAATTAGTAAACATCTTTTCTGAAATTTATGATTTTTTTAATTCACGAACATTTTTTCAATACGCAAACATTTTTTAAATCGTGATGTTTTTCTAAATCACAAACATGCTATGATTTCTGGAACATTTCCCCAAAATTAATTTTTTTCCCATAAAATTTGAATTTTTTTCATATTCTGAATTGTTTTAAAGAAGAAAAAACAAGGGGGAGGGTAAAATTGAAAAATACGGCATAAAAAACTGAGGAGCCCAACCCCGCTTATGGGCCAGCACATGAGGGGCGCGCGGGAGGGGAGTGGGTGCGCGCTGGCATATTCGCCAGTGCCCCACGCGCGAAATAGGAGCTCCTGGCATGTAGGGCGCTCGTGATCGAGGTAGCGCGTACCCCTCCCTTTTTTTATTTGTTTTCTTTTCTGTTTTCCTTTTTTTGTTAACTTTCTTTTCAAATCCACCAGCATTTTTTTGTTCATCGAATTCAAAAAATGTCCATCGAATTTAAATTTTGTTCACTGGGATTTAAAAAAGTTAATCAAAATTTGTTTATTTATTTATCCTTTCAAATTTGTTCATCATTTTCAAAAAAAATGTTCATCAAATTCGAAAAAGGTTTGAGTGAATGCTAAAATTTCTATGAAACGTAGCACAAGCAATCTTTGGAAAAAATCTTGTAAAATTCAACCCAACAAATCAAACATCTAGGAAAAAAATTCAATGGTGTTAAACTTTTTATAGGAAATATTTCTATCTTTCTATTTTTTATGAAAGATCTTTGAATGAAAGAGGTCCTTAGAGAGTCTTTTCTCCTTGTTTAAACATTACAACTGGCTCTGCGCATCGCCGCAGCCCATGCTCCTCTTTGGATCTGATGTGGTATTTTTTTATCACCGACAAATTATTAAAGAATTGAGATCTGTTGGAGCATGTTTTTCAGGCTAACTCATCCTATACTAAGACTAGCTAACTATCTGTGCATTATGACAGGGACATACATATTCTAGGGGGTTCAACATGAATCATGTCTCATATATCACCTATTATCTCCACCTTCCCAGTCCAATCTCACCACCTTTGTAAATGGCCCATCCTTGACAGCATTCGAAGGAAGATTTAGTATTATCACATGTTATACCCTAATGGATTATCCAAGACCCCGGTTGGATATTTTATTTCCTTGTAATTTGGGGAACTTAAAACCAAGAGTGTACACTTTAATATGCCAAACAAAAAATGATTCATTTCCATATCACTGCAAGATGCTACAAATTTGGAATATATGGGTGAAAAAACAACAAGGAAGTTGCGTGAGGGCATGCGTAGGATAAAGAAAGGAAAAATACCGATTTAGTTTATATTATTCCAAGTTACTCTATGTATGTTTGTCGATGGTGAAACCCTCGCCATCTAAGGTCAAGGAGAACCCCTTTTATGATTTAGCCATGGGCTAAGAATTCCATGAACAAAATAAGTAGTGGCATAAGCAATTACCCAGGTTCAGGCCACCGAGAGGTGTAATACCTATTCCTGCTTAATGAATGTTTGATGGATGATGGTATCGCGGATTACAAGCTTGAGATGAGTGCTCATGGTTGATACAGATGGTGCTCGGGAATGTTTTAGCTACCCCGAGCACCCTTCTCCTGCTTCCTTCCTTCTCTTACTTCTCACTAGTATGGGTGGCTATCAAAGAGTTCGACCCCCTCTAATGACCATGCCCCTCTCCTTATATAGAGTTGGGGAGGTCCCAATAGCCTCCCACACTCAAGATACAAAACTGTTTAGTCGTAGTTGTCCTTGCGCCTGCCTCGGTACTCAGCAAGGAAGGAAGGTCAATTATAGCCTAGAACCTGCACGTCTTCAGGCGAGGGATGTTCCTAGTCGTCTGATGTCTGCTAGAACTACGTCGGTATTTCCTCAAAGAGGAAGGTATGATGCAGCATAGCAACGATAGGTATTTCTCTCAGTGATGAGACCAAGGTTATCGAACCAGTAGAAGAACCAAGCAACACTACGTAAACAGCACCTGGACACAAATAACAAATACTCGCAACCCGACGTGTTTGTAAGTGCATCTAGTGCCAACCCTAGTTGGTTTTGGAGTATTGACGACAAACTTGGTTGATGGACTAATGTGTTTGTGAGAATTGCAGAGTAACACAGGTAGTATTCCCTGATTGATTTGGTTTACCTACCAGAGATGACCCCTAAAAATGTATGAAGACATTGAAGACAATGGTGGTTCGTGAAGACATTCACGATGAAGATAATGACTTCTGAAGACATTCTCTGGAAGACTATGGAGTGCAAAGACATAGTTGTTTCGTAGTTTCCTTTTCTTCTTTATTGAGTCATAGGAATCACCGTACTGTTAAGCGGGGTCCATGTGAACAAAGTCAGATGACTAAAGTGATGCTCAACCAAAATCCTATGTCTTCGAGCGAAGACAATGAGAGCAAATCCTATCCAGAGTTGGATGAGTCAGCTTTGCTTGTAGCCCAAGCTAAGCTGCCGCGTGTGTTTGAAATCTAACCGTTGGACACGTGTCGGTTCCTTAGTGACCCAGGGTCCACTACAAAAACATACACTTCTGTGATGATACGTGTTTGTCATAGTAGGTCACGTTTTCTGTCATGCATGTACATCCATGACGATTTTACGACAGAATCAAGATAGTCATACCTGTGCTGTCGTAGAAGTGTTCCATGACATTATCATAATTATCATCACGAAAGTGTCCACTTCCATGACGAAAAATCGCGCGTCACAGAAGTGCTTTCGTCAAGGGTGACCGACACGTGGCATCCACCGTAACGGGTCCCCGTTAAGCTATCGGGTCCAGTTTTGGATCTGATAACTCGTTAACAGCCCGGAATAATGGCGATTTTCCACGTGTAAAATCATCATTGGCTGGAGGAAACACGTGTCAGCTCCCCGTTGGCACAGGTGTCACTCATCCAATGGGCGAGATGTGCTTATGAAATGTTGACATGTGGACCAGCCCAAAAGTGGCCCATAAAGTTTAAATGGGCCGGCGCAACTAAAGGCCCACAAGATTTTGCGGTCCATAATGGGCCGGCCCAGCAAAAGGCCCACGAGATTTTGCGTACCATAATGGGCCGGCCCAGCTAAAGGCCCACAAGTTTTGCGGGCCATAATGGGCCAGCCCAGCTAAAGGCCCGCGAGATTTTGCGGACCATAATGGGCCGGCCCAGCTAAAGGCCCACAAGATTTTGCGGACCATAATGGGCCGGCCCAGCTAAAGGCCCACGAGATTTTGCCGACCATAATGGGCTGGCCCAGCTGAAGGCCCAAAAGATTTTGATGACAGTAGTAGGCTGACCCATTAACAGGCTGCCATGTTTTGGGCCAAATGCCGGCCCATATTTGATCCGGTCCATTAATAGTCTGCCATGTTCCGGGCCTAATATAGGCTCATATGAGATCCGGCCTGTTAAAAGCCTACCACGTTCTGGGCGAAATTATGGCCCAGATCAGGTCCGACCCTTTGAGAGGCTTTGGGATAAATTATGGCCCATATCAGATTCGGCCCGTCAACTGGACACTATGCTTTTGGGCCCACTTGATAAGGGCCCATTTAGTAATTCGTCCTGATATTAGTTTCGGTCTGTTAAAGGCCCGTTTAACATTTCGGCCCTATATATATTTCGGTCTGTTAAAAGCCCGTCATATAGTTGGGCCTAACTACGACCCCGTTTGCATCCGGCCTGCTCACAGACGATAATATGATTGGGCCAAACAAGGACCGAGACAATTTTGGCCTGTTATAAGCCCATGATTTGATTGGCACAATCATGGGCCGGGGTCTATTTCGGCCTGCTGCCGGCCCGTGAGCTGTTCGGCACGTTTCAGGCCCAACCTACTTTTCAGCCTCCTAAAAGCCCATTGAGTTTTCTTGGGAAAGTAGGGTCGGCGGTTTCACTACTAGGGAAAACCTTATACACAGAATCTTAGCAGCAGCGCGATTTAAAAATAGATGCTACTGCTAATTAGCAGTAGCGAGCTTCAGGAAACCGCGCTACTAATAGCACGGTAGCAGTAGCGGTCTAGGTGAAACAAGCGCTACTACTATGATTGCCACGGCGTTGCCTCCAAGCTAGATATAGTAGTAGCGCGCTTCCAAGGACGCGCTACTGCTAAAGTACTTAGTAGCAACGTTTTTCTTCAAAACACGCTGCTGTTAAGTATTGCACCTAATTAAGTTTAGTCCCATACTGCTAAGCGAACAAGGTGTTTACCACCTTAAATATGTTACTTCTCAAACTATCTTGAGCACTTGGTCTTCATTGAACTATATGTGTACGATTTGTGGCTGCAATATGAATCTTCACAAGTGCCTATACAGGTACTGTGAGGATTCATGTTGACTATTTAGATTCTACACAAAAAGATCAATGATGACCAATGTATATTTTTGATGTTTTTACATGCTTAGACTTAGCAGTAGCGTTTTTTCAGGGCAAAGCGATACTGATATTATAAAACAGAAAGGAATAGCTGTAGCGCGTTTCGCTGGACACGCTATAGCTAACTTAGCTATAGCGCGTTCCGGCCAAACGTGCTACTGCTAGTTTGACTTAACCCCTGGCCGCGCGGGCTCAAAATTTCGCCAAGTCCTTCCCCTCCACTTCCCCCTCTCCCCCAACTGCTCCATCGCCGTTGTCGCCCTGCCGCCTTCGACCACACCACCGCCGCCCGAGGCCGCCTACGACCACACTGCCGCCGCCCGAGGCCGTCGTCGACCTCACCGTCGAATCCCTCGAGCTCACCACCGCCACCGTCGACCTCACCGCCGCCGTTCGAGCCCGCCCAGGACCTCCGCCGCCCGAGCCAGAGCCGGCCCTCGCCGCCGACCGTAAGGCTCTGCCTCTCCTCTCCCCTACCCTCCTCTCTCTCTCTGCTAGTGCAATTCATATATATGTTGATGTTGTGTTGATGTTCATATGAACCCTAGATTTGTTTAGGGCAGTAGGCATTTTTTAGCATTTAGGAAAAATGATTAGCAATTTTTTTGGAAATTAGCTAGGGCAAATTTTTATGAAACTTGGTTATAAAAAATTATTTGGATTATGGACCTGAATCTGTTCCAAATTTCATTCAAATGAAATTTGAATTATTTGGACTATGGACCTGAATATTTTTGAAGAAATTGGGTGTAGGTACTAAGGTCTTGCTGTGGAAATTTTGGTGAGGTCAGAAGGGTTAGAGAAAATGGAGTTCCTAGACTTTTAGCTTTAGACAAACAACAAAAGTATGTAGCTATAAATAAAAAACAGTAGCTATGACATTTAGCTATAAACAAAAAATAGAAATGTTTTTCTTTTCAAAAACTTGGTTAAACTAATTGTTGCTATGCAAACAAAAAACAAGATTGTTGTTATATGATATATGTCATTGATGTTCATTTGCATATTCCATTATTGTTGATTATATCTTTTCATTGAAGTGGCCATGTTATATGCAAATTCCTCAATAGTGTTTGCTCATGTTATATCTTTTCATTGAAGTGGTTCGATTGTGCCCAAGTGGCTTTGTTGTTTCCAGGGAATGAAGCCGAGTGGCCTATGTTTTGTCGGAATGTTGATTCATTTCGGTTCCAGCAAATTTCAGGTTCTTGATTTGTCCACTTTTTAGCAAAAGTCATGCCGAAATTTTCCGTGAATTTCGGCATGACTTGAGCTACAAACTAGGACATATCGAGTGCCTGGGATTTGCCGCGCCGGGAAGGAGTCAACGTTCCTGGAAAGCATAGGCCTTTTTTATGTCATTATTCATTTTATTAGGTCTAGAATTAATTGACTAGATTTAGAATAAGTTTATTTTTAGTAAGAACTAGTTGAATTAATAGAACTAGTTGTTATTTTTTTAGTTAAAGCAACTATTCCCGCATCGACGTCGATGATGCCTATCCCGCATCCTCATCGTCGTGGACTCGGCAGAGGACACCTGCTTGACCAGATGGGCCATGTCCGGGACTGGGCTCCGCCGGGCTGGTACTGGGAGGCGCTACCTACCGGGGGGGCGCAGGTTGGTGAGGAGTCAGCCCGTCGTTGACCCGAACCTTCTTTGGTGGCGGTCGCGTGGGCCAGTGACGGTACAGAGGCTCGAGGACCCCGTGGAGGTGGTACGTCACCGTGTTAGGTAGGAGAACGCGCACGTCCGTCGCTACTTGTTTGAGTTGGAGCACGGGTTCTCCAATACCTGGAAGGTTCTTTGGGCAGCTGACCAGAGATATCCTGTGATGGTTCCTTCTCTTTGGGTGTCCACCGCCCGCGCGGATACCCGTCGTGCGCTAGGGTTTTAGTTCTATTAGTGATGTTATATGTATGATACTATTTGGGATGTATTAGTGATAATATTCGATGATGTACGGACGCATGAGATGATTTACTTTTGCTTATTGAATGCATGCTAATTTGAATACTTATTTATTTTACGATTTGGATTTGTGTGTTGAGTATCCTGGTAGTTGCCTTCGATCGATTTTCAATTAATGTTTCAACTATGAACATAGGAAATGTCTGACGACGAAAAGGATTTTGCTATTTGCGAATACTACGTAGACGAGCGCGGCCTGTGCGACAGAATCTTCCTAGATGATGATAGGCGCTTCAGCATCAAGCTAGACGAGAACTTTGAAGTGGATACAGTAAGTCACAATGACAAGTCTTTTTTCGTAATTAAGCATGACATATGCTTCATTTGCTTCAACTTATAATTTGAATTTTTTACTATTCTATTAGCGTATCCCCTACCATGCAAGAGTTTTTGTCTTGGATAAGATAGGTTGCAGTCCTATGCAGACTACTACGGAGGTAAATAGAGTTAACTTGAAGACCGAGCATGGTTATACTGTCCACGCAAAATTATACAACGCAGACACCTACACCTATTTTGAATGCAAAACTTGGCAAGCACTATGCAAGGCTTATGCATTTGAGCCTGATATGTTTATCACCTTTGATATTCGTCCCGAAGATGATATTGAAGGTAATAGTGACATTTGGGTCGATGTGCAGACGCCTCCAGTTATACCATTATGTGAGTTCTTAACCATATTTATGTCTTCGATATTGTTTATTCAAAAATAGTTGACAAATAATTTCTATTGACAGCTTATTTCCATTCAAGCAAACATGTCCGGCGCTTGGTAGACATGACCGTCCACTATCCCGAGGCTGAACTAAATTGCGAGGAGATAGGTCATTATGTTTCATGGCTTGAGGATCTTGATGCTGTCAAGACAAATTATTTTCCTGGACTTAGAAATCTTAGTACTCAAAACGTGCGACCAATAGTGTTCGTACTTAACTACGGTAACATCTATTTAGGAAAGATGGTAATATTTTTACTATTTGTCCTCAGTGCATCTTTTGCATACATTATTTTTTAAGCTAAACTTCATTGCTAAGTATGTTACTATACGATGTTCTTCAATAGGGACTCCCGATGAATGTTGTGCCTCATTGGATCCAGACTAAAGGTCGCATGAGAATTGTTAGCTTACGACCAAGATATCCTACAATGCACTTTAGTGCAAACATGATTTCTACTAGCGAGGAATGCTTAATAGTGAAAGACTGGAGCAAAATTGTGAACGATCGCAGAGAAGTACTAGGGGGCAGCAATGAGAAGCGCAGCCCACGATTAGGAGACTGGTTCATCTGCATGCTCCAACTTGATGAAGCAGGAGTGCTACACATGTTTTATGCTATTTTACCTGAGAGAGAGCAGCAAGAGTGATTAGCTAGATAGAAATGAGTTATGATGATTAAATAGCTAGTGTTGGTGGTAATGACTATAATGATTATTATTAGCTAGTGTTGATGGTGATTAGATAGCTACCGCAGCTAGTGTTGGTGGTGATTGGCTAGCTAGAATGAGTTTGAAGATGATGATGTGTGCTACACAATGACTATGATGATTAAATAGCTACTGTTGGTGGTAATGACTATGATGATGATTAAATAGCTTGTGTTGGCGGATTAGATTCGAGTGGAGGCAACATGTGGTGCACATCGAAAGTACTACTAGTCCAAACTAGATCAAGTTTGGATTAGTAGTATAATTTTGACATGCACCACATGTTGCCTCCACTTGAACCTAATCCACCTTCATTTGACACACTGTTATGGACATATTGATATAACAACCTCATAATTGGTATTGTACCAAAAATTTTATAATGGCGTATAAATACACAAAAAATTTAAAAAGTGAGAAAAAGTATACTAGTAGCGATGGAAAGTAAACACGCTACTACTAGCTATATTAGCAGTGCGCGGGTCTGAACAAACGCTGCGGCTATATGTATTAGCAGTAGTGCATGTAGCAGGCGCTACTGCTAAGGAATAACTATAGCACCTTACTAGTAGCGCGGTGTCCCGCGCTACTAGTGGGCATTAAACCCGCGCTACTACTAGGGTTTTCCCTAGTAGTGTTTACTTGGCCTATTAAAGGCCCGAATCTACTAGTGGGCCAGTTTACATTTAGGCATGTTAACATACCAAGATGACGAGGCCCATGATGCGGATCATACATGGTGATTTGCATGACGACCCGATTATGTACCGTAATTTTACGGTTTGGCCAGTTTACTGCGAAGACAGGATATATATATATATACAGTAAAATAACTGCAGCATCGTGAATAAGAAAAAACCTAGACTATACAATAAAGAAATTACGGCATATTACATCCACTCGGCATCAAAGTTTGCCACTATGATAATAAAGCACAAGCAGACAGCAGATTACATACACTGGGCATCAAAGATCGCCACCAGTGCAATTAAACACGCTGAAAAAATAATATACGAAACCGACAACACTTCTATAGAGTTCAAGAAAGGTTAGCCCTACTCGGGAGCTGCAGCGCAAGCAGCTGAGCAAGCTGATGAGACTGCACTTGTTTGACACTTATATCCTCCTCACTCTGAAAGATAAACAAGCAGACAGATGATAGGTTTTGCACATATAAGTATCAGTGCTGACAATTCATCACATTTCTTACTGACGAATAAAGTGACACAGTTTAAAATAGCATTAACACAATACGGTATTGTTCAGGTCAAGACATGGCAGGAAATGACATTATGAAGGAGTTGGCAGCTTCACGACACCACTGGATTACAGATCAAGAACTCATAAGTATCAATGGTTAGTGTGTTGTCAATTTATACCATTTCAGATTGGCAAAATAAGATCACTTGCTCTGTATAGTTTAATTTACATGGTATGAAGAAGGAACTTGGTTGTACAACTGAAAACTTAAATTGAGAAGGACAAACTTTTGTTTATGAACTACTCCCTCCGTCCCATAATATAAGAACATTTTTTACACTACACTAATGTCAAAAACGTTCTTATATTATGGGATGGAGGGAGTACATAATAAAATTTAATCATGCAATTTGATGCAAACACCAAAAATAAACCGCTGTTGCAGTCATGCCTAACCAAATATACACAACAAAGTTTGAAGGCTTGAGAAGGAAAAACTTACATTGTTGGTGAAGGCAGGCTCTGTAAAGCCCTTGTCCATGCTGATGGGGGGGGATTCAAGAAGTTTACCACAAAATCTTCTTCATAAGCATTGCCTTTATTTTACATTTTGTTAAGAGTAAATATAGATGTGACAATATAAGAAAAATGGAGAATATTTAAGATAAGATGAAGAGTGATGCTACATAACCAAGTAGCTATAAATGTAAGTACAGCGATACATGCAAAAGGTACAGCCAAGAGCAATGCAGAGCTAAGCTTCTTCAGTACCATCGGTGTTTTCCAACCTTATGGTAAGAGTAAATATAGATCTTATGTGTAGAAAATGGAGGGCAAAGGAAAATAAGCTGCAGAGTGATGGTATATGAACAACTACCTGTCAATATAAGTACACTGATAAAGGACAGCAGGTACTTACAAGAACAATGCAGAGCTAAAAAATTTCATTGGCATTGGATATATTCTACACTAATGTAACCATTCATACAGATCAGATAATTTGGAGCGAACAATTGATAAGCAAGCTATCATGCATACTGCTGTCACATAATGAACCAGGTATGTATGCAAGTACAGTGATACAGGACAACAGGTACTAACAAGAGCAACGCAACGGGCAGTATATTTGTGATATCCTGTCGTTCTTTTCAAACTGGAATACTTTTTCGAGCAGATTTCCTGCAAAAAAGATCCGTAAGGCACATGCGGAAAAGTAGAAGTTCAAATTGTCATGTGATATCATAGACAGTACCTCATCCTCGGAATGAGAACAGTGCATAACAAGGATTTTCCATTCAATGTCTTCTAAATTTAGCACAGGAGACTTCACCAGAAATTCGTTTATAGACTTGCCATCAAAGTATGATTTCCTCAGGTAACACCAATACTGTTGCAATGCTTCCTTGAAAAGTGCAAGCAAGCTTTGCTCGTCATGACTATCCAGATTGACCCTCGCCTACTTACAACAATGTAATGTAAATCATTGATGTGTTCAATCAGCATAGGAAAATAATCACCATGAATAATAGCACATACACGTAAGTGGGACAGGAAGATGTGAAAATGGTGTTTGTCTTCACTATAATCTTCCCATGATGGGAATATATGCACGTAGTCCCTAACAACATTGAAAGCATTGTCTTTTAAACTGGGAATAACTGGAATGGGGTTCCAATCTGCAGGAATTGGCTCTCTCTGCAGTTGGGATAGGTCTTCGGCCGGTGGACTTGCTGTACTTTTTGCTGGAGTGGGATTTTTCTGTGGTACGGTTGGTGCTATGGCAACTGAAATCGGCATACCTTCTGCTGGAGTGCAGGTCCTGTGTGGTGGGGCTAGTGGTGTGGCCAGTGAAGTATGGGTACAGTCTGCTGGAGTCGGTCCTACGTTTTGTGTCACTGGTTGTACAGCCAATATAAGTGGGGTGATGTCTGATTTCTCTGGCACAACCACGTTTTTCAAGGATTTTGCTGGTGCTCCTTCAGGTTCGGCAATCACCCTCTTCCTTTTTGATGTCTGATGCACAAGAACAACATTTGAGTGGGAAAACATGGTATGATGACAGATGGAATATGTATTGATAATGGATGGGCATGGCATCTCGACATATAGGATGAGTAAACTAACCAGATGGCGGTGCAACAAAGTAGAAGAAATGCAAGACAACATATGCAAGATACACGCAATCAATAAAACCTTGCCAAATTGGAACTGACACCTTGATGGGTGAACATGACAGGCCATCTGCCTTTGACTCCTCGAGGTTAGAATAGTCATTAGGATCATATTTTGAACAAGAATCTACAGGTGGGGAGCGTATGAGTTTCATTGCATCCAGAATGGCACTCAATGCCTTGGTGCCAATTTTGTAAGTCATTGCAGTGTTCCACAATATTCTTCTGATGCGCGGATTCTGATATTCACTGCAATTACGTATAATATCTGAGAACCATGAAAACATAAATAGTTGTGAGATTATCTTTGTAATGCACAGAATATTCTAATATAGGGGCGCCCCTGTAAACACTTGTGTGCTATCACTGGATTCTGATGAGAGAGCTCATGTGTGTTGTAATATGGTGCGTCCATTTATATAATCTGGCACAAGTACACAAAAAATAGGCTTCAGAAGTAAGGATAGTTGGCAGATGATAGGTTCAAAATATACTGTATAGAGAGTTTATTGCCAAACCATGATAACAAGAGCACACAGCAACTAGGCAGATCATAGTGTACATAAAAGGGGTACACCATAACCACGATATATAAATCGGGAAAGTGGAACTGGCTTGAAAATACGGTGTTGTATTGCCGCTAGTAATTGAAAGCCTATCGATCACATACAGGCCAGCTCTATCAGTTGTTGACTACAGATGTCCCTGCTCCCCTTCCTGACAAGGAACATACTGTACGTACTAAATACAGAATAACAAAAGAGGAACATGTTAAAGAACAGCAGAGGAAGCATATTCTTGAGGTTCCACTTAATTGCATGCAATGTTGGTTGCCCACTCATGATGAATCACAACGCCCAAAGAAATGCAATTCCATGCTGTCTCTCTATATGTGGCAATTTTGAACAAGAGTCATTAGGATCATATTCTGAACAAGAGTCAACAGGTGGGGAGCGCGTGAGTTTCATTGCATCCAGAATGGCACTCAATGCCTTGGTGCCAATTTTGTAAGTCATTGCAGTGTTTAGCTTCAAGAGTGGACTGCTGCTAGTGCGACACAAAGTAGCTACACAGATCATAATGTAGTAATAACGGGAAAACCGTAAGCATCAGAGTAAAATCAGCAAAGTGGAACTTGCTGGAATATATGTGCTAGTATTGCCGGTACGGCTAGAAAGGCTTTGGATACCAGCTCTCTTCAACTGAAGGTGCGGTACTGTTAATATCAGTGTAACTCTCAAAGGCGACACAGCTCCCCGCATTTCCTTGCTATTTTTATAGGATTCAAGTGGGCAGGCCACTACAAATCCTATTCCCATGTTTACAAAATCCTACGAATCAAAGAGGCCCGAAGAGTTCAAAGTGTCCATCACAACCGACCGTATAGACCTCTACACTGCAAATGTCCCTGCTCATCTTCACTACAAGGAACATACTGTACTACTATCATACTCCCTCCATTCCAAAATATATGTCTTGGTAGAGATTTCCACTATGGATCACATACAGATGTATCCATATACATTTTAGAGTGTAGATTCACTCATTTTGCTCCATATGTAGTCCATGGTGGAATCTATACAAAGACTTGTATTTAGGAACGGAGAGAGTACTTATTAAAGAAGAACGGAAGAGGAACATGCTAAAGAAGAGCAAGCAGATTTTGGATAATAAAATGTTCGTTGCGCAGTGCCCACACATGATGAACCAGAGTGCATCAAGAAAACAACTCTGTGCTGTCTCTCTATATGTGGTGCACGTGCTTTTCGAAAGTAAAGTAGGAACATTAGCTGACCAATTAAATGTTATCTGTTTTAGTAATATCAGCATCATATCAGATTCGTACTTGAGCAACAAGTTTGGAATTATGAGTGGCACATTGTTTAGCTTGATGGATTCAGGAGCAGTGCTAAGCAGGTACGATGATGGTACTGAATATAAAGGCATGTCTGCATGCAAGTCGCGTGACTTTTGTCATTTGGGTCAGTCGACCATTTCAGGCGGTTGGATGAAGATCCTACGTCTCCTAACCCTTCTTCTTCCTCGTCTCTGATTCCTCCCATACAGAACACCGCACGGGCCGCCGGCCGGACCACCGGCCCCCACCGCCTGTGTTCCTCCGCCACCCCCACCCCCGCCCCCACCCGCGTCGATTTTCTTCGTTGGGTGAGGCCCCACCACCGCCCCCCACAACCACCGTCCCCACCCGAGCCCCTTCATTCGCACCGACGAACTCCGGCGAGCTCTAAAAAATCGACTGACCCAATTTTGAAATTTAGTCCACCGTGATTTAACTAGTGTGGAATATAAAAGGGGAAAACCATAAGCATTGGGACTATAGTGTTGAGCGTGCCATGGCGGATCTAAAGGTGCAAACCGGACAAAGGCAACTTCGCAACCAATGTTTGCTTTCAACTAGCAAGTAAGTGATGGACAAGAAATCAGAGTAAAGCAGTGGCGATCTATTTTCTTTCTGCGATAAATAAGTTGAGCAGATACGAAAGAGTACCGCCTCTGGTGTGGGGCCGTGTATGCATCTGCTGAGAATTTGATGGTGCTGCGGTAGCGATGGCTGTCGGCGGCGTGGAAGCAAATCTAGGAGGGTAGACGGTAGCGGCGGGGCGTGGTGGATGAGACGGTCGTAGGAGCAGCGCCGGCAAGGTGGACGACGGCGGGGATGAAGCGAGAGGACAGGATGCAAGGATCCCGGTCCGAAGCCGTGGATGAGAGAGGTCGATCTCTTGTAATGGACGGCGGCGTTGGGGTATCAGCTCTGGCATGGTGGAGGAGGACGGCGGTGGATGGGGTGGCGTACGGAGGAGGCTGGGTGGAGAGGGTGTTTTGGCGCCCACGGAGTACGAATGTGGAAATGGAGGTAGAGAGGAACGGGGGAACCATGTCTTCAGGGCGCGCTTGTCTCAAATGCGAGGAAATTTACAAACTTAGCCCTCGTTTCAAATTTCCTACATCACAGCAATATTAGTCGGTTGGGGATAGGACGGTAATCTCGCAAAAAACTGAATATTTGCCGACGAGAGTTTGCTTTTGGCGCCCACCGTGTATGGATCGGGGAGGGAGTCGATTTCGGCCGAGGACACACTGTGTTTTGGCGCCCACCGTGTATGAATCCAGGTGAGAGGCGGTTATGTCACGTTTGAGTGAAATTACAAACCTACCCCTATCGAAACCTATAGAAATCGAGCAGATAGACTTTGTGTGGCAGGGATAGGCAGTTGTAGTTTCCATCTCGCAGATTTTGGTTTCGGGCGGTTACTGCGACTTTCCCTGCTTCGTTCAAATTTTGTAGAGTGCATGTTTACCCTGCCAACTCAATTTGAATCCCGTTTGTATTCTATTTTTTCGGGTGGGATCCATTTTCGATTGGAATAAAATTCTATATACATAATTTTTTATATATACTTTCAAAAGCACAACACCCTTTATACATAAATATGGTTTACAAATGGCATGATCTCAGATTCATAAGGTTGTATCCATCAATTTGGATTTTCAAATATTTGAAACCACTTTATGTTGAAATCCAATGTATGCATTCCTCGCTATCTGTCTCCAATTAATGTGTGTTTCATGCGGGTTTTTTTTACTTCTCAAACATGTATAATGTGTTTCACACACGCAACATATAGTTTAATTCCGTTTAGACATTAATTGCATATAAACCATGCATTGTTTCTAATTAAAGAATCTATGGATCACCAATATTGATAAACTATATAGCATTACACGTGTCCCCAAATTCAAATGAATATGCATGTTTGATACACCAATTTGCGTTATGATATTATCGATGTCGTGATCTCAAGTTTAAATATTTGAATCCCATTTAATCTAGATATTCGTCTCATATAACTATCACTCATGCTTATACAGGACTATCTCTCTAGACCTATACGCATTCATCGTCTCTCGGGTATCTCTCGTGCTACCTGTATGTCGACAATGATCTTTTATCTTCGTAACACACTGACGGTACTCTCTCCCTCGACCTTCATCACTCTATCTCTCTCTAAGTATATCTCGCTCCCTGCTATGTGTCTCTAACTATGATTCTCCATGTGGAATCTCTTTCTCTCACACAAACACAAAACTTTGTCTCCCGGGGTCTCATTTCTCTCTACTATTCCCTTGTGTGCCACTCGCACACCCTCACACAGAGACGTCTTTCGCTCCTTAGGTATGAGAACCTACGACTCTTCCTCTTAAATATCTCTTTCTCACACACAAACACAAACTCTGTCTCCCAGGGTCTCATATTTCTCCACTGTTCTCTTGTATGTCGCTCACACACACTCTCTCTCCCTAGAGATATCTTGCGCTCCCTCATATGTCTCTCTAGCTATCACTCTCGTTGTGAAATATCTTTCTCTCTCGCAGACACAAAACTCCGTCTCTCGGGATCTCATTTCTCTCCGATATTTGTTTGTATGTGAGTCACATGCACCCTTTCTTCATCTCTCTCACACCAACACACATAACTCAGCCTTCTGATCCACTCGACTCCTATCTCTAACGCACACTAGCTAGCATCTTTATCTTTCTATGTATCTGTTTCTCCATCAACCTTCTTTCATTTATAGGTTGATCTCTTTTGCGCAATCGTTGTGCCTCACTCCCTCTGCTTGCCATAGATGCATGCTCCAGCCCACGCCACTATCTCTTAAAGACAAAAACACATGCTCAATTGTCGGGCCTTCTTCCCTGCATTCTCACATGCATGCTTATTGTCATACCGATCCGTCTCTCCCATGTCGTTGATCTTATGACTTATGTCTTCTTTCTTTTATCTCGATCATGCGCGCGCACACACACACACATCCCACATATACATGTATACCTCTCAAACATGCACGTTCAAGGTCTCTATGTCTCCATACGTAGTTAATTACCCTCAACCCTAACGCCACATCGAATCGTTCTCTTCTTGTGTGCACATAACTTCCGCCTGGATGGGTAAAACACACACTCACACTTAACAATCTCCTTCTAGCTACCCCCCCTCTCACTCTTCCCCTATATCCCCAAAACCAATAAGACCATCCCTTCGTTTAATTCCCGCCTACATGCACCATCGATATATAGTAGTCTTCCTCGGTGTCTCTCGAACAACCACGTTCTCTCGATGTCGACTCCTCTCACGCGCACACACCTTCTCTTCCCTCTCTACGGGCATTTTCTCTCTCGCACCCCATCGTTGGTGGCCTCTGCCATAACATCACCTCTCTATGATGAAGCCATGCACACTTAAATTACATCCGCCACCGAGGACCCCGTGACACACACACAAACGAACACACACACACACACAAACACACACACACACACACACGCACGCACGCACCCACCCATACACACATACACACAAACACACACACACACGCACACACACACACACTAAGACTCCATCTCTCTCACACACACACACAAACACACACACACACACACACTAAGACTCCATCTCACACACACATGCTCTAGGCGGACATTTGTTCCTACCACCCTTCATCCAACCTTACTCGTATGATAAACAATCACCTTAATTTACTTGTATAACATTGACAAATTCCACTTTACTTTAGTAGTTAGCAAACTTATCATCTGTACCCTTATAAAAAACTGAGTTGGCGATGATGGTATGCCTGCCATCTTGTAATATAGACCATATGATCTATATCTGACGGATAGAAAATAAACTATGATAATTTTACAAAAGATACCCGCACCTCTCTCCACATCCTTATCTCCCACAACCTCATTGATGAGCAATTAAAAAAGAAAGTCTCTGGAACAATCTAGCATGGTGGCCGCTACCACCTGCCGGTGCCGTCCATCCCCATTGCGACCACCAGTCACCACCACGCTCCACTCCTCCTCACCTTATCTCTCATCTTTCATTTTTTTCGATGACATTCTCGAGATACCAGTTTTTCGATAAAATTCTCGAAATATCATTAGTTTTTACACATGGGATTACTCCTACATGGGTAAATCACAACAGGTGTTTTGCAAAAAAAATACATATTGATGTTCCGTGCAATGCACGAGCATCTTGCTTGTAATTGTATAACGCAAATCACGAGCAGGAAGTGATATTTTCTTTACACAACCACGTTAACATGGCCATGTAAATCACTAGCTAAAGTAAATACCATTATACTTATATCCCGATGCAAAAGGTTGAGTACATGTCCGAAGAGTAGAGTCGCACACACACTCTCTGTCTCTCAGAATCTCACACACACACACACCAGTTACGTGACGCCCACTTAAGCAGACACGCATGTTACAATTTGTGCACCCGCGGGTACACGTGATGCTGCGCATTTATTTAAGCCGGACGGCGAACCCAAACAGTAGCTGCATTCATTCCCCTCCCGCTGCCTCTTCTCTGGTCGCCGTCGCCCGGTGGCCATGGCCCGGCCGAAGGTAACAACATAGGCCATACTCCCGCCGGAGCGGCGGGACCTCCGTGCTGCTTCGGCGGCGCCGCGGGACATCTCTGCTGCTTCCACGGCATGGCCGGACCAGTCTGCTACATCAATGGCGCGGCGGGACCTCCGTGCTTCTTCGGCGGCGCGGCGGGACCTCTGTGCTGCTACTGCTGCGTGGCTGGACATGTCGGCTGCTTTCGCGGTGAGGCGGGACATCTCTCGTGCTTCTTCTTCCATGCTCGCCTCTCCCCGGTGGAAACCTCTCGACCCAGAACTCATGCTGGCCATGACAGATGCAAGGGAATGATGCTGAATGACTTGATTGTTTTTTGTGGATGAGGAGTTGAGGAGGAATGTGCAGTCATCTTGGCATAGTAGTATTTATAACCGAGTACTACTAATACGCTCCTAAGTGGGAAACTGTTTAGGTTGTGATAGGTGTGAACAGGTTTGCAATTAAATATAGCATGGTACTACCTCCGTCCTAGTTTATTAGTCCCCTTTGTAATTTGTGCCAAATTTTGACTAAATATTTAACTTAAAAAATGTTAGTGCATGTCAACAAAAATTATACTATCACTGTTCCGTTTCAAAAAAAGCGTATAAGCTGTTACTTCTTACCCAAAGGATCTTTATATCCAACAGACACAAAATATCCATTCAACTGTTCGAAATTACTTCCACTGCTGATCTGATGTCGAGGTAATTGCTGCATCGCCACCAAAACCCACCATCTCTTAAGCTAAAGTAGACCGAGCTAACCCCTATATTAGCATATTACTAAGATAAACAGAAGGCACTGTAGAATCATTTAAGACGTGAGCTTGTCAATCTGAATGTGGAGGGACACCAGGTTAGCCCCGGCCAGCAGCTTGGGCGGAACTGTGAAGAAGGTCAGCTCCTGCACGGCGACGTCGCCGGGATCCCTGCTGCTTGTCACCTCCATTTCCACCTTGACGGCGTCGGTCCTGCCTTTGGGCTCCCCCGGCGGGCCGTTCGCCCACAGCTTGACCACGTAGTGCGACACTGGGGACGCCCCCGCTCTGATGCAGACGACCGACACGGGGATAGGCGCGCCGATGTCGAGCACGCCGCCGACCAAGAAAAACGCACGACCGTCCTCCTCCGCGAACAGCAAGAGCCGTGGATTCGACAGTGGCACTTGCAGCTGGAGCGCCTTGCCGTACTGGATCCTGTGCACGGGCATGGGATGCACGGTGCTGATGTGGTGGGAGAGCACCGGCGGCGGGCCTTCATAGCCGCAGACGGGCACGAAGCATTTGCAGCGCGTGAGCGGGCTCACGCTCTGGTGATCGGTGAGCTTGTGGTAAGTGACGTAGAGCCCACAGCCTTCGTGCGGGCGCTCCACCCTCACTGAGGAGAGGACGGAATCCACCGCCGTGTTTCGCACGTCAAAGCCACCGCTGCGCTCGCACTTCTGGCACTGCCGCTGGTTCCCGGGGCGCTTGACGCGGTAGTCGGTGCAAGCCAGGTGCCCTCCCTTGCACTGCACAAATCAATCGAACAACACATCAATCAAGAAACCTGCACGTTGCTCGATCAGCCAAACAGACGAGTTGTATTCAAACCTCATACACTGGAGGCTTCAAGGGGCGGAGGCACAAGGGGCAGTGGAGCAAGCTGAGGTCCATCAAGACCATAGAGAGCTCCATCGTCAGGTCCTGTTCCGTCTGCATGATCTCGCCCTCCTCTTGCACAACCATCTCTCTCTTTATTAGGGCCGGGGTATTACAAAGCTTTACCGTCACATATTCATACTACTCAAGGTGCATTAAATCAACACATGCAAGTAGGAGTATCAAAAGGAGAGTCACGGCATGCATGCATGTGTTGTAATTAGTGCATCAGTAAACGCAAATTATTGAAATATATCGAGTGCAGTGCTTTGATGTGTCGCGTCAACTCGTACAAGACCGATAAGTTTGATTACTACAACACCCTCTCGCCTTAACCGCACCTGCCTTTGGCTGCATGACAGGTGGGCCAGCGACCTCCACGATTTTAAGCTTACATGCACGGTACACGCTATCCTAGACTACTCTACACATGAAACTACCACACGAGCGTCGGGGCTGCGCTTGGCTCTTCGCCTCTTCGGGAACTCGAACAATGATGGAGTACTACTGCAGTGGAGGAGTACTACAGTATGCTTCTGGCCATCTGACACCGATTGAACTGCTGCATGTCCACCGCGTGCAGGAGGGAGAGCGTGTAGTGAACGAAAGCTTCTCCTAGTCCTGCCAGCCACCACGCTCATGCGCGAGGGAGGGACGCAGCTTCATTGACTTACTGCTCCTGCCTTTGCTTCTATGACAGGTGGGCCCAACAGGTGGTTGGCCCACCTGTCATGCAGCCAAAGGTAGGTGCAGTTAAGGCACCGGAGCTCAGTCGCGAGGGAGAGGGCGTTGTAGTAATCAAACTTCTCGGTCTTGTACGAGTTGACACGACACATCAAAGCACTGCACTCGATATAAGTCTTTTAACACATTTCAAATGGACTACAACATACGGATGTATGTAGACATATTTTGCTTCGTATGTAGTCACTTGTTGCAATCTCTAAAAGGACATATATTTGGAAACAGAGGGAGTACAATGCATGCATGCATGCCGTGACTTCCCTTTTGATACTTGCATGTGTTGATTTGATGCACCTTGCCAAATTTTGAATATAAATTTAACTAACCAAATTTTCATGCATGTCACAAAAAATTACGGGGCTGTTTGGATTGTGACTATGTTTGTCTTATGTTGCCACATTATTTTTCCCACACTTGCCACAATTGCCTAACTTGAGTTGCTCAAATTGTTAGACACACTTTGGCTTGCCTAAGGGAATCTTGCCACACTTTTTGTGTCTATGACATGTGGGGTTCACCTCTAATAAAAAAATCTTGTCTTAGGTGTGGCTAATAAAAAAGACTTATATTTAGGAACGGGGGGAGTAGAAAATATAAATAATAATGCATGTTGGCGCAACCCACGTTTCCGATAATTTTAGCTGTTGGCTTGTTCACAATTTTTATGAGGGGGTGGTTGTTTGTTCATTTAATGGAGGAACTTGTACCAGACTTGAGCGATACAAAGTGCGACCTGGCACACCGTAAGACCACTTGGAACAAGCGGGTAGCCATCTCAAAAAACAATCAACAACTAAAAAAACGGCGACCTGGCACGTAGTACACAATTTTAAACGATAGTTTTGATGGAGTGAAAAAGGAAAACTACCCCACTACGTATATATAGGCCGGAGCCTCCGCGCTTGCTTGCTAGGGTTGCTCTATTCACACACTCTCATCCTCTCCATATCTAAACAAGATAGGGGTGGTAACACTGGCTTTCTCCCTTCAAAAAACACTGTCTTTCTATACTCACCGCTGGTTACAGATCCGGACGTATCCCCCTTCGCCGGTGAAGGGGAGGAGGGGCAGCGTTTAGGCCGTCGTCGACAGCGAGGGAGGAGACCCACTGCCGGCCGCACCGTTATCCCTGGCCGAGCGCCGGCGTGGGAGGTCTTCCGATCCCTTCGTCGTTGCCCTAGTGTGGGCAGATCCGGCCTCTCGCCGCCCACCTATCCACATCCCGACGACCTTCAGGTATATCTTCCTTCGAAACTGCCTTAGCTCTACTTCCCCAGCTTGCTACATCGCTGCATGTGCATCATTTTCTACCTCTCAGCCCCTCTCAATCGGATGGTCCAACGTCACCTATTTTTTTCTTCTATTGTTAGAGGTAAAGCTACTTCATGGAGTCGAATCTTGTACTTGGTTCAAACAAGAAATAAAGTGGGGGTGGGGGAATTTAGTATGTACTCCCTCCGTCCCAAAATTCTTGTCTTAGATTTGTCTAATACGGATGTATCTAATACTAAAGCGTGACTTGATACATCCATATTTAGACAAATCTAAGACAAGAATTTTGGGACGGAGGGAGTACATCGGACTTGGTACAAACATGAAGGAAAGGGGGTGAAAGTAGTACAGACTGGTCATTCAACCGGTCTCTTGGTCGAAAAGGGAAATATAGGGGTAACGCTGTACACAGTGGTATGACCAGGACTAGATTTTCTATCCACACATAGGAGTAGGTGGCTAGAGTGAACAAAAATGGGACCAAACCAGATATGTTTCTTGGATGTTTGTTTCTCGGGGCAACAAACTATGAATCACCACTTTTATGCCCCTGTTTAGGTACATGGTGCTGGACTGCTGGTTCACCCACTGTCCCGTGCCCTTATACCATATATTTAGTTGTTCTTAATCTAATGCCCCTGGTAAAAATGAAGCCATGCCACTGTTATAAGCCATGACAAGTTTAGCCAAATTTTTTTGCCTGTAATTGTTTGAGACTCTAACTATTTCCTCTATAGCTTTTTGTGCAAACAGGGGTATCCATTTCACCTGGTTGCTATTGTGACCTTTTGGTGCACTGCACAAAACTCTTCTTAAAAGAAGTGACTTTTGTGCTGTTTAACTGGAATGTCAGAATGGAACAGTTGGTTCATTTCGGTGGAACTGCACAAAGGGAGATCTGTGTTCCAATCCTCATCATCCATGTTGGCACCATAACCTTCCTTTAGGTAAGAATGATATTTAATGCATGTGTTCATCTCTATTTTGCGACTGCCATGAGAAAATAATGCTATTTTTTACTAGTACACTTGTACTCCCTCACTGACAAAACCAATTCTGAAATAGAAGGCCAATCATGTACTTGGTTTCACCAACTGGTGAGGAGAATGAGAAACAGAGCATGAAGAGGAAGAAGAAGAAGAGTAAATAGTGCCAAGGCGATCTTGCTGAAGCCAGAGGCCTCAGTCGAGGCCATTCAAGGGCTCCGACAATGACTACCTTACATGTGAGACGATCCTCCAGGGAGCCCTTCCACTTCTGTTGTCTCACTTAATTAATTAGGAGTACTTAAGTACCACTAATTTATTGCTGCCTAATTTTCCTGTCGGAGTTAAACAAATCTTTAGTAGCACCCTATGCTAAATCATGCATGTGTGTATGTTTGTCTATGGAGGTGAATCATGTGGTGGAGCAGGGAGGGAATATTATTAGTGTCATGACATAATAGTGTTATTGTTTTGCATGTCAATTTATTGCCATTGGTTCAATGAGGCAATGTTTTGCGTATTGTCCATCATGAATTTGATGCTACTGTTAGAGTAATATGCTAATGTCTTTCTATCCTTTCTCACTAAGCTAATGAGGGTTTCACCTTGTTCCTACTTGTGCAAACAGGGATCATGTTGTGCCAATCATACATTTTAGTGGAACTACACAGGACAATACAATGAACTGTATCCCAACCAGTGCTTTAACTCTGCTGGAAGTTCTTGATAATCTTTCGATATAATCTCAGCACTGGTAAACAAGAGTGACTTCAACCATACATTTGAAGTGCACAAAAATATATACTATTGAGTGATTCCAGTGAGTGCTTTATCATCTCTTATGGGACTACATGAATAAGCTTTTTGCCTCAGGTTGGTACGGGCCTAAGGCCTTCATCCATATTAGTTTGCTATCATCTCTATTTGTATCGTGCTACTGTCATGAGAAACTCCTTTATCTTTGCATGTTAAAGTTTTGCAACCTATGATACATGGCAATGCTTTGAGTGTTGAGCTAATTGGCACTGATTAAATAAACTAATACCTCTCTTTAAGCAAGACTACTATGTTGCTAACTTTACCCATTAAGATAATGAGGGTGCTTCTCAATGTTTTGCCGGCAATCAACGGTGCCCTGGTGTTTCAAATTCATTCTCATTTCTTGCATGGGACCTAAGCATGCACACAAGGACACATATTTGATTTTTCAACCAGTTTATATGCACTGGAGCATGTGCATGTAGTTCAAATTTGAATTATGCACATAAATGCATTGAAGACTCAGTTAATGCATAAAAATGTCCAAATGAACCCCGAAAAATCACAAAAATTCACACAACACTCCTGTCGTTCTATGTTGACACTCGAAAACATTTGAAAGCAATAAGAGGCAACGGATATCGTTTCGTCCCCAAGGGTGGCACATTCCCTACCGAAACCATCACGCTTGTTGTGAGAAGCTCTGGTTTGTGAGAAGCTTATACCCAAACCTGCCCCAAATGGGACAAAATTTGTACCACGGCATGTTGATGCCGCTACATGATAGCATGCCAAGTTTCATGAATTTCAGGCGAGTTTTAGATTTACTAGAATTTAAAAACCAGGCATCTCAATGTTTGCGGCCGAGTGACGGTGGCAGGGTGTTTGAAATTCATTCCCATTTCTTGCATGGGACCTAAGCATGCAACCAAGGACACATATTTGTTTTTTCGATAAGTTTATATGCACTGCAGCATGTGCATGTAGTTCAAATTTAAATTATGCGCATAAAATGCCTGGAAAACCCAGTTAATGTATAAAAATGTACAAACGAACCCTGAATCATTCCATTTTTTTGACGACACACCTATAGTTGCATGTTCACTGCACATATAAGTTCTAACAATTCAAACACCATCCTTTGTAGTTGTGACCCCATTACGTAATTCAAATGATCAAGACGATAAATCAAGTACTCCCTCCGTCCGGAAATACTTGTCTTAGAAATGGTTGTATCTAGACTTATTTTAGTTATAGATACATTCGTTTTCAACCATTTCTAGGACAAGTATTTCCGGACGGAGGGAGTAGATCACACACAGTTTGTTGTCACCAACCATGTGAGATGCAGCACAAAATATCTTGGAGCACCGTCGGTGTATAGTACGCCCATGGCTTACGAGAGAAGGTGCGTCGGCTACAGTCCACAGCCGGCGTGTCAAGCACACTAGCTCACTCCCCAAATATCATTTCACTGTTCATTCATCGCCGGTCAAAGATGGGGACATGGACCCACGTCGTGAGGGCAACTTCGGTGGCCCACTCCGGCGAGAGCGCGGCCGCAGCCGCCAGGCACGTGCTAACAAGCTTCGTGAGGGCGACCGCAGCCTGCGTCTGGGCGGCCAAGGCAGCCCAAACGGCCGATGTTGCTTCTAAGGCGGCGGCAGCAGCATCTGCCTCGGGGATAGCAACTGGAGAGAGCGGCACAAGAGCGGTCCGTTCCGCAGCGTCGGGCTTAGCCCTGCTGGAGGCCGCCCACTACCATGTCGAGGCCGTCCACGCCTAGCTCGTGGCGGTCACCGCACAAATCGAACGAAGCTTCCACTACAAAAAAATACACTTCCGTGATGATACGTGTTTGTCACAGTAGGTCACGTTTTCCATCATGCATGTACATCCATGACAATTTTATGACAGAATCAAGATAGTCATACCTGTGTTGTCGTAGAAGTGTTCCATGACATTACCAAAATTATCATCACGGAAGTGTCCACTTCCATGACGATAAATTGCGCGTCACAGAAGTGCTTTCGTCAAGGGTGACTGACACGTGGCATCCACCGTAACGGAACGCCGTTAAGCTATCGGGTCCAGTTTTGGATCCGATAACCCGTTAACAGCCCCGACCAATGGGGATTTTCCATGTGTAAAATCATCATTGGCTGCAGGAAACACGTGTCGGCCCACCGTTGGGACAGATGTCATCCACTCATTGGACCCAAAGCGCCTATGATACGTCGACACGTGGCACGGCCCAACAGTGGCCCATAAAGTTTAAATGGGCTGGCCCAACTAAAGGCCCACAAGATTTTGCGGCCCATAATGGGACGGCCCAGCTAAAGGCCCATAAGATTTTGCAGGCCATAATGGGCCGGCCCAGGTAAAGGCCCACAAGATTTTTGCGCGCCATAATGGGCCGGCCCAGGTGAAGGCCCACAATATTTTTGTGGACCATAATGGGCTGGCCCAGCTAAAGGCCCACGAGATTTCGCCGACATTATTTGGCCGGCCCAACTGTAGGCCCACAAGATTTTGAGGACCCTAGTAGGCCGGACCATTAACTGGCTGCCATGTTTTGGGCCAAATGCCGGCCCATATTTGATCCGGTCCATTAATGGCCTGCCACGTTCCGAGCCTAATAATGGCCCATATGAGATCCGGCCTATTAAAAGCCTACCACGTTCTGGGCCAAATTACGGCCTAGATCAGGTCCGGCCCTTTAAGAGGCTTTGGGCTAAATTATGGCCCATATCAGATTTGGCCCGTCAACTGGACGCTATGCTTTTGGGCCCATTTGCTAAAGGCCCATTTAGTAATTCGGCCTGATATTAGTTAAGGGCCAGTTTAACATTTCGGCCCTATATTAATTTCGTCCTGTTAAAAGCCCGTCATATAGTTGGGCCTAACTACGGCCCGGTTTGCATCCGGCCTGCTCGCAGCCGATAATCTGATTGGGCCAAACAAGGACCGAGACAATTTTGTCCTGTTATAAGCCCAAGATTTGATTGGCACATTCATGGGTCGGGGTCTATTTCGGCCTGCTGCCGGCCCGTGAGCTGTTCGGCACGTTTCAGGCCCAACCTACTTTTCAGCCTCCTAAAGGCCCATTGAGTTTTCTTGGGAAAATAGGGTCGGCGGTTTACTCGGCCTATTAAAGGCCCGAATCTACTAGTGGGACAGTTTACATTTAGGCCTGTTAACGGACCAAGATGACGGGGCCTATGATGCGGATCATACATGGTGATTTGCATGACGGCCCGATTATGTACCGTCATTTTACGGTTTGGCCGGTTTATTGAGAAGACAGGATATATATACAGTAAAATAACTGCAGCATCGTGAATAAGAAAAAATCTAGACTATAAAATAAAGAAATTACGGCATATTACATCCACTGGGCATCAAAGTTCGCCACTATGATAATAAAGCACAAGCAGACAGCAGATTACATACACTGGGCATCAAAGATCGCCACCAGTGCAACTAAACACGCCGACAAAATAATATACAAAACCGACAACACTTCAATAGAGTTCAAGAAAGGTTAGCCCTACTCGGGAGCTGCAGCGCAAGCAGCTGAGCAAGCTGGTGAGACTGCACTTGTTTGACACTTATATCCTCCTCACTTTGATAGACAAACAAGCAGACGGATGACAAGTTTTGCACATATAAGTATCAGTGCCCACAATTCATCACATTTCTTAGTGACGAATAAAGTGACACAATTTAAAATAGCATTAACACAATATGGTATTGTTCAGGTCAAGACATGGCGGGAAATGACATTCTGAAGAAGTTGGCAGCTTCAAGACACCACTGGTTTACAGATCAAGAACTCATAAGTATCAATGGTTAGTGTGCTGTCAATTTATCCCATTTCAGATTGGCAAAATAAGATCAGTTGCTCTGTATATTTTATTTTACATGGTATGAAAAAGGAACTTGGTTGTACAACTGAAAACTTAAATTGAGAAGGACAAACTTTTGTTTATGAACTGGAGTACATAATAAACTTTAAACATGCAATTTGATGCAAACACCAAAAATAAACAGATGTTGCAGTCATGCCTAACCAAATATACACAACAAAGTTTGAAGGCTTGAGAAGGACAAACTTACATTATTGGTGAAGGCAGGCTCTATAAAGCCCTTGTCCATGCTGATGGGGGGCAATTCAAGAAGTTTACCACAGAATCTTCTTCATAAGCATTGCCTTTATTCTACATTTTGTTAAGAGTAAATATAGATGTGACAATATAAGAAAAAATGGAGAATATTTAAGATAAGATGAAGGGTGATGCTACATAACCAAGTAGCTATAAATGTAAGTACAACGATATAGGCAGAAGGTACAGCAAAGAGCAATGCAGAGCTAAACTTCTTCAGTACCATCGGTGTTATCCAACCTTATGGTAAGAGTAAATATAGATCTTATGTGTAGAAAATGGAGGGCAAAGGAAAATAAGCTGCAGAGTGATGGTACCTGAACAACTACCTGTCAATATAAGTACACTGATAAATGATAGCAAGTACTTACAAGAACAACGCAGAGCTAAAAAATTTCATTGGCATTGGATATATTCTACACTAAAGTAACCATTCATACAGATCAGATAATTTGGAGCGAACAATTGATAAGCAAGCTATCACGCATACTGCTATCACATAATGAACCAGGTATGTATGCAAGTGTAGTGATACAGGAAAACAGGTACTAACAAGAGGAAAGCAGCGGGCAACATATTTGCGATATCATGTCATTCTTTTCAAACCGGAATTCTTTTTCGAGCAGATTTCCTGCAAAAAAGATCCGTAAGGCACATGCGGAAAACTAGAAGTTCAAATTGTCATGCGATATCATAGACAGTACCTCATCCTCGGAACGAGACCAGTGCATAACAAGGTTTTTCCATTCAATGTCTTCTAAATTTAGCACAGGAGACTTCACCAGAAATTCGTTTATAGACTTGCCATTAAAGTGTGATTTCCTCAGGTAACACCGATACTGCTGCAATGCTTCCTTGAAAAGCGCAAGCAAGCTTTGCTCGTCATGACTATCCAGATTGACCCTCGCCTACTTACAACAATGTAATGTAAATCATTGATGTGTTCAATCAGCAGAAAACATGAAAATAATCACCATGAATAATAGCACTTACACGTAAGTGGGACAGGAAGATGTGAAAATGGTGTTTGTCTTCACTATAATCTTCCCATGATGGGAATATATGCATGTAGTCCCTAACAACATTGAAAGCATTGTCTTTTAAACTGGGAATAACTGGAATGGGGTTCCAATCTGCAGGAATTGGCCGTCTCTGCAGTTGGAATAGGTCTTCGGCCAGTGGACTTGTTGTACTTTTTGCTGGAGTGGGATTTTTCTATGGTACGGCTGGTGCTATGGCAACTGAAATCGGCATACCTTTTGATGGAGTGCAGGTCCTGTGTGGTGCGGCTAGTGGTGTGGCCAGTGAAGTATAGGTACAGTCTGTTGGAGTCGGTCCTACGTTTTGTGCACTGGTTGTACAGCCAATATAAGTGGGGTGCTGTCTGATTTCTCCGGCACAACCACGTTTTCAAGGACTTTGCTGGTGCTCCTTCAGGTTCGGCTATCACCCTCTTCCTTTTTGATGTCTGATGCACAAGAACAGCATCTGAGTGGAAAAACATGGTATGATGACAGATGGAATATGTATTGATAATGGATGGGCATGGCATCTCGACATACATGATGAGTAAACTAAGCAGATGGCGGTGCAACAAAGTAGAAGAAATGCAAGACAACATATGCAAGATACGTGCAATCAATAAAAGCTTGCCAAATTAGAACAGGCACCTTGATGGGTGAACAGGACAGGCCATCTGCCTTTGAAACCTCGAGGTTAGAATAGTCATTAGGATCATATTCTGAACAAGAATCAACAGGTGGTGAGCGTATGAGTTTCATTGCATCCAGAATGGCACTCAATGCCTTGGTGCCAATTTTGTAAGTCATTGCGGTGTTTAGCTTCAAGAGTGGACTGCTGCTAGTGTGACACAAAGCAGCTACACAGATCATAGTGTAGATATAACGGGAAAACCGTAAGCATCAGAGTAAAATCAGCAAAGTGGAACTTGCTGGAATATATGTGCTAGTATTGCCGGTATGGCTAGAAAGCCTTCGGATACCAGCTCTCTTCAAATGAAGGTGCCGTACTATTAATATCAGTGTAACTCTCAAAGGCGACACAACTCCCCGCATTTCCTTGCTATTCTTATAGGATTCAAGTCGGCAGGCCACTACAAATCCTATTCCCATGTTTACAAAATCCTACGAATCAAAGAGGCCCGACGAGTTCAAAGTGTCCATACCAACCGACCGTATAGACCTCTACACTGCAAATGTCCCTGCTCATATTCACTACAAGGAACATACTGTACTACTATCATACTCCCTTCGTTCAAAAATATATGTCTTGTTAGAGATTTCCACTATGGATCACATACAGATGTATCCAGATACATTTTAGAGTGTAGATTCACTCATTTTGCTCCATATGTAGTCCATGGTGGAATCTATACAAAGACTTGTATTTAGGAACGGAGAGAGTACTTATTAAAGAAGAACGGAAGAGGAACATGGTAAAGAAGAGCAAGCAGATTTTGGATAATAAAATGTTCGTTGCGCTGTGCCCACACATGATGAACCAGAGCGCATTAAGAAAGCAACTCCCTGCTGTCTCTCTATATGTGGTGCATGTGCTTTTTCCGAAAGTAAAGTAGGAACATTATGTGACCTTTTCTTTTGTTTTTCTGAGGTTTTTGCTTGAGTTTTCTTTTTCCATGGCTTTGTGGTCTGGAAACTGAAGAAGATGCCCTCTTCTTTGTTTCCAGAGTGGCTTGTCATTCGCAAATCCTTCCCTAGACCCTGTCATTTTCATCCTAGCCCAAATCCCAATATCCTTTTTATTGGGAATATTCCTTTTCTATTAAAGAAATAACTCAAATCGCCCTAGGTTGTGAAGCAACCTTTATTTCCATCACTCCTAAAATTCCCAAATAATTCTCATAAATTGTTTGGGTCATATCTTTCTCAAATATGGCAAAATATTTCATTTGTCATGTTTATCATCATGCTCAAATAATTCATTTCCTATTCTGCCCTAAATGGCACATTGTGAATCAAGTGCTATTTTCCTTTCCCAATTGACCTCAAACTCCTTGGACACCTTTTCCTGTCCATATCATTGCCACATGCCAAAATGCAACCTCATTTGCCTAGTAATTATTTAATTATGATTTTCCAAAGTTTCTATCCAGAAAGAAGCTTTGTGAAGGAGGTGCAAGCTAGGCATATCCAAATGAGTTGCCATTTCGCATGATCCCTCATATCATCATATCATAGCCCTCCACCAAAGTAGAGCTCATGTCATACCTCCATGTGAGCTCATCTTCAATTCTTTGTTTCTGTCCAAAATTTCAGTTTGTGAAGCAAGTGTATTTTATCTTGATCCATTATGGCTGTCAATTTTTCTAGGCCTTCTATTATCCATATAACCTACCTCCACCCATTTTGGGCATGGTTCATCAAGCCATTATTCCTCTAGAATTTTTGCAAGTTTCTGTCCAGAGGAGATGTTTGTGAAACAACTACCAGTTTGGCTTGGCGAATTGGTATGAGACTTTTTGAGCATCTTCATAGGACCGAATGACTCTGCCTTGCCCAATTTGAGCTCAACTTGACACTCCCTGTGAGTGCACCTTCCTGATCAAGTTTCTGGACCAAAAATGTAGTTGCAAAGCAACCCTACCATTTATTGGTCCATTTCTTCTCTAAATCTCCAGTATTGTAGTTCTTCCTTAGTAAAACTCCCAGACAACTCATTTGACCCCAATCAAGTCTCTATGGATCAGCAGTGCTCGTCCAAGTTTACTGCAATAAACTTCAGAGCTTGATTACCATTTAACCAGAGCGATTTTAACCAAACTACCACCGCAGTAGGGACCTCCCCTGAATGAACTGGCCACTAGAGAACATGCTCCAGCTCATTTCCCCCGCTACATGCCAGTGCACGCCGTGACTGCGTTAATGGCAAGCCTGTGCGCGCGCTCTCCTGCCATTGGCCGCGCCCAGGATGGATTCTTGCTCAGGCCCCTCCTCCTCTCGTCGTCTTAGCGCGCGTGAGCATGTCCCTTGGCTTCACCTCGTCGTCGCCGATCACCTGGACCCCGCTCCCCCTCCAGCAGCTTCCTCACCGACGCAAGCCGCCGTGTGCCCACGGGCGCACAGTGGCGGTTTGGCTCGGTTCATCGCCGTCATCATCCTCCCTGCGCTCCCTTGGCCGCCTCTTCCCCGTGAGCTCTTCCTCCTGTTCCCTCTCGTCGCCTCCCCCCAAGTCCATGCGTGAGCACACGCGTCCGCGGCGCCGACCACGCGTCTGCGGCGACGACAGCTCAGCCTCCCCTCCCCGCGGCTATATAACCCACCCCGAGGCCTCTCGACCTCACCAAGCTCTTCTCCATCGTCCTCTACATCTCCCAGACCCATCCATTCGCTCCAGAAGTTCTCCTCGCCTCTGTTGGCCACCATGGCCGCCGCGGTGCTCCGGCTAAATTCGCCCGGAGTCAAGCCCCTCCGTTCCTCCTACCACCACCAGAGACCCACCTAGTCCCCTGCGAACCTCCCCCACCTCTCCACGAGTCGCTGGAGCCACTATGGCCTCGAGTCCCATCGCCACCCGTAGCCTCTTCCGCCGTGACCCGTGCCATCGTTATACTGCTCCTTCTCGGCGTCCGTGCAGTGCGGGGATGGACGCGGCAACGGTGCCCGGAGCATCGGCAATGGTGGCCGGAGTCGTTGGGGCTCGTCGCCGGAGCCGCGCCCCTGCTCTGCTCCGTCGGGCACGCGCGAGGAGGAAGAAGGAGCCAGGCCAGGCGGGCCCCCTCCTTTCCCCGACCCCACCTGGCAGACACTCAGGCCCGGCCCCGCCCCTTCATGCGTTGACCCGGGGGGCCAGCGTGGATAAGTGACGGGCCCCACCCCGTGGGACCCGCACGTCAGCGACCCCAGCCCCGGACCCGCGCGCGTTTAAGTGGAAGCGTACTTCAGAAAGTATGTTTTCGCGTGAAGTAAGCGTATTCCGCCTCTGCTTTAACTAAAAATGCGCTTTCTCCATTCTGAAGACGTATTTCCTAAAATACGTTTTCTGTTTTTCAGCTCAGGGGCCTGTTTGTAGAGTTATTTTTACAGATTGGTCCCTGAACTTCGTCGGGCTATAACTTTTTGCTCGCAACTCAGTTTGAGGTGAATCCAAAACCCATATCTTCATTTCGTCGAGCCCATTCTGTTGGAACCATTTTCACCATGTTTTGAAATTCGTAAAATGACCGTTTTGCCCCTGCCCTTATTCAGCCCCCTCCGAGAGAGAACGCTTTCCGGTGATTCGTTCCGCGAGTTTCTCGCACTTTCTCCCGGTGATTTCTTCCACCCCAGGCAAGCCACACCCTCCATTTGCATGATTGAAATGCTGTGACATGGTTTCTTTATTTAAACTTGTTTAAAATATTATGTTAGCTACTTGTGATTTGTTCATGGCATTTATCGGAGTATTATTTTGATCTTGCTATTGCCATGATATTGCTTGGAGTTCTAGGACTTATATTTTGATGATTATGTGCATGACATGTGCCTTTGGATTCTTAGTGGCTATTAGGATTATTTTCATGATGGTATCTGGTATTATTTTGGAGTATTACTTTGGATATCATGCTGCCTTTGGATTATTAGTGGTCAGTATGATTATTTTCATGATGCTAGTTGATGTTCTATTGCTTGGAGTATTATTTTCGGAGATGATGTTTACATGTGGATCTTAGCCGAATAGCTTTATTCTTGTTATTGGAGTAGTAGGATTATGGTTTTCGGATTCATCATGACAGTAGTGATGTGCTACCCTTGGAGTATTTTGAGATGATGATATTATGCTTGGATTATTTGTTGGATATTGCCATGACTTGGAATATAGGCAGATAGATGATATCGGAGTATAAGTCATTACTATTATATTTTGGGGATAAATTCCATCATTAAGTTGGTCAGGTGCCACCGAACCGGCTTTTTCCAGTGCAACCACATTTGCCTTTATGGGAAGGCCCTAATGCGGTCTATTGTCGTGCCTCTTGCCGGTGCCTCCAACTAGGGAAGGTTATGGGCGTGCGGTACCCTGGCCCGGTAAGCAGACATAACCTTGTGTGCCCGTTGTTGTTGTTATACCCGGGTTGTCCCTGTGTGGGACCACTATTGTTTTGGCCACGACGGTGGTCGTTGTGTCTTTGGTAGACACGGGGCCACCCAGGACTAGCCCTAAGGGGAGTGAGTCGGAGTGGCCGGGAGAGTGTCATGGCAGTAGATCGGTTTTGTCGGAACGCCGTTGGTCCACCCGAATGGGGTGTGAGGCCATGGGTTCCGTGGTGTGGGTGCAGTGTGCTACCTCTATAGAGTGTATTTAAATCTATTGATAGTCGCGTCCTCGGTCATGGGCATGGGTTCGTACTAGGTCACACCGTTCGATCAACACTCACATGACGGAATGACTTATATGTGATTTATATGTTGATATTTTGAGCAGTACAGATTGGCAGGATGTTGATGAGGATGTTAGAGACCAAGTGTTGGTCATGGTAGTGATCGCCAGAAAGATCAGCGGTTGGTTACAAGACCACGAGGTTGGTACGTTTGTGATCCATGAATGATCACCGTTTGGTTTTGATCACGAGGTGATCGAGATGGTATATTGCTTGGCCGGTTAGCCAAGAGAGATATGGTTAGGGAGATCTGAGATGGTGATTTATCAGTATTGTATCAGTTTCATACCATGCTTAGTAGTTGTTTCATCATAATAGTTGTTAATTTAATTAACCTGTTAAATGTTATGTTATTATCTTGCCTTGATGTTTATGGTTCTTGTGAGCTTGCAAGTACATTCAATGTACTGACCTGGCGTGTCATGCCAGATTGCAGGTGATGCCATGATTGCTTGATTGCTTGTCGATGGTTGCCGTGCGTGCGAGCTAGATCGTGTCCCAGCTAGAGTCCCTGCGGAGTGGAGTTCACCACCTTTGTCGTTGTTCCGCTGCTAGAAGTATTCCGCTGCTATAAGTTGTTTCGCTGCTAGCATAGAGCAAGTGTAGTATCGCAGGCGTAGTGTCGCCGTGCGGATGTGCTTCTTTGTAATGTCAGACCCTTGTATTATTATCCTTGTAATAAGAGTTGATTTGTTCTATGTCAAGCAGTGTCGTATTCCAGAGACTTCTCCTCGATCTCAGGGCTGGAATACAGGGTGTTCTGATTTCTCTGAGCCGGGGTGCCACACATTAGCTGACCAATTAAATGTTATCTATTTTAGTAATATCAGCATCATATCAGATTCGTACTTGAGCAACAAGTTTGGAATTATGAGTGCCACGTTGTTTCGCTTGATGGATTCAGGAGCAGTGCTAACAGGTACGATGATGGTACTCAATATAAAGGCATGTCTGCATTTGGGTCAGTCGACCATTTCAGGCGGTTGGATGAAGATCCTACGTCTCCTAACCCTTCTTCTTCCTCATCTCCGATTCTTCCCATAGAG
The DNA here is from genome assembly GCF_002575655.3 of Aegilops tauschii subsp. strangulata. Lineage (NCBI taxonomy): Eukaryota > Viridiplantae > Streptophyta > Magnoliopsida > Poales > Poaceae > Aegilops > Aegilops tauschii. Next base: position 54,444,292 of record NC_053035.3, on the reverse strand, counting down.
AACACCGCACGGGCCGCCGGCCGGACCATCGGCCCCCAACGCCTGTGTTCCTCCGCCACCCCCACCCCGCACCCCCGCCCCCACCCGCGTCGAGTTTTCTTCGTTCGGCGAGGCCCCACCACCGCCCCACCCCCCAACCAAAGTCCCCACCCGAGCCCCTTCGTTCGCACCGGCGAACTCCGGCGAGCTCTGAAAAATCGACTGACCCAATTTTGAAATTTAGTCTACTGTGATTTAACTAGTGTGGAATATAAAAGGGGAAAACCATAAGCATTGGGAGTATAGTGTTGAGTGTGCCATGGCGGATCTGAAGGTGCAAACCGGACAAAGGCAACTTCGCAACCAATGTTTGCTCTCAACTAGCAAGTAAGTGATGGACAAGAAATCAGAATAAAGCAGTGGCGATCTATTTTCTTCCTGCGATAAATAAGTTGAGCAGATAGGAAAGAGTACCGCCTCTGGTGCGGCGCCGTGTATGCATCTGCTGAGAATTTGACGGTGCCACGGTAGCGATGGCTGTCGGCGGCGTGGAAGCAGATCTAGGAGGGTAGACGGTGGCGGCGGGCCGCGGTGGACGAGACGGTCGTAGGAGCGGCGCCGGCAAGGTGGACGACGGCGGGGATGAAGCGAGTGGACGGGATGCAAGGATCCCGGTCTGAAGCCATGGATGAGAGAGGTCGATCTCTTGTAATGGACGGCGGTGTCGGGGTATCAGCTCCGGCATGGTGGAGGAGGACGGCGGTGGATGGGTGGCGGACGGAGGAGGCTGGGGTGGAGAGGGTGTTTTGGCGCCCACGGAGTACGAATGGGGAAATGGAGGTGGAGAGGAAGGGGGAACCATGTCTTCAGGGCGCGCTTGTCTCAAATGCGAGGAAATTTACAAACTTAGCACCCGTTGCAAATTTCCTACATCACAGCAATATTAGTCGGTTGGGGATAGGACGGTAATCTCGCATACACCGAATATTTGCCGACGAGAGTTTGTTTTTGGCGCCCACCGTGTATGAATCGGGGAGGGAGTCGATTTCGGCCGAGGACACACTGTGTTTTGGTGCCCACCGTGTATGAATCCGGGTGAGAGGCGGTTATGTTACATTCGAGTGAAATTACAAACCTACCCCTATCGAAACCTATAGAAATCGAGCAGATAGGCTTTGCGTGGCAGGGATAGGCAGTAGTAATTTCCATCTCGCAGATTTTGGTTTCGGGCGGTTACTGCGACTTTCCCCGCTTTGTTCAAATTTCGGACTCAATTCGAATCCCGTTTGTAATTTTTTTGGGCGGGATCCATTTTCAGTTGGAATAAAATTCTATATACATCATTTTTTTATATATACTTTCAAAAGCACAACAAAGAATTCTGCTCCTTTATATGTATAATATGCTTTACAAATACAATGATCACAAAATCATAAGGTCGAATTCAAAAATTTAAACCAAATTATGTTCTACTAAAATGTATGGATCAGTAATATCTACATATTACATAACATAGATGCGCGTGAATTCATATGAGTATGCATGTTTGATAGATCAATTTTGGTTCGAGTATGGATTACATGTATCATCACCTCGAATTCAAATATTTGAATCCCTTTTAGGTTCACTCCTTTCACGCCCATCTCTCTCGCATGCATGCTCCTTCATGTAGCTATCACTCTGTTTTCTCCAGCTCACCCGCACGCTCACTTCATGTTTCTCCTATCCTCGCAAACATGGTCTCTCGACGTCTCCCTTGAGAAGTGTCACACTCTCCCTATCATTATACATTACACGGTTTTCATTATCTCTCACGTCTCTACCGTTCTCTCGTATCACTAGGTACCTAAGCTTTCTTTTTCACCGCCACACACACAGTCTCCACTCGTCTTTCACTTTGTGTTTCTCTCTATGGGATTCTCTCACACACCCTATATGTCTCTAGATATGAATAATACCACTAAAATTACTCTCTCTCTCATGTAGACACAACATTTATTGCGGTCTCCTTTTCGTCTCCATCCCAGACTGACATTATTCATTTGTTTACCGATCAGACAAACTCCCCCCCTCTCTGTCTCACACACACACACACAACTCCTGCTTCCACTCCCCTTCCCGACTACCGTCTCTCTCTCACACACACAAAACTCTCGCTTTCGCACCCCCATCTCGTATTTCTCTCACAAACATTTATCGACTAGCCTCTAGATAGGTTTATACACCCGCACACTCGTGCTTCCACTATCGCATACATGTCTCTCTCCCGCTCCTTGTATCTATGTAGATTTTTCTTCCCTTCTTGAGACATGCCCTCTCGATCGTGCACACACACACTATCGCCTCATTTTAAGCTGATACCTCTCGCACAAACACTCTTTGTGTCTTTGTCACACATGCACTCCGTCCTCCTCCTCTCTCCCTCTCTCTCACACACATGGGCTTTTTGCAACAACTAGCAAGATGCCCATGCATTGCACGGAACATGAAGATGCATTTGTATGAGTAGTTTATCTTGTGGGAGAAAAGGATGAACAAGGGAAGGCCTTATTTGCAAGTGTGGAGCGGGGTGTGGGTATCTTTTTGCAAAATTGCCTTAGTTTCCTTCCTATCCGTCAGATATAGATTGGACGGCCTATATTGTAGGATGGCAGGCACACGATCATCACCGACTATGCTTTTTATAATAGTAGGGATAAAAAACAGAGTTGGTGATGATGGTGGGCCTGCCATCCTACAATATAGGCCGTCCGATTTATATCTGACGGATAGGAACGAAACTATGGCAATTTACCCGCACTCCTCTCCACATTTCCAGATAAGGCCTTCCCTCGTTCATCCTTTTCTCCCACAAGATCTTGATGTTCCATGCAACGCACGGGCATCTTGCTAGTAAGAGTAGAAATTAAACATATACCACTTTTCGAATCTTGAAACCAACAACATTCCTCCCTTATCTCATCAAAACCGCCAAAGGAATATATTTTGAGTGAAACATAACATTTTTTAGTGATATACGTATTTCAAAACTAGACTTTTTTTTATAAAATCGGTGAATATGTATTAATCTACTCAGATTGTGTGGCAATGCATTGGCACATTGCTTGTAGTTATTATAATTTTGTGGACACCAGACAAACGGTGGAGTACATATACGAAGAGAAGAGGCGCACGCACGCAGTCGGTCTCTCGTTGTCTCGCACACATGAGTGTTACGTAAAGGCAACGTTAACAAATAAACCCTAAAACCCTAGGTGCACGATTGCTGCATTCGCGGGTACCGCGTACGTGGTGGAGCGCACCTTTGTAGGAATAGTCAGCTCGCGTGATAATTTGATCCGTAGGAGTTGATGGTCGGGACCACAGGTCAACGACTTGGAGGCGGTGGCTCGCCAGTTGCCATAGATCGAGTAGCCACGTTTAAAATATCATTTTTAGTGGGGTTAAGAGCTCCGATTTTCAATGGCGCGTTATAAGTACTAAGTAGTTTTTAGAACGATTGGTATGGAGCGAAAATGGAATTCATAGTACTACCTACTACGTACCTCCTTGGCGTATGGTTGTATGGGTTTATGTTGCGAGATGTTGAACCTGGTAGTTCTAGGGCAAATACTATGTTTAGATTTAGATGTTGGTTTTCAGTAATGAAAATCGGAAGGGGAAACCCTTCTTGGATTAAAAAAACTACTACCTCCATTCTAGTTTACTAGTCCCCATCGTTTTTTGGGTCAAAGTTGTCCACGAATTTTACTTGTAAAATGTGAATGGAAAACGAGATTTTGTTATACGCAAACAAAAAAGGACTGGAGGGAGTGATTGCTCTGACACGGATGCGACCTCTCATAGCGCAAGCATTGAACCGGCGCGCCGGCCAAGAGGGCCCCACTCGCTGCAGGCCCGGCTAACACACGCCTCCTCGCCGCATGCAACCGGCTTTAGACTGCCCCGCCTGCCTTCATTGAATCCGCGCGTGTGCCAGCAACACGTCCTTCCGCGAGCCAGCCGGCATTTTAGAACACAAAAAGTGACCAAAATATAATTAATTACGCATGGTCTTGACTTGTTGTGCTCGCACTGGTAGTAGGAACTAGAGGTTTTTCTTTATTCATAACTCTCCTCAATTTTTTTGGCTTTGAAGTGAATCATGGTTGTGGACATTATGTATGAATGTGGAGATATCTGTGAACATGAGTTTGATGTGGAAGTTGAACTTGGAATGTCGGGCTTGCGCGTGAACTATACCATGTCCAATGCTTCGTCTGTTATTGTTTGGAAACTAATTGCTGTTATTACATGAACCAAAAAATATATTTTGTGCCACATCAGTAGATGCACGGACATCACAACAGGCATGCTGACTGGATAAACATTTGAACCTAGCTACTATGAAGGAAATTTTGTATGGACAACAGTTTTAGATAGCAGGAGACGCCTAGCCTGCTCTGCCTGCGCTAGCTTATTTCTGGCTTCTTCCATCTCTTCTTTGGCATGGGTGAAGAGAGCATCTGATTGCTCTTTTCGCTTCTTCAGGATCTCAGCTACATTCTGAAGGGCTGTTGCACGCTTTCTTTCAGCCTTCACTAGAGCCACGAGGACACGAATAGCTGACGAATCCACCTGGCTTGTGTGTAATCCAGCATCATCTGTTAATTTGCACCTTGTGTCTAATCCAGCATCATTAGGGAACTGGCACCTTGTGTGTAATCCAGCCTCATTCTCGAAACATGATCTCGAGGTTGACCATACTTCCCTCCTCGCAGGAACTGCATCCTGACATGAAGTTACTTCTTTTTTAGATAATTACTCAGAGCAACCCAGATCCATTTAGTAGAAGCCAGATAAACAGAACTGGGAGAAGTGAATTCAAAAGGAAAAATTATAAAAAAAGACTACAAGGTGAGAACACCCACTTCCTACATCAAGCTAAAAACGAAAGCATTAGGACGATTAAGACTCTTCTTATGACACATCGAAGAACACGAGGCTTAAGAGAAACAGAAACTACAACATATACACATCGAAGAACATGAGGCTAAACGAAAGTAATTGAAAGGGTGTTACTTACCAAAGCTCATTTTACAGGTTCGGTGCATCTGCTCTTTACCTTGCCACGCTCCTTGAAGATGTCCCCAATATCCCGTGTTTGGTCTTCATTGCTCCTCTGCATGTTCGCACTCGTGGTTTTAAAATCTCAACATGGCAAGAAAAATATACTACTAGTAATACTCGCACATCTTGTGGGCAACATTAAAGCACTCGTCTGCCATGTTAGAGCATCTCCAACAGAATCGCAATGCACGGCGCTTTAAAAAAGCGTTTACAGTGCTGAGATCGAGAAGTAGAGATAGAGAGTAGAGGATAGTTCTCAGCATAGATAGATAAAAAATAGATTATTCAACTACTCCTCGTCGTCCGACTCCTCCTCGGTGATGTCCTCCTCCAACGTCTGACTATAGGCGTGAAGATACCAATCGTTGTCGGATACCCAGGGCGATGCTGCTCCTAGCCTCATGTTGAATTGAGCGTCCGCTTTTCGCCTACACTTGTCCTCGCGATAGGCGGCTCGCTCCGCCCTCCCCTTATCCCTCTCCGCCCTCCTTTGCTCGTAGAACTCGTGCTCGTTGATGATGTCCTATGGGAAGCATTGGTGCCACAGCGCCATGGCTTCCTCGTCCATCTCGGCGATGCTGAGACGGTGCTCCCGCCTCCGGTTGTCACGACGATCCTCGTCAGTGATAAGCCACGGCCGAGGCGCGAGCTCATGTGCCCGCTCCCGCGTCGGCACATTGGGAAGTTCAATGTTCTATGAGGCCACCGGAGGCGCCACGCCGCCGCGTCATACGCGCGGGCGGCCTCATTGGCGGTGTCGAAATTGTCGAGGCCGAGGCACATCCCGCGGAACCGGATCTCGGCGGAGAAGCCGCCGGAGGGGCGCGCGCGGACGCCGCGGTATCCCCAAGTTTCCCAGCGACGTGGCGGCATGGTGGAGCGGCGGCGGCGAGGCGAGAAAGAGCGGGGAGAAAGCGGTGGCGAGGCACAGAGCGGGGAGAGAGCGGTGGCAAGGCACAGAGCAGTGGGAGGGCGTTGGATTTTATAAAGCACGCCGGACGCCGCGCGCCAAAACTAGCGCACGCCAGGCCGCTTTTTCCCACGCGCGCGCAATCCTTTCCCGACGTCTCTGCTATCTCTACTCTCTTCTCTACTATTATATTTATTTTATATTTAATATTTATCTCTACTTCTCTACTCTCTATTTTTTTCTCTACTTTTTCCCTACTCTTATAAAAAACAGAGTTGGTGATGATGTTGTTCCTGCCATCCTGCAATATAGGCCATCCGATTTATATCCGACGGATAGGAAGGAAACTTTGGCAATTTTGCAAAAAGATACCCACACCCTTCTCCGCATTTGCAAATAAGACATTCCCTCGTTCATCCTTTTCTCCCACAAGATAAACTACTCATACAATGCATCTTGATGCGTGCAACGCATGGGCATCTTGCTAGTTCTAAAAAACTATCCATCATTTGCCACACTACTGGTTGCAGATGAAATACCTACCCAAGCACAGCGCGATACAGGAGCGACGCACAATTACAAGCTGATATTCTGTTGGACAATGGAGGCTATAACCAATTACTTTTACGGGAACAATAGCACCCAGGAAATTTGAAGGGTAGGTATGAACAAAATTGGAACTGCACATGTACTGCTAAGTGATCCAATACACACATTACCAATCGAGGAGGAGACCGATGGTCCCGGCGGCCTCTGTGAGTCATGGTCGACAACGGGAGTCAGTTCATTGTCCATGACGGTAGTGCTTCTGCGCTTGGCGTCGGCTTCCGGGAAGCAGATCCGAGACCGTGGAAGACGGTGCCGGCGAAGAGGCTCCGTGTACGAGAACGACGGTGGACCGGCTCCAGTGCGGCGTACGAGGTCGTCGATGAGGCAGATGCGCTGCGATGGACGAGTGCGCCGATGTAGAAGGGGAGGAGCACAAAGGCTGCGGTGCCGTGGAGAAGTCTATTTTGTGGTGGGGATAGAAAATGGGGAGTATTCAGGTGCACTACTCTGGGTGCCGGCATGGGGTTGGCTTGGTAGGGTGAAGCTGAAGTTACGCAAACAGCCCCCACCAACCATCATCCGTAGGCCTGTTCCAAAGGCTATGATGGTAACTTCCCACTGCTCGAATCAGGGTCGCGGGAGATTTTCCCGCCGACCTCAAAATTTTGTGACACTGAACTCCCCGTGTGGCGTGTTGGGTGATTCGGCTAAGCAACTAGCGAGTAGTACTAGTAAACTCTGCATATTAGGTTTGACCAAAGTCAAACTTCCTAAAGTTTGACCGAGTTTATAGAAAAATATAAACATTTACCATAACAGATATGTATGATGTGAAAGTACATTCACTAATGAATCTAATGGTATTTATTTGTTATTGTATATGTTAATATTTTTTTGTTATAAACTTTCTGAGAGTTTACAAAACTTGACTTTGACCAATGCTAATACGCAGACTTAAATAAAAACGGAGGGTGTACACATTTGTTTTTTTAGTATGTTGTGAATTAATGATTTGTTGAAATTGTGAAATAAATATATTAGGCTACTGACTTCGAATGTAATGGTCTATACAATTCAATAGTTACAATCATTGTCGAATTCCAAGATGTATACGAGGTCTATAGTACTTCACAACATGCTCAAACTCGCATAATCCCAGTCAAATGACAATCAAAATGCATGTCATAGTTATTACTTTGTAGGATGCAACAAAACCAACAATAACTCTACATCAGCCATTATAAAAGCAACATTTTGAACATATCCCAATGTGTGAATGAAACATGCAGAGAGAGCTTGCGAAGATGGAGCAGATAGGGCGGGAAAGATTTTATGTATGTGGACGAGAGAGTAGGAGACAAACCTAACGAAATAGAAAGAGGGTGATAGAGAGAGAAAGAGAGAGGAAGAAGTTAGGTCTGTGAGAAAGATGGAGACATGTAATATACGTGAGATGCGTGTGCATCCGGATTCTGTACATGTGGAAGGAGAAGAGACAATAGGTTTGATGAGAGAGCTGGAAAAACATGGACGAGAGGGGAAGGATCTCGTGGGTTGAGGGATTGATAAATTTGTGCGGGGGAGAGAGGGATTGGTAATTTTGTGCGAGAGAGAGAGGGTGGGGGGAGGAGTCAGTCAGCCATCGTCACATCATCCTGCTTCCAAATGGCCACGCATTCTCTAGTGCAGTGTGGTTGCCGTCTTCGATCTCCTCGATGCCTTCTTTGAAGATTGAGGTGTTGTGCATGCTGGGGTGCGAAGAAGCACAAGCGAGAGTGGTCGCCATATAACCTTGGATGGGGATGAATTGTGTGCTCGGGGGAGGAGGTGTGTGTGTGATGTGTGCTGTCTGTGTGTGTGTGTGTCAGATATTGAGAGAAAACAAACCTAAGGAGAGAAATGTGTGTGTATGTGACGGAAAGATAGTTGCTAAACAGGGTATTCACGAAGACATTGTGCGTGCGAGATAGAGAGTGATGTGCAGGCCTTGAGGTGGGCAGGGACCGGGTGAGGGTGTCAAAATGTGCGCGTTGATGCATGTGTTACATGCGATCGTGCGAGGGACGGACGAATCAAGAGAGATGGTTGTTGTGTTACGGATGCTCGTCTCTCTCTCTCTCTCTCTCACACACACACAAGTAAAATAGAAGACCGTTCTCTCATGTATACACAACGTATCGGCATCTGTCTATGTCTCACTCATTCATGATCATTTGCACATTCACACCTCTCTATGTCTCTATCACACGCACACCGTCTCCAAATTGCCCTTCCGCCACAACACACATATGGACACATACACATGTTCTCTCTCAGTCACACACACAGGGGATGTTTGGTTTGAGACTAAGAGGCTGTTTGGTTTGTGACTATGGTTGCCACATCTTGCCACACCTAAGGTTAGGCAACTTTGACCAATTTAGGAGGGTGTTTGGTTCAAGCCTTACCTTAGGAAATATACTTTTTGCCACACTAGGGCCCCGCATGACATACACTCACAAAGTGTGGCAAGATTCCCTTAGGCTTGCCAACTTGTGGCTCTCAGGGGCTGTTTGGTTCTAGGCCTAGCATTGCCACACTTTGCTACACATTTTTGCCAACCTTGCCTAAGCTTAGTTCATTAAAATGAGAGCCACAAGTTGGCAAGCCTAAGGGAATCTTGCCACACTTTTTGTGTGTATGCCATGTGGGGCTCAAGTGTGGCTTTCCTAAGGTATGGCTTGAACCAAACACTCACCTAAGTTAGTCAAACTTGCCTAACCTTAGGTGTGGCAACCTTTGGCCTAGTTAGTCAGAAACCAAACAGCTCCCATTTTAAAGAACTAAACTTAGGCAAGTGTGGCAAAATGTGGCATTCCTAGGCCTAAAACCAAACAGCCCGTAAGTTTGCCTAAGGTTCGCACACCTAAGGTTAGGCAAGTTTGACCAACTTAGGTGGGTGTTTGGTTCAAGCCACACCTTAGGCAAGCCACATTAGGGTCCCACATTACATACACTCAAAAAGTGTGGCAAGATTCCCTTAGGCTTGCCAACTTGTGGCTCTCATTTTGAAGAACTAACCTTAGGCAAGTGTCGCAACATTGTCTCTATGACAAGTGGGCCATAGGGGCAATAAAGTGTGGCAAGCCAAAGTGTGGCAAAAACCAAACACATGTGAACTAAACTGTGGCTGCCAAATTTTGGCTTGGCAAATGGTGGCTGGGAACCAAACAGCCCCAAAATCAGTATTAAAAAAACTAGGGCGCACCTAAAACGTACAAATCCAAATAAACACGAACTGGAGCTAAATTCAAATATATGGAAATATTGTAGCGTCAAGAACTTTTCCCGGAAAAAAAAAGTTGAGTAATATTCGGGGATTGTTTTCACACACACAAAAAGGTTCGGTGGATGTCCTTCGAGCGCGACACGGTGACGCACCGTTCGATCGACCGCGCGGCCGCGGTTCACGCGCTTGCACAGGATTCCGTATCGTGGCTGTGGTAACTAATAAAAGCGTTGCCTAAGTCTAATGTTTACGTGTACTAGTACGGTTTTCTTTTAAGTTTGACCAACCCTATATAAAACTAAACTAAGCTCCCATACGCGCACTCATCAATATGCCACCGCTGCCGTTGCGCATGCCGGCGCCCGCCTGCTCCGGCCAACAATTTCTCGTCCATCACCGCCGTGTCGCCGCCAAGCCAAAGGCTCACCCGCTCACGTCGTCTGCAGTCCCTCCTCGTGATGCCGCCATGCTGCCAAGCACGCGAGCAGCTGGTGGAGCCGCGTCTATGCACGCAGCGCACGAAGAGGAGGATGAGCACGTGCTCCAGCACGCCGGCGAGGAGGAACTAGCGTGTCATTGTCGTCTCCGCCCGCGCGGAGGAGGCGCGCATGGTGGCTGTCGCGGCGGAAGCCGGTCGCGCACGCGTAGAGCCCGCAAACCGGGTGCGGACGCGGAATCTACCTTCGAGACCTTGAATGCCACGTGGATCCTGTAATCTGAAGGAGCAATTTGGGTCAGTCGACTCTTGTGAGCCGTTTGATGCAACATGGATGGCTAGAAGGGCTTCTTCAACCTCCGAAATAGATGCACGGTTCATATTCTTAGCCCGGCACACGCCTAACCACCTGCCGCCGCCGCCGCGCCCTCCCCTGAACCGCCTTCCACCGCCATGCTCCCCCCACCCCCGCCATCCGTTTAACCCCGTGCACGATCCATTTTTTTCGGCCAACTGCATTCCACACCCAACACTCATAAGATAGATCATGGGCACCCTGCCGTCTTCTTCCTTCACTCTGTCGAACTTCTTTCACAAATCGACTGACCCAAATTACACTACTAGTACGAACATATTAACTACAGTAGGAACACGAAGATACGAGCAGTAGTACCAACTGCAATAAGAACAGTATAAATACATAGTACTAGTACTACTGTACGTACTAAAGAGTTCAAATAACGAGAAAGAACATAAACATAGTTCTGCTGGGGCCTCAGCACAACACACCCTTCAAAATAAGCTAAGAAACTAGTCCGCTTGACACCGCAGTAGAACCAGCATGAGCGACGGCACTGCTGTCAGGACCCCGATTCCAAGTCACATTGATCTAGCCGGTAACACCTCATATCACTTTGCGGCCTCACGCACGGTATTCCCACGTGTGTCGCCTTACCATGGCCCGGGACCGTTTGCGCCTTTTGGCTCACGTATATGATAGTGTCGCAAGCATCCATATGACAGAGAACCCGGGCCGACATGACTAGTCGTGAACCCAAAGTGGCACTAACTTACGGGGACAGGCATACATGAATCAACATCGAGCATGTCGGTCAGTAGCGTGCGAATCCGGGCTGTAGCACTGGGCTAACAGGACTCTGGTGAACCGGGCTGTAGCAGGCTAGGCAGGACTCTGGATGTCACTGCGTGACATTTCCCCGAAGGGACAGACACAGGAACGAATTGAATCACATGCCGGCCAGTCAAGTGTTCCGGAGCAGTAGTGCTAGGCTAGCAGGACTCCGGTGAACCGGGATGTAGCGGACTACTATGGCTCATGGAAGCACAAGACTACATTTCCCCATAAGAGAGGCTACCAAGGATAAACAACTAGGTTGTCGGATCCCACACATACCAAGCATTTCAATCATACACACAATATGATCGATATGTGTAAATACAACATGGCATCACAGCATAACTCTACGACTCAAGTATTTAATCAATAGGCTCTGAGGAGCCAAGTATTACAATCATGGTCTCATGACCCAACATGCAGAGCATACAAGTCAAAGCACATGCGGAAGCTTAACATGTCTGAGTACAGACATCTACAAATGAAAAAGGCTGAGAAGCCTGACTATCTACCAGATCCTGCCGAGGGCACAAGATCGTAGCTGAGGTAACAAGCTAAACATCGAAGTCCACACGGAACTACTAGCAAGACTGATGTCTCTCTGCAAAACATAAAATAGGCAAACATGAGTAAAAATGTATATAGCAAGACTTACATCAGAACTAGCTACATATGCATCAGTATCAACAAAGGGGGTGGTGGAGTTTGACTGCAGCAAGCCAGCTTTGACTCAGTGGCTATCCTAAACTATGACTGCAAGTAACTCTTTTGAGGTGGCGCACACGAGTCCACATATTCACCATATCAATACACCACTATGGATCCGCTCCTGTCTCCCTACGAGAAGGCCATCCATAGCACTCATGCTTATCTTGCGAGTTTTAGAGTATCCATTTTCACTTGTCTATGAACTGTACAGGCAACCCAGAAGTCCTTTACCACGGACGCGGCTATTCGAATAGATGATGTTAACCCTGCAGGGGTGTACTTCTTCACACACGCTCTCACCACTTACCGCCGTTTACATGACATGTACTCGGCAACCTTCAAGCGGAAGCCCAACGAGGGTGTCGGCCACGGCCTACCTAAACACTCAAGTCTCTAGTCCAGGTTTATCGCCTATTCAGGTTCCATCCGCAGGGAGTCCGGCCGAGGTTTCCACATACGGCCCTGAACGATGTGTACAGGGTTCCGTGACACCAAACGGGCGCCCGGCATACCCAGCCACGTGCCTACCGCATCACAGCCCACCCCTCGGGTCAGCGCTGTGCACGGCCTCCAGCATACTACAAACACCATAAACTACTTGCAACTCCTGGACAGAGGACAAGGGTGGTTAAGAAGCCGAGAGAGTCAATTAAGGATCCCAATGTGTGGTAGTAGATGTTCATGGATCACAAACACAGAACTCAGTTCCTGAGGACGGCTGCAATGAGACAACCCACCATGTACTCCTACATGGCCTCTCACCGCTACCTTTACCAAATCGTGTTCACACACTTAGCTCTCAACATTAGGACATGTTCACACACCTCCGATTCATCCCCGATGAATCAGACCTGACTCAACTCTAAGCAGTAGCAGGCATGGCAAACAAGCATGAATGAGTAGGCACATCAGGGCTCAAACACTACTAGAAAAAGGCTTACTAGTGGCGCACCAGTTTTGCCTACTAATGGCGCACTACTGGTGCGCCACTAGCACCACACCACTAGAATATTTTAGTAATGGCGCACCACAGGTGCGCCATTAGTATCTGGTATACTAATGGCGCACCACGGGTGCGCCATTAGTATCCCACAGGTGCGCCATTAGTAACTGGTATACTAATGGCGCACCAGATGGAAGTGCGCCATTAGTAACATTTTAAAAAAAAATCGCTTTTTCTTAATCTCAGGTCACTATTTCACATATGAGATATCCAACACATATATATACAACAAGCATCCATATAACAATCATATCCAACACACAAGTTTCATCATATATACATACATAGCCAACACATAGTTCCATCGTTACATATTGCAAAAGTTTCACATTGTTCATCCAACACCGTTATCCATCCAACACCATATTACAAAAGTTTCACATAGTTCAGTTCTCATTGTTCTTCTCCTTCTCCTTCCTCCGCCTGATGCGCCAAGAGCGGCGAGGCGGTGGAGGCAGCTGTGGGATGTAGTCTTCTACCACAATTGGCGTGGTCATGTCGCCCAGCTGTGGGATCGCCGGCGCCACCACCGGTGCGTGGTCATTGTCAGGCACCACCACCATCGCGAGGCCACCTTCAGGCAGGACGGGCACGACCATCGCTAGGTCATCCTCAGCCACCACCATCTCTTGCCCATGGTCAGCCACCACCATCTCTTGCCCATGGTCAGCCACCACCATCTCTTGCCCTTGGTCAGCCACCACCAGCGCTAGGTCATCCTCAGCCTGATGCCCATCGTCATCCTGCAGCTCCTCATCCCCACTCTGCTCCTCTTCTCCCCCACTCCAGTCCGGATCATCCTTCTTGCTGTCTTTGCTGCTGCCAGAATCGCTGCTGCTTTCGCTAAAGCCAGAATCGATGTTGCTTTTGCTACAGCCATAATCGCTGCTGCTTTGGCTGTAGCCAGTGTCGCTGCTGCTGCTCCCATTGCCTGTCCAAATGCAACAATGGACGTTAACAATCGATGTGAGACAAAGCCAAATGTGGCGTCATCGTCGTACCTGAAGAGAAGAAAGTACCCGGTCCGCAGGTCATAGGCACTGTAGAACTTCTCCCAACCACGGCACAGGTACATGTGGCCCTCCTCGATCACCAACTCCACGTCCCACAGCCTGCGAACCCCGCTGCCGGCCTGTCAGAGCTTCACATTATCTGGCGGATCTTCACCCAGCATGTTCATAAAAGTGTCAGGCAGCCTCTGCAATTTGGGACAAGGAGTGATGTAGCAAACAACAGAGTTATCATAATGAGATGGGTGAAGGGGAGATCTCTCGTTTTATATACCTGCCTCGTGGCTGATATTGAAGTCCCAAGTATGACACAGAAGAACTCGAAAGCATCCAACTCGTACTCCGGTGAGGCAGAGCGGCAGTGGCTGCTTCCCCCCATCTCTGATAAGCAGCAGAAGAGACCAATTAGTACCCTTACAACATCACATTGCAAATAGATGAATTGTGTAGGTATGCATGGATTTAAGATTATTTGTGCAAAGCCAATTTGTCAATGATTAATATGATATCTCAATTTCCACCAAATAATACATTTGTTATACACTACATTTTCTTTTCCTTTGGAAAAGAAAAAAGCACACTGCATTCAAGTGAATGTATCTTTTATTGCCCAACTATGCATTGGAAAATGTCCACAAATCCCCAACTATGCATTGGAAAATGTCCAAAATGGAGTGAGATCATTAACTGTCAAGTTAATAGGGATAAGAGTACACTTATGATAGTTAATTGTCATCCCAGCAATTTGTTCAAAACAGGTTAGAATCCATTTCAGATTCAGAGCAATTCCAGCATCATTTTCCAACAATAAAAGGGTATCATTAGCATATTGTACTCTTATAATAGCACTCTTATAATGGAACTACTCTATGACCATACTCGAAGGGGCTCCAGAGATTGCACTTGCACGCACAGATTGTGTACCACGGTTGAGGGGAGGGAGGGAGGGAATGGGGAGGAAGGGTGGAGAATTTCATTCACAAATTCTTAGTAGTTTTTTAATACAACAGAATAAATCTTGAGATCTCATTCACAAATTAATAGTAGTTTTTTAATATAGTAGCTAATTGCCTGATCTGGTTGGTGCCAAGATCAAGTGGTGACCTGACCTCTTGCCTGGAAGTTTCTATTCCTTGCACTCTACTGAATTTCTAGTACCTTGTTTTTTAAACTGCTAAGCTATTTTGAGCTTGAGCATGGGTCAATTCAGTGCCCTACAAGATGACTATCTTCTCAACTAGGAGAATTTCATTGCCTCTTTCTTTAAATTCCAGAATTTAAATAAGGTTATCATTAAATTTGTTCAGAAATTACAATTTAGTAATGCTAAAGGTTCTGCTTCCCTTCTTCCAATGGGCTATGTTGATGTATGTGCTGAATATAGATATATACAGTCTAGTTGGTACATCTATACATCTGATAACTGAGCACCATCGGCATCAACGCGCTACTATTGGTGTTATTAATATCAAATAGCCCTGCATACCTAGCCTTATGCAGTATTTTAGTTAATAAACCTACAAGTCACTCACTTCTTACTGATGATTGGTCTGTTGGTGTTTGCTTGCATCTATTGAACACAACAGGTTCCTTCCCTAAATAACTGGAACACAGCAGGTGTTCTGCCTGGTGATGCTAATTGGCTGTCGGTCACCTAAACGTACTTGTTTAATCCCTATGTGTTGCATACAAATATGTACATTCATCACCCCTTAGCAAGTTTATTTATGTTTAACTCAAAATCAGATTTTTTTTAGGTGTTGCATACAGATTTTTTAGGTGTTCATGTATGTTTTTTTGCTAGTTACTGAGGGAGGGAATGGGGAGGAAGGGTGGAGAGGGAGGAAGGAGGAAGGAGGAGGGGTACCTAGGCGGGCGCGGCTGGTCGCCGGGTGGCGGAGGACGGCAGGGGCAGGCGGGGTGTGGGCACGTCGGAGGAGGAGGAGGCCCTCGCTCGCCGGCTGCTGTAGGGGCCGGAGGAGGCCCTCGCTCGTCGGAGGGAGGAGGAGAGGAGAGGAGCGCTCGGCCGATCTCGTTCGGGGGGCGCGGGGGCGGCGGGGGTGGAGTCCCGCGGGGGTCGGGGCGGTGGCGTCGGGGCAGCGCAAGACCACAGCGGCGGCGGCGTCGCCGACGGCGTGCAGGCGCGGCGGACGGAGGGGCGGAGCAAGGGGCGGCGGCGTACGGTTGGGGTCGAGTGGGGGATCTGGCGAGGGAGGGAGGCCACAGTGCGAGGGAATAGGTGGAGTGCGGGATGTCTATCTAATGGCGCATCTCCCCCAAGTGCGCCATAAGTACGACGATAGCAATGGCGCACCTCACCCTGGTGCGCCATTAGAAATTACTAGCCCGACTGCTCAAGTTATATTTCCACCTAACCCTATCTCCATCAGAGCATGCCCACTAGCCCGACTGGTCAGCACGCGGCACACACACTAGGAGGTCCTGGGTTCGATTCCCAGGCTCCCCAATTTTTGTTTTTATGCATTTAAAATGCTGTTCGATATTTATTTGTGTTTAAATATGTTCAAACTTTTTTAAATCATAACAGTAATATTTTTTATAAAAACAGTAATAATTTTTATAAAAACAGGGTGTGGGGGAGAGGGTGCGGGGGGTGCTCGGCGGCGGTGGAGCGGGGGAGGGTGCGGTGGGTCGTCGGGGGGTGCGGGGGGTGCTCTGTCCTTGTCGTTACCGGTGTAGGATTCCATCGTTACCCCGGAGTTCTGATAACCATCGCTCTTCATGTCCTTGTCCTCGGTGTAGAATGTGTAGCCGTTGAATGCGAGGCGGAGGTTGCGGCGCGCGCGGGCGAGGGTGAGGTTGGTGTCGGCCCTGCCGCGCTGCTCCGGCGAGAGTGGGGCGGGGTCGGAGGGGAGGATGGGGGCGCGGATTGGGAGCGGACGGAGAGGAACTGGTGCGAGGGAGAGGGACGAAGGGGAACTGGTGAGGGAGAGGCAGGAATTAGCTATAGCATTCATTTGTGACGGTGGAGCAGGCCGGAGAGGGTGCAGGGGGTCGTCGGCGGCGGTGGAGCGGGCCGGGGAGGGTGCGGTGGGTCATCGGCGGCGGTGGAGCAGGGGAGCTAGGGTGTGGTGGGTCGTCGGCGGCGGTGGAGCGGGGGAGGGTGCGGTGGGTCGTCGGCGGCGGTGGAGCAGGGAAGGGTGCGGTGGGTCGTCGGCGGCGGTTGAGCGGGGGAGGGTGCGGGGGGTCGGCGGCGGCGCCCGGTGGAGCGGGGTAGAGGGTGCGGGGGCTGCTCGGCGGCGAGGGGGCCGGATCTGGCGAGGTGGGATAGCGATCGAGATGGAGGGGGATCGCTAGTAATGGTGCACTGTTCCCTGGTGAGGTTGGTGTCGGCCCTGCCGCGCTGCTCCGGCGAGAGTGGGGCGGGGTCGGAGGGGAGGATGGGGGCGCGGATTGGGAGCGGACGGAGAGGAACTGGTGCGAGGGAGAGGGACGAAGGGGAACTGGCGAGGGAGAGGCAGGAATTAGCTATAGCATTCATTTGTGACGGTGGAGCAGGCCGGAGAGGGTGCAGGGGGTCGTCGGCGGCGGTGGAGCGGGCCGGGGAGGGTGCGGTGGGTCATCGGCGGCGGTGGAGCAGGGGAGCTAGGGTGCGGTGGGTCGTCGGCGGCGGTGGAGCGGGGGAGGGTGCGGTGGGTCGTCGGCGGCGGTGGAGCAGGGAAGGGTGCGGTGGGTCGTCGGCGGCGGTGGAGCGGGGGAGGGTGCGGGGGGTCGGCGGCGGCGCCCGGTGGAGCGGGGTAGAGGGTGCGGGGGCTGCTCGGCGGCGAGGGGGCCGGATCTGGCGAGGTGGGATAGCGATCGAGATGGAGGGGGATCGCTAGTAATGGTGCACTGTTCCCTGGTGAGGTTGGTGTCGGCCCTGCCGCGCTGCTCCGGCGAGAGTGGGGCGGGGTCGGAGGGGAGGATGGGGGCGCGGATTGGGAGCGGACGGAGAGGAACTGGTGCGAGGGAGAGGGACGAAGGGGAACTGGCGAGGGAGAGGCAGGAATTAGCTATAGCATTCATTTGTGACGGTGGAGCAGGCCGGAGAGGGTGCAGGGGGTCGTCGGCGGCGGTGGAGCGGGCCGGGGAGGGTGCGGTGGGTCATCGGCGGCGGTGGAGCAGGGGAGCTAGGGTGTGGTGGGTCGTCGGCGGCGGTGGAGCGGGGGAGGGTGCGGTGGGTCGTCGGCGGCGGTGGAGCAGGGAAGGGTGCGGTGGGTCGTCGGCGGCGGTGGAGCGGGGGAGGGTGCGGGGGGTCGGCGGCGGCGCCCGGTGGAGCGGGGTAGAGGGTGCGGGGGCTGCTCGGCGGCGAGGGGGCCGGATCTGGCGAGGTGGGATAGCGATCGAGATGGAGGGGGATCGCTAGTAATGGTGCACTGTTCCCTGGTGTGCCATTAGTAGTTTTGCAAAAAAATAAAAAATAAAAAATATATAGTAGTGGCGCACTATGTGGCTAGTGCGCCATTACTAGTTAGAACTAGTAATGGCGCACTGTGCCCTGGTGTGCCATTAGTATGTTTGGAAAAATAAAAAAAAATTGTTACTAATGGCGCACCGTTTGTCTGGTGCGCTATTAGTGTCTTTCACACTAATGGCGCACCAGCACATGGTGCGCCACTGCTATATAGCAATGGCGAACCACATGTCTGGTGCGCCATTAGTGGCCATTCCATCTATAGCCCTTTTCCTAGTAGTGAAACAACTCCTACTCATGCTAGTGGGTTTCATCTATTTACTGTGGCAATGACAGGTCATGCAGAGGAAAAGGGGTTCAACTACCGCAGCATGTAACAGTTGAATCGTTGTTGTCCTAATGTAGTAAAAGAGAGCAGGAGCGAGAGAGTGGGTTGTATCGGAATGAACAAGGGGGTTTTGCTTGCCTGATGGAGTGGTAGTAGGATACTGCCCTTCAGTCGGATAATCGTGGATATCCTCGGAGGTAAAACCTACCACGAAAGATACATCGAACACAATCAACACATCACGATGTGCAACAATATGATGCATGCTATGACATGGTAATATAAATTTGTTTTGGGCCAATGCAAGCTAGAAAAAATTGAAATGAGTCCATTTGAACCAAAGATTCAAATGCAAACCCATTTTATGAAGTCATAAAGGTGCATTAACTTGTTTCACTTAAACAGAAAGGTTAAAGTGTTCTGATATGCATGAAACTAGTACAGATGGATAGATTGGATTTTTCTGATCAATTTTCATATATAAATCTTTTCATTTGGAGTTACAAATTAATTTCTATGAATTTTTGAAGTTTGCAACATTTTCTGGAATTTCCTATATAAGAATAAATCTAGCAAATGCTTTATTGCGTCAGCAGTGCGTCAGGGTGACGTCAGCAGTCAAAGGGAACGGTCCAGGTCAGACCTGACCAGTGGGTCCCGCGTGTCAGTGTCATTAGTATAACTAATTTTTAGTTAGTCCTAATCCTAACTTAATTAGCAGGCGGGTCCCACTTGTCATAGACCCATGGGAGGTCAAACTGGGCCCACCCGGGGTTAAACGGGGTCAGCGGGGTCAACTCGCCGGCGTTTAGCCGCCGGCGAGGCCAAACGCGGCGGGGCAGTGCGGGATTCATGCTCCGGCAACCAAAACGACGGCGGAGCACATCTACGTGATGCGGGGAGTGAGCCGCGTCGGGTGGTGGCAGTGGGTGGAGCTGGGGTGGCCAGAAACGTCACCGGCGACGACCTTGGCGGTCGCCGGAGTTCGGGCGAGGTCGGCCCCGACGCTAGGGGCAAGGCGAGACGCATGGGGAGTGCTACGGGCTCCTGCGAGTGCGGCGGAGATGATGGCGTGCTCGGAATCGAGCCAATGTGGCTGTGCCCACGACGGCGACGTGCAGTGGCGGCGGCGGGTGCGGCTGAGCTCGATGCAGTCGATGCAGGGCTCGAGAGCGAGAACGGAAAGGATGGGGAGGTAGCTGAGCTCACGGCGGTCACGGCAGAGCAGACGGCGAGGTCCGGGATGAGCTAGTGCGGCGGTGACGGCGAAGGGGATCTCCGGCGGCGTTCGGTGAAGATGAGGTCGAAGAATACGAAGCATAGCGTGCGAGCGCTCGGGGCTCGGCTAGCTCAATGAAGCAGACGACGGCGGAGCTCGTGGGCACGGCAGCGCGGTGCGGGGACGACGGTGGACGCGAGTTTCACGGTGGCGTGGGCACGGCAGCGTCGGCCATGGTGGGAGAGGGCGAGGGAGAGAGAAAGGGTAGTGAGTGAGGTGTCTGCGGGGCCGGGCGGCGACGTGGAGCTCGCCCAGGTGTCCTGGGGCGCGGGCGGCAAGCAGCTGGCGTGGTGGCGAGCTCGCGCACGCCGGCATCACCTCCCTGCCTGCTTGGCAGGGACGAAGCAGCTGGCCGGCACGGGCAGCACAGCGCTGGGCCGCCAGGTGGGCCGGCTGGTGGCTTTGCTAGTGCTACCTCTTGAGCACTGCGTTGGTTTTCCCTTGAAGAGGAAAGGGTGATGCAGCAAAGTAGCGTAAATATTTCACTCAATTTTGAGAACCAAGGTATCAATCCAGTAGGAGGCTACACACGAGTCCCTCGCACCTACACAAACAAATAAATCCTCGCAACCAATGCGATAAGGGGTTGTCAATCCCTACACGGTCACTTACGAGAGTGAGATCTGATAGATATGATAAGATAATATTTTTGGTATTTTTGTGATAAAGATGCAAAGTAAAATAAAAGGCAACGAAAATAGCGAAGTGTTGGAAGATTAATATGATGGAAAATAGACCCGGGGGCCATAGGTTTCACTAGTGGCTTCTCTCGAGAGCATAAGTATTTACGGTGGGTGAACAAATTACTGTTGAGCAATTGACAGAATTGAGCATAGTTATGAGAATATCTAGGCATGATCATGTATATAGGCATCACGTCCGAAACAAGTAGACCGACTCCTGCCTGCATCTACTACTATTACTCCACACATCGACCACTATCCAGCATGCATCTAGAGTATTAAGTTCATAAGAACAGAGTAACGCTTTAAGCAAGATGACATGATGTAGAGGGATAAACTCATGCAATATGATATAAACCCCATCTTGTTATCCTCGATGGCAACAATACAATACAATACATGCCTTGCTGCCCCTACTGTCACTGGGAAAGGACACCACAAGATTGAACCCAAAGCTAAGAACTTCTCCCATTGCAAGAAAGATCACTCTAGTAGGCCAAACCAAACTGATAATTCGAAGAGACTTGCAAAGATAACCAATCATACATAAAAGAATTCAGAAGATTCAAATATTGTTCATAGATAAACTTGATCATAAACCCACAATTCATCGGTCTCAACAAACACGCCGCAAAAGAAGATTACATCGAATAGATCTCCACAAGAGAGGGGGAGAACATTGTATTGAGATCCAAAAAAGAAAGAAGAAGCCATCTAGCTAATAACTATGGACCCGAAGGTCTGAGGTAAACTACTCACACTTCATCGAAGAGGCTATGGTGTTGATGAAGAAGCCCTCCGTGATCGATGCCCCCTCCGGCGGAGCTCCGGAACAGAACCAAAGATGGGATCTCACGGGTATAGAAGGTTGCGCCGGTGGAATTAGGTTTTTGGCTCCATATCTGCTAGTTTGGGGGTACGTAGGTATATATAGGAGGAAGGAGTACGTCGGTGGAGCAACATAGGGCCCACAAGGGTGGAGGGCGTGCCACCCTACTTCGTGGCTTCCTAGTAGCTTTCTTGACGTAGGGTCCAAGTCCTGTGGATCACGTTCGTTCCGAAAATCACGTTCCCGAAGGTTTCATTCCGTTTGGACTCCGTTTGATATTCTTTTTCTGCGAAACTCTGAAATAGGCAAAAAATAGCAATTCTGGGCTGGGCCTCCGGTTAATAGGTTAGTCCCAAAAATAATATAAAAGTGTATAATAAAGCCCAATAATGTCCAAAACAGAAGATAATATAGCATGGAGCAATCAAAAATTATAGATACGTTGGAGACGTATCAAGCATCCCCAAGCTTAATTCCTGCTCGTCCTCGAGTAGGTAAATGATAAAAACAGAATTTTTGATGTGGAATGCTACTTGGCATAATTGCAATGTAATTCTTCTAAATTGTGGTATGAATATTCAGATCCGAAAGATTCAAGATAAAAGTTCAATATTGACATAAAAATAATAATACTTCAAGCATACTAACTAAGCAATTATGTCCTCTGAAAATAACATGGCCAAAGAAAGTTCATCCCTACAAAATCATATAGTTTAGTCATGCTCCATTTCCGTCACACAAGAATGCTCTCATCATGCACAACCCCGATGACAAGCCAAGCAATTGTTTCATACTTTAGTAATCTCAAACTTTTTCAGCCTTCACGCAATACATGAGCGTGAGCCATGGATATAGCACTATGGGTGGAATAGAATATGATGATGGGGGTTATGTGGAGAAGACAAAAAGGGAGAAAGTCTCACATCAACGAGGCTAATCAATGAGCTATGGAGATGCCCATCGATTGATGTTAATGCAAGGAGTAGGGATTGCCATGCAATGGATGCACTAGAGCTATAAATATATGAAAGCTCAACAAAAGAAACTAAGTGGGTGTGCATCCAACCTGCTTTCTCACGAAGACCTAGGGCACTTGAGGAGGCCCATTGTTGGAATATACAAGCCAAGTTCTATAATGAAAAATTCCCACTAGTATATGAAAGTGACAAAACAAGAGACTCTCTATTATGAAGATCATGGTGCTACTTTGAAGCACAAGTGTGGTAAAAGGATAGTAACATTGTCCCTTCTCTCTTTTTCTCTCATTTTTTGGCCTTCTGTTTTTTTGGCCTTTCTCTCTCTTTTTTTTGTTCCTCACTTAGGACACTGCTCTAGAAAATGATGATCATCACACTTCTATTTATTTACAACTCAATGATTACAACTCGATACTAGAACAAAGTATGACTCTATATGAATGCCTCCAGCGGTGTACCGGGATATGCAATGAACCAAGAGTGACATGTATGAAAGAATTATGAACGGTGGCTTTGCCACAAATACTATGTCAACTAAATGATCATGCAAAGCAATATGACAATGATGAACATGTCATGATAAAAGGAACGGTGGAAAGTTGCATGGCAATATATCTCGGAATGGCTATGGAAATGCCATAATAGGTAGGTATGGTGCTGTTTTGAGGAAGATATAAGGAGGTTTATGTGTGAAAGAGCGTATCATACCACGGGGTTTGGATGCACCGGCGAAGTTTGCACCAACTCTCAATGTGAGAAAGGGCAATGCACGGTACCGAAGAGGCTAGCAATGGTGGAAAGGTGATAGTGCGTATAATCCATGGACTCAACATTAGTCATAAAGAACTCACATACTTATTGCAAAAATCTACAAGTCATCAAAAACCAAGCACTACGTGCATGCTCATAGGGGGATAGATTGGTAGGTAAAGACCATCGCTCGTCCCCGACCACCACTCATAAGGAGGACAATCAAAGAACACCTCATATTTCAAATTTGTTACATAACGTTTACCATACGTGCATGCTACGGGACTTGCAAACTCCAACACAAGTATTTCTCAAATTCACAACTACTCAACTAGCACAACTTTAATATTACTACCTCCATGTCTCGAAACAATCATCAAGCATCAAACTTCTCTTAGTATTCAACACACTCATAAGAAAGATTTTACTATTCTTGAATACCTAGCATATTAGGATTTCTTAAGCAAATTACCATGCTATTTAAGAATCTCAAAATAATCTAAGTGAAGCATGAGAGAGAAATAGTTTCTATAAAACAAATCCACCACCGTGCTCTAAAAGATATAAGTGAAGTACTAGAGGAAAAACTATATAACTCAAAAGATATAAGTGAAGCACATAGAGTATTCTAATAATTTCCGAATCATGTGTGTCTCTCTCAAAAGGTGTGTACAGCAAAGATGATTGTGGTAAACGGATGCACTAGATGCACTAGAGCTATAAATGTATGAAAGCTCAACAAAAGAAACTAAGTGGGTGTGCATCCGACTTGCTTGCTCACGAAGACCTAGGGCACTTGAGGAGGCCCATTGTTGGAATATACAAGCCAAGTTCTATAATGAAAAATTCCCACTAGTATATGAAAGTGACAAAACAAGAGACTCTCTATCATGATGATTATGGGCTACTTTGAAGCACAAGTGTGGAAAAAAGGATAGTAGCACTGCCCCTTTTTTTGGGCCTTCTTTTTTTGGCCTTTTTTTGGGACAATGCTCTGTTAAATGATGATCATCACACTTCTATTTATTTACAACTCAATGATTACAACTCGATACTAGAACAAAGTATGACTCTATATGAATGCCTCCGGCGGTGTACCGGGATATGCAATGAATCAAAAGTGACATGTATGAAAGAATTATGAACGGTGGCTTTGCCACAAATACTATGTCAACTAAATGATCATGCAAAGCAATATGACAATGATGAACATGTCATGATAAAAGGAACGGTGGAAAGTTGCATGGCAATATATCTCGGAATGGCTATGGAAATGCCATAATAGGTAGGTATGGTGGCTGTTTTGAGGAAGATATAAGGAGGTTTATGTGTGAAAGAGTGTATCATATCACGGGGTTTGGATGGACCGGCGAAGTTTGCACCAACTCTCAACGTGAGAAAGGGCAATGCACGGTACCGAAGAGGCTAGCAATGATGGAAGGGTGAGAGTGCGTATAATCCATGGACTCAACATTAGTCATAAAGAACTCACATACTTATTGCAAAAATCTACAAGCCATAAAAAACCAAGCACTACGCGCATGCTCCTAGGGGGATATATTGGTAGGAAAATACCATCGCTCGTCCCCGACCGCCACTCATAAGTAGGACCATCAAAGAACACCTCATGTTTCAAATTTGTTACATAACGTTTACCATACGTGCATGCTACGGGACTTGCAAACTTCAACACAAGCATTTCTCAAATTCACAACTACTCAACTAGCACGTCTTTGATATTATTACCTCCATATCTCAAAACAATCATCAAGCATCAAACTTCTCTTAGTATTCAACACACTCATAAGAAAGTTTTTACTAATCTTGAATACCTAGCATATTAGGATTTATTTAAGCAAATTACCATGCTATTTAAGACTCTCAAAATAATCTAAGTGAAGCATGAGAGATAAATAGTTTCTATAAAACAAATCCACCACCGTGCTCTAAAAGATATAAGTGAAGTACCAGAGCAAAATTATATAACTCAAAATATATAAGTGAAGCACAAAGAGTATTCTAATAATTTCCAGATCATGTATGGCTCTCTCAAAAGGTGTGTACAGCAAGGATGATTGTGGTACACTAAAAAGCAAAGACTCAAATCATACAAGACGCTCCAAGCAAAACACATATCATGTGGTGAATAAAAATATAGCTCCAAGTAAAGTTACCGATGGAAGTAGACGAAAGAGGGGATGCCTTCCGGGGCATCCCCAAGATTTGGCTTTTAGGTGTCCTTAAATTATCTTGGGGGTGCCATGGGCATCCCCAAGCTTATGCTCTTGCCACTCCTTGTTCCATAATCCATCAAATCTTTACCCAAAACTTCAAAACTTCACAACACAAAACTCAGCAGAAAATCTCGTGAGGTCCGTTAGCGAAAGAAAACAAAAGACCACTTCAAGGTACTGTAATGAACTCATAATTTATTTATATTGGTGTTAAACCTACTGTATTCCAACTTCTCTATGGTTTATAAACTCTTTTACTAGCCATTGAATCATCAAAATAAGCAAACAACACACGAAAAACAGAACAGTCTGTAGTAATCTGTAACTAACGCAAACTTCTGGAACTCCAAAAAATCAGCCAAAATAGGAAGACCTAGACAATTTGTTTATTGATCAGCAGCAATTGGAATCAATATCTTATCACGTTCTGGTGATTTTTAACAGTTATTTTCGTGAACAGAAAATTTCTGAAATTTTCTGCAAGATCAAATAACTATTATCCAAGAAGATCCTATAGGTTTAACTTGGCACAAACACTCATTAAAACATAAAAACACATCTAACCAGAGGCTAGAACAAATATTTATTCCTAAACAGAAGCAAAAAGCAAAAAAAACTAAAAATAAAATTGGGTTGCCTCCCAATAAGCGCTATCGTTTAACGCCCCTAGCTAGGCATAATAGCAAGGATCGATCTAGGTAGTGCCATAGTAATAGGATAGATCATTAAAACTCATTTCATATTCTCTACGTTCAGCGGCAAGTTTCCTTTGAGGCAAGCAAAAGTAATCAAAAGGGCTAAATTTAATGGGACAAAAGTCCCCAAGATCAATTTTAGGAGGTATAGGTTCCTCCTTCGGCCCTTCATATTGCACAACCAATTCATCATTATAAGCATTCTTTTGACAGAACTTTGTGAGCCTATACTCGAGAGAATATCCTAGCCCATTATTTCGAATAGCCAAATCATCATTAAGTTCAGAAATTCTATCAACTAGAACATTGGTAGGAACCTTTTTTCTAAGGTTTTTATTGAAAGCAACATAGTCTAGAGATTGAAAACGCATTATTTCTTCTTGATCAAAGAGGATAGCCTCGATGGGAGAACGGCCAGCGTCCACCCTATAATGCGCAAAGATTTCCTTGGCCTCTTTTATTATAAATCTGAACTCATGAGAAAAAAAGATAGTAGCGGCACGCTTAATAGAAGAATGCTCTATATTAGAAAATTCTAGGAAAATCCTTTGTATGCAAGGGTGCAAGTGCATAAATTGCCTTTCAAGTTCAAGTATAAGCATGGCAATAGCGTCAGCAAGACTACTATATCTATGAAGAATGGAACTGCCCATAGAAGGCAAAGCACCAACACAAGTAAACAAATCTTGAATAACCCCTTTCCCAATAATATTACCACTACCAATTCGAATTTTTTTTGTATGCAAGGTAGGGGGTTCTTCAGCAAGAGCATCATAATTTTCCATGATATTATTATTGTCCATATTGACAATAATTTCCCCAATTTCAGACATAACAGCAGAAAGAGCGAGGGGCAAAAAGGAAAGAAGAAGACGAACGGAAAAGAGAGGGCGAATAAAACGGCAAGGGTGAAGTGGGGGAGAGGAAACCGAGAGGCAAATGGCGAATAATGTAATGCGGGAGAAAAGGGTTTGCGATGGGTACTTGGTATGTTGACTTTTGCGTAGACCTCCCCGGCAACGGTGCCAGAAATCCTTCTTGCTACCTCTTGAGCACTGTGTTGGTTTTCCCTTGAAGAGGAAAGGGTGATGCAGCAACGTAGCGTAAGTATTTCCCTCAGTTTTCGAGAACCAAGGTATCAATCCAGTAGGAGGCTACACACGAGTCCCTCGCACCTACACAAACAAATAAATCCTCGCAACCAACGCGATAAGGGGTTGTCAATCCCTACACGGTCACTTACGAGAGTGAGATCTGATAGATATGATAAGATAATATTTTTGGTATTTTTGTGATAAAGATGCAAAGTAAAATAAAAGGCAACGAAAATAGTTAAGTGTTGGAAGATTAATATGATGGAAAATAGGCCCGGGGACCATAGGTTTCACTAGTGGCTTCTCCCGAGAGCATAAGTATTTGCGGTGGGTGAACAAATTACTGTTGAGCAATTGACAGAATTGAGCATAGTTATGAGAATATCTAGGCATGATCATGTATATAGGCATCACGTCCGAAATAAGTAGACTGACTCCTGCCTGCATCTACTACTATTACTCCACACATCGACCACTATCCAGCATGCATCTAGAGTATTAAGTTCATAAGAACAGAGTAACGCTTTAAGCAAGATGACATGATGTAGAGGGATAAACTCATGCAATATGATATAAACCCCATCTTGTTATCCTCGATGGCAACAATACAATACAATACAATACATGCCTTGCTGCCCCTACTGTCACTGCGAAAGGACACCACAAGATTGAACCCAAAGCTAAGCACTTCTCCCATTGCAAGAAAGATCACTCTAGTAGGCCAAACCAAACTGATAATTCGAAGAGACTTGCAAAGATAACCAATCATACATAAAAGAATTCAGAAGTTTCAAATATTGTTCATAGATAAACTTGATCATAAACCCACAATTCATCGGTCTCAACAAACACACCGCAAAAGAAGATTACATCGAATAGATCTCCACAAGAGAGGGGGAGAACATTGTATTGAGATCCAAAAAAAGAGAGAAGAAGCCCTCTAGCTAATAACTATGGACCCGAAGGTCTGAGGTAAACTACTCACACTTCATCGGAGAGGCTATGGTGTTGATGTAGAAGCCCTTCGTGGTCGATGCCCCCTCCGACGGAGCTCCGGAACAGGCCCAAAGATGGGATCTCACGGGTACAGAAGGTTGCGGCGGTGGAATTAGGTTTTTGGCTCCGTATCTGGTAGTTTGGGGGTACGTAGGTATATATAGGAGGAAGGAGTACGTCGGTGGAGCAACGTGGGGCCCACGAGGGTGGAGGGCGCGCCCAGGGGGGTAGGTGCGCCCCCTACCTCGTGGCTTCCTGGTAGCTTTCTTGACGTAGGGTCCAAGTCCTCTAGATCACGTTCCTTCCGAAAATCACATTCCCGAAGGTTTCATTCCGTTTGGACTCCGTTTGATATATTTTTTCTGCGAAACTCTGAAATAGGCAAAAAAACAGCAATTCTGGGCTGGGCCTCCGGTTAATAGGTTAGTTCCAAAAATAATATAAAAGTATATAATAAAGCCCAATAATGTCAAAAACAGAAGATAATATAGCATGGAGCAATCAAAAATTATAGATACGTTGGAGATGTATCAGCCAGGTAAGATAGTTTCCTTTTATTTTCTGTTTTTCTTTTTCTATTTTTCTGCAACTTCTGAGCTCTATTAAAAATATGAAAACGTTTTAAAAATCCTGCAGATAATTGTGGGCTCTGTTTGGATTATTCCTAACAGCCCTCACTTAAGTTCAGAATTAATTGAGCACTTAAAATAATATATAGCATTTGAATGCCCAACTGCAAATAGCATATGATTTAATTCAGTGACCTTATGTGTCCTAGAAAAATGTGAACCAATTTTGGCAGAGGTTCTGGACCAAGAAAAAAGTGATGGACAATTTGGAAGGGCATTTCAGGTTCATTGAAAAAGATTTTAGTAAACCCTAGGTTTTCGTGGGGGTGCTGGGGGTTCTGTCATCCCCATTTCAACTTTCTGGAAAATTTAAACATGATGCAACACCAGATGCTAGCACTAGGCATTGTCAGAGCTAGGGGTGTGACAACTGCCACCTACTCGGGGTCCGAGTCCACGTCCTCGACTTCGTCCTCGTCCCTCTTCCTCTTCGCCGACGCTTCTTTGCTTGAACCGGACACTGGGCTCTGCTTCTTCATCCAACCCTTGTAGATATTTAAACAAAGGTAGGCATCCATTGCTGCGTACAGGATGTGATCTTCATCTAATTTCTTCGACTCCCATGCATGATGAAACTCGTGATGAGGTTTCTCTAGTTTACCGTACGAAGGATGAACCATGGCTCCTGCCAGGGTCAGCATTGAAGGCTGATCAAGGGAGGGCACCAGTCTTCCTTCTGGAGGTCGAAGGGGTCGCCTACAATGAGGCCTATCCGACCCAGGATTTCCTTGTCGTTCCTAAATTCTACAGTAACGAATTTGACTCGGCCGCCCTTGAGGAACTTCTTAAATTCCTCGCCCTCAACGTCGGCATGGCATATGTGGTAGACCAAGCATAAGTCATGCATGCAAACCTGGATCATGGCGGGCTTCTTCTTCTCTGCCTCCCTTAGTTTCTTCTCGCTTCCCAGGACTGTGGTGTACTCGACATCTAGCCCAGCGACCCACTCATCATTTGAGTTTTCGAACATGCGTTTGAAGCAAGCAAGGCATTCTTTCACCGTTGCGGAAGAACGGGTGTAGATGATGTCGAACTCATCGCCGGTGATGGTTCTAACATTGTACTCACCGCCGATCATGGAGATTTGGGACGCCATGGATTTGGGAGGAGGGTTAGGATTAGTGGAACTGCCGTAATGTGGAAGGACGGGGCGACTGGGAGCGAACTGTTGTAAGGTACTATACTAGTAGAAGACGGGGACAAGTAGGGCGTGCGAACGGCGTGGGGTTGCTGGCTTGCCCGGTGGATAAACGGCTGCAAGCCCCCAAAGAGTTCTCGAGAACTATGCGGGGCCCACTAGATGTCATGTCTACTAGACCCATATCGTAGGCCTGACGGTATAGCTTCTGCCTGTTTGCATGCCATGCCGGCTTGTGTGTAACTTCAATTAATTCTGTCAACCGTCGTGCCTCCCACGACCTTCGCCTCCCTCGCGCGGTCGCGCCCTTTGAGACTTCGACCGTCTATAAATGAGCAATTTTTTTTTGCGTACTCCGCATGCATGATACTCCCTCTGGTCCTTTTTACTTCCGTCAACCGTTTATACTAAAAATATCAATATCTACAATACTGATTATAATGAGTAGTATAAAGCACCTCTTGGGTGGGTTAGATTTTTTTCGGTTAGTTGAGTTCAAACTAACCCAAACTAACTCTAACACATGGATACAAACAGGGCCAAGGTTAGCTATTAGAGTACTACTACCTCCCTTCTAGTTTAAAGGGTCGATTCAAAAATTTGACCTACTCTTAGCAAGATAGAGGCGGTGGAATAGTTTTTGTAGTTTTTCACAAAAAAATGTGTTTACCAATGCATGCATGAACACTAGTTACTCTAACCCCCCTCTCTTCTTTAATTCTATGCCACATCAGCATGCTTGCTATTCCCGTGTGCATGATACCAGCTAAGATACCACCATTATGGCCAGCCTTAATCATCGCATGCAATAATTTAGCGCACCTTGAAATATGAACATGTGTGGGGCATGTATGTTTTTAATGACTTGAGACTATACCTAGCCCGGCATGCAAGATGAGATTTATTATGCACCGTTCCCCATACCTGCAGGAAGCCCGTTCGTCTCCAAATCTTTTCCTCTCCATGTGTGCAAACAATATGCCTGCCAGACTCTCCTTCTCCCTCCGGCGGTCCCACCACTCCACCCCGTGTGGAAAAAATCTGCATGCATGACTCTCCTCCCCCGCGCTCGTCCAATCCGTTGTGACCAGCAATATTTCTACCCCTTCCCTCCCCGTAATTTACTCCAACAAATATGTCCACATAGATGTTACTTAACTGCAGGTGCATTGGTTCACTGACATATGGGCCCAATAGGGGTCTGGCCCACATGTCAGTGACGCAACTGGACCTGTAGTTAAGTCAGTGCATCTCAGTCCATATCTTATGTAGGTGTGCCATTGCTCGCTATAAATACTGCGCCTCCCACGACATCGCTATCTCCTCCCCCTCACGTTCACGTTCATTGCTATCTCCTCCCCCTCCCTCTCACGTCGACCACCATGGCATCGCCCCTCCCAAGCCCTAGGCGCCCCTCGCTGCACCGCGCGGATGGTCACGCATCGCCGTTCCGTTCCTCGCCGCCACTAGTCGAGGAGGACGTGTCGGCGTTCCGCTCCTCGCCGCGACGCGACCCGTCGCCGTTCCGTTCCTCGCCGCCACTAGTCGAGGAGGACGCGTCGGTGTTCCGCTCCTTGCCGTGATGCGACGCGTCACCGTTCCGTTCCTCGCCGCTACTAGTCGAGGAGGACGCGTCGGCGTTACGCTCCTCGCCGCGACGCGTCGAGGTGGACGCGTCGGCGTTCCCAATCTCGCCAGCACGCGCGTCGGAGGACGCGTCGGCTCCCCGCTACGAGGAGAACGCCGCGCCGCCCGCCGAGCCCCCCAGCCTTGAGGAGCTTT
Organism: Aegilops tauschii subsp. strangulata; assembly: GCF_002575655.3. Taxonomy (NCBI): domain Eukaryota; kingdom Viridiplantae; phylum Streptophyta; class Magnoliopsida; order Poales; family Poaceae; genus Aegilops; species Aegilops tauschii. The sequence continues at coordinate 54,412,357 of NC_053035.3, read as the reverse complement.
GGAAAGAAATGGATGTCGCCTTGTGGGAGGCTTTGCCTCCAGCAGAGCGCGCCAAAATAGAGGCGGAGAAGAAGGCCGAGGAAGAGAAGCGCACCGCGGAACAAGGTGCCTGGGAGGCCTATGTCGCGTCCGAGAGAGTCAGGCAATTAGCTCTTTGGCAGAAGGCTCGTGCGAGGGCCGTGAGGGTGGCGGAGGACGCCCGTGCCGACGCCCTGAGTGCAGTCGGGCCCAAGCGCCTCATCTACGCTTGGCGGTACGTGGACCGGGTGCACGCTTCCAGCGAGGAGGAGTACCTGTTGGCGCCGGATAACCACACCGGTGAGATCGCGCTCGCCCGCCGGCAAGCCGCCAATCAGCACCTCGCGAGTTGCGAGGCTGAGGAAGAGGCGTTGTGTCGACACGCTGGGAAACGGCCGCGCACTAGGGCACTCGTGGCGCGCCGCAAGCGCTCCTGCGAACGCCGTGGCTTTTAGGAGGAGTATAGTTTTTGTTTCGTAAGGCGATCTCATTAGTTTTGGGACGCAAATGATAAATCCCGAACGTTCAGGAATTTTTACCGTCCTTAATTAAGTATGTAAAAGGGAAAGTTTGGAAACCTTGTGTATTCGTACGCATTTTGCAAGTACGTGCATATAGCACAAACTTTATTATATACTATCGCACTACACGTCTCTCTCGATATATGCTTGCGGACTGTGCTACTCCCTCCGTCCAGGTCAATAAGTCATCTTTGGTTGTGCACCGTGACCAAGAAGGAGGGAAGACTTATACACCTAGACGGAGGGAGTACTACTATTACTTATGTATGTGCAAATGCACGTTTTAACATTAAGATGCGGTTTTTGTAAAAGTAGAAAAACAACGCTAGTCAAGCTTGTGAAACGATTCAATGCAAAACAAATGCAAAAATGCTTGTTTGATTGTTTACTTTTAGCTTCCTTCTCTGTGGTTATTTCTCTGTCATACTTTGTACGGAGTATCTCACTGGTTGGAAAGGCATGCAAATTCCCAAACCGCTTCCTACACCCTGTATCGAATTTTTTGCCTAACAAGTTGTGCCGTGCAATTGGAATTCCAACTTGAGTACTACTACTAGTAGGAGTACCAGGGGCCAGTTCTTTTAGGCTTCTAGATTAGTAATCCCATAACTACTACCTTCGTCCTGGTTTATTGGTCCCCATTGTAATCTGTGTCAAATTTTGATCATAAATTTAACTAATTGAATGTTAGTGCATGTCACATGCACTAACATTTTATCAGTTAAACTTTGGTAAAAATTTAGCACAAATTACAATGGTGAGGAATAAACCAGGACGGAGGTACTACTAGTAGTAGTTTAGAAGCCCAAATAAATGAGTGAGCCGCCTTAATGTTACTCTGCACTGTGACTAGTCTTATGGGAAAAGCTGGGGAAGCCGCCAAAAGAATTGGCCCTAGGAGTAGTAGCTAGGGATACTAGGAGTAGTAGCTAGGGATCGAGTGTGCGAGATGAACCGGAGAAAGTAAATGCGGAGAGATGAAATGCAAAAAAGACGGAGGGATGTGATGGTTGCTTGTCCGTTTATTTTACCAGGCCACTAATTACTGGGAGTGGTTGGGTTTTGTGATATGATGGCTTTTCTGCCGCGCCACGAGCGGGATGAGAGGTGAGACTCCCGTGCAGCGCCGCCCTCTACACTAGTACTACTACATCGGTTGTGGTTTATCCCACATTGAATTTGACTGAAGATTTAACTGACAAAATGTTAGTGCATGTCAACAAAAATAGTATCGCTGGATTCGTATTTGAACATAGTTTTCAATGATATAATTTTAGGTGACATGAATCATCATTGATCGTACTATATATAATGTTAGTTCAATTTTTGGTCGTACTAATCTATAGTAAGGTGCCCGTGCGTTGCACGAAAGAGTGAAATGCATTGATCGGGGAGTTGTTTATTTTGACAAAGGATGTGGGGGTCATCTCATGTGTAACGGGTATCGATAGGTTTGTTCGGATATTATTTCATCTCTAGAGCTCACAAATATCCGGGTGAAATAGATTAAAAAGTATCTTTTGCAAACAAAAGCGTTCAACTGTTCAACCTGCATCCAAAACTTGTGAAGAAATAACTCTTATTGTGCTTTGCAGGAAATGATCTTCAAGAATTAGTTTTTGAGTATCCATTGTTATACATGTTGGCTACAGATGACATGGCACTTTCTTATAGTCAACAGTTGGCTATACTATTTAAGTATTAACCATGCCCTTATACACCTAGACGGAGGGATTAAATCGGGATGACTTGGAAGGGGGCAGAGGATATGTAAGAAATGGTTCATCATAAGTCTTTCACCAGTACTGTAGTAAAAATTCATACATGGAAGATTCTAGACTAAACCATAAATGGATACACTTTTATTCATGCACGATACTCCAATAGAGCAAGATCATGCATGGAAGTCTCCACATGCTTAGACAGCGGATTACATTGAGCGAAGACTAAGGACCAACATTTAACTTGAATATGTAGATGTCCAGGTGAACCTCCTTGGAGTCCCCGTGCACATTGTTGGGGGTCAAATAACACCGTGCGTCTTCCATGTCCACATCGGCGGGAAAGTCCCAGCTCGGCAGAGTCCAAGTATGCTTGGCGTAGCCAGTGTCGTTGCCCACGGACCTCCGAGGGGTAGTAATGGTGAGCACGCACCCGTACATCGGCCTCGTGTCAGTGTCAGTGTCAGCGTCAGCGGCGTCGCCCCTGACGCACACTACAGAGATGTGGCGGCGGCCTGCGCGGGCCTCGCCGGTGGCCACGATCAAGAGGAAGACGCTGCCGTCCTCCTCCGAGACTAGCAGGCGGCGCTGATCCTCCAGCGACTCCGGCACGGTGAACGGGTAGCACGTCTCGTACTTGATGTTCTTCACCAAGGGCCAGTAGTGATTGCCACACGCCTGCATCAGGTGATGAACGATGTCCGCCGGCGAGCCCCAAAATGGCACCGGGCACTCATAGCAGTAGACGAAGGGCTCCGTGGAGGCATCGACCAGGCCGTCCATGAAACAGGAGTGGCTGTAGGGGACGTTCCGCCAGTTGAATATATGAGCAAGTTACTACGAGATTTAGTTCGAATAAGCACAAAATAAATCATGATGGCTATAACAGAGATTAAACTAATCATGCGGACTAGCATAGTAGATGAACAGATCGAATCTAGGACACAGACTAGAAACATGAATTCTACCACGATTTCGAACAGGAAGGACAGAAACACATACGGTGCAACGGGAGCAGCACCATAGGCGTTGAGTTTGTCGCCCATGTCGTTGAGGAAGAGGTTGCCGAGGTCGGGGAAGAAGTCGTCGTCGCTGCTAGCAGTCGCGAGAGTGCGCTCCCCAAATTTCAACAGCGCCCGCTGAATGGAGCGCAGGAGGGAGTGGCTGTAGGGGACGTTGCCGCCGCCGAATGGAGCGCAGGAGTAGCCCACGAAGCAGTAGATGGTGCTCCTCCCTAGCCTCTATTCTTATTTCTATCTCTACTACTCTTCTTTGTTTTTTATAATATACTAGTTGTAGTTGTCAAATTGAATAGTACTGCGCCATCCACTGCACTCCCGGCTGAACACACCTCCTCGCCTCCATCAAACCCCTCCGTTAAACCCGCATGCAAACCGAGAAACCTACTCCGGCCCGCGGGAGGAAATTTGCCGGTTGCCGTTGGAGAATAATATATAGAGTCACGTCCAATCCATTTGAGTTAATTGCGTGTATGATTCTCCCTCTATAAAAAGTTAATTACATCCTTAATCTTGTATTCTAAGTACTCTGTGGGTTCCACTGTCAGTACAATGTACATGACTTGCAGGCTGGCTACAGATTCGTACAGAAAGTTAAAAAGAAACAAATCCATGACTTGCAGGATTGAAGTTAGCACCGATGGCGGTTCATAGTCGTTCCACGCTCGGGCATTGAAGTTTGTAACTATTTTAGATTAGAACATACTACTCCTTCGATGCTAGTAGTAGAGCAGAGTCCTACTCCACTACTACTCTACTCAAGCAAGTTAGGGCATAGTAGTAGGTAGTGTAGGGAGTACCAGTACTGTGATGACGCAAGCAAGTTGTCTGACTTCGATATGACCCTACGCTGCTGGTATGTGTCTCGTAAGTCAAGCGGCGTGCTGTAGTCATCATCACCTGTCCACTTCCCGCAGCACATATTCGCTTCTCCATCTTTGACCGCTCTTCCATCCCCGCTAAGGCGCCTCCCCCCTCGTTCGAAACCCAAGCACTAACAATGGCAGAACCGAGCAGCATAAGCTGAAAGAGTGGCTGGAATTCGCTCCCCATAGAGGTAATCAAGCTCATTGTTTCGCGTGTGGACAATCTCAGTACCATGCCGCTCGCCGCGTGCTCGTCGGGGTTGTACCATTTACTCAAAGCCCTCAGGCCGGAGCTTTTTAAGCCAGCTCCTTGCTTGCTGATGCCGCCTGATCTTCAGAAACGGCGTGTCACACAGCATAACGATCGTAGGGTGGCGAGCATCAACCCCCTTGACTGTGATCCGATCCCCGTCACCCTCAACTACATTAACAGTATGTACTGGGTCGGCATGAAGACGTCTTGGATGGTGCTCGTCGACGGTCACGGCAGCTGGATGCTCGTGGAGGTCTACACCCGGCGATATCCCCCTTCCTTCGATTAACACTGCACTGCTTTGGCACCGCGGCCCAGAATACTCGGAATCTTACAGTAGCCAACATGATACCAAGTTTGATTTGCTCAAGGTTGTAATCTGCCAAGTGCCCACAAGATCTGCGAATTATAAAGACTTCAGGCTAATTGCGTTCTTCAACCGCGGTCTCGCGTCTGACATGTCACTACGGTAAGTGGATAAATCTGCACGTCCATCGCAGGATCATACATCCTCCATGGTTCTCTGATGCCATTGAACACAAGGACTTCATTTACGCTGTCGACTCCTTCTATGGCTGGACGTATTGCTGGCCTACTCCAGTCATCGCTACAAACGGCTGTTACAGCAGTATGTTACTTTCCTATGATATCATGATGGCTTGCTTATATTACTGTCAATATTTACTGAAAAAATATTCATGCTCATAACACGCTGTTCTTAAGATTGACTACATCAAGAGCCCTTTTTTATTTGACTCCAACTTTTTTTAGGGTTATTTGACTCCAACTTGATATGATGTTGTAGGCCGCCTGGTGTCCCTACCCTTCCTAATCCCAGAACCTCTCAAAGAAAAGCGGCATGGCAGTTGCAGGTGGTTCCTGGCTCGATCAGACGACGGCGAACGATTGATGATCGTTCGCACGTACTGGAGTGTTGTTTCACGGAATACAATCACAGTCACTGCAAGGTATTTGAGCAGGATCCTAGCTTCTCTGGGCCTTCAGGAATTTTTGGCTGGAGGTTGGTAAGTAGCCTTGGTACACGCTCTCTGTTTGTCGGACTGAATTATCTGATTAACCAGGAGATAACCGACGGCAAGGATCATGATGGCAGCGCGGTTTCGTTCATCAGGAAAAACGGTGTGTACACAGCGTACCATGCGTCTGTGCATGCACCATACCCTGATATGTGCCGCCACGCTCTGCAGCCCAAAATAGGAGAGAGGGTCGCAAGTATCAGACTTCGACCTGGTGGCTGGAGTTTCCCCCGTCAGGTACCCATCTGGTCAAGCCGTCAGCCAATCTCCACAGCTTAATAAATAGTAACGTCTAACTGAGCCAGTTAGTTAGATGCGTACACTTGGTGTAGTAGGATCTTTATTTAGTTTGATGCATACACTTGTTTTTTTGGTAGCCCTTTTGTAATGATGGCTGATGTTTGGTTTGGAAGAGAGAGATGCGTCTTCACTCTTCTGTCCTGCTTACTGCTTCTGTTGCACCCCCAGCCCTGGTTGCTGCTGCTGCTGTTTTCAATGTACAATCAGTAGTATATATTTCGTATGTTGGTTGAATAAATATGTTGTTAGAACGACAAACACAATGTTTTGGAAGTCGTTGCACGGTTCGATCCTTTAGTGCCCCGTACCGTACGTAGCGCATACTATTTTTCGTACGGAACACATTTTCCACTTTTTGATAACATGCAGCCCACTGATGAAGGCCCAATACAGAAGCCCATAATTAACTGGAAGGGAGGCTCTCACATGAATCCGGCCCAGGTACATGCTCAAGGTCCCCTAAACATAAATAAGTAAATAAATAAATAAATAAAGCTAAATGCTCATGCATCAGTTCTTTAAATTCACGATTTAAAAGGAGGATATTATTTCCTATGATAGTGTCCTTACGTTCAGTCGATATTATTATTCGGCAAAGATAGCGAACAGTCTTCTTTCTCCCAGCATTTTCTTCTTGCAACCAGCGGACCCATGCAAATCGTAGTCAACGTCGTAAATAGATCTAGTCCATTTTTATTTTTCAATAAGAATATCCAACCCAGCCCAGCACATTGCCGACAGCACTTTATCCTCCGCCTTGGTGCGCTCACCGCAGCGTCGCCGTCCGGCCCTGTCAACATAGTTTTTTTTTAAACGGTCCCTGTCAACATAGTGAATCGGGAGAGGACTGTAGTTGTGAGTATGACAGTATGGACCCACCAGGTCCACTCCCGAACACAAGCAAGCGCCTCTTTTACTACTCAGATGAACCCCTCATTTTTTTACTCTAATCCACCCTGCTGATATCTAGGACCCACATCATTTTCAACGTATAGTCAATTAATGACAGAATTGCACAACTTTTTTTTAGTAGTAATTCGGAGGTGCAGGCTAGCTATAAACTGGGTTGTGAGGTCTCTGTGGTCCGTCTAACAACATGACCAGCCCAGCAGTTTTTTCTTTGGGAAAATAGGTAGCCCGGTATTTCTTTTTGAAGAATACCCAAGCTAGGCCTATTTGTTTTCTCTGACTTACTGGGCTGTAAATCTTTCAAGACGAGGAGGGATGCATTCCGGCCTGGCCAAAGAGTATGGCCAGTGTCTGTTAAAAGTAATATCAAAAGGGGTTGAAAATTCCAAAAAAATTATAGCAAATGGGATATTAGTTTCTTTTTTTGTTTTTGTTCTTCACTGATATCTTATACGTATTTCATTGGATTTAACATGACATAGTACTAATTTATTTTTAAATTTGTTTTAGTATGGCTACTAATTTTTGGATTAAGAATATTTTGTTCCCCAGCAAAAATTTGCGACAAAATTTCCGACATATTTAGTTAATTTTTTGACCTTGGTACTGACCAGAAAATGGGCAGCAATTCTAAAAATGGAAAACGGGCTGCAATAAATTCCATATGAATTAGAAAATGAGTAAAAATTATAAAAATAATAGCAAATGGGTTGTACACGCCACAGATTTTGAGGCTGACTTGTTTACGCAAGGCTTTGTCAGTCAACACACGATTCTAGCAGGAGTGACTATTGGATGTCCATCCAACGGCCGACATGCTTCTTCAATCTCTGATCTTCCTGCTCCAGCTGCCTAAACTAGCGCCGACGGGACTGCCTGCTCCCTCCTCTTGTGGCTCATTGTGATGCCGCGCAGGCTTCCCCGGCCCACCCTACTCCCTCCGCTGGCCTGGCCGCACGCAATCAACTGCGTCCTTACACACGATTCTAGCAGCAGTAACCGTTGGATTTGAATCGAACGGTCATGTTGCTTCTTCAATCGCTGTTCTTCTTGCACCAGCCGCCCAAACCAGCGCCGGCGAGACCGCTTGCTCCTGCCTCCAGTGGCCGGTTGTGCTGCCGTTGAGGCCTCACCGCCCCCTACTACTCCCACCGCTAGCCAGGCCCTGCGGCGACGATAGCCTCACACCGCAGCCGAACCAGTGAACCCTCGTACTCCTCTCCGCGTGGGCATCCACTGCCGCGTTGTCCCCTTCCTAGGCCTCGCTGTCGTCCACCGCCTTGGTGCTCTCGGCGCGGCGTGGTCAATGTGGTGAACGACCGACTTCCATCGGAAGAGTACTGTACATGGAGAGGCTGACAGCTGGGTCCACAGCCACAGCCCAGTTTTTTTGTGAATTGCCAAGTAAGTCGCTTTGTCAGGCCTGTTGGGCTGCAAATCTTTCAAGACAAGGAGAGCTTTCATTCGGCTGGCCGAGAAAATGGCCCATCAGTAATGAGAAATGGGATGTACATTTTTAAAACACATCAAACCGGCAATTAGTTTCAAATTTCTTTTTTCATTTCCGGATTTTAAATTACATTAATTTTATGCGTGGACAATTTGTTGGATTTTATATTGATATACATTTATTTTTCAAATCAGTTTGAAAGTGACACGAAATTTCGGGATTAAAAATAGTTCGGACCGCATCGAAATATGCAAAATTTCGTATAATTTTTTAACCGTGGCCATAGTATGGGCTGTAATGCTAACAAAAAGAATATGGGCTCCAAAAAAGCCTTAAGAATTAGCAAATGGGCTGTAAATTATTAGAAATAATGGCAGATGGGCTGTATGCTGTTTTTCACAGATTTGAGGCTTTCCTAAAAAAAGGTTGACGCACAAGCAGTGACTGTTGGATGTCCAGCCAACGGCCATCGTGCTTCTTCAATCTCTGCTCTTCCTACTCCAGCCACTCAAACAAGCGCCAGCGGGACTGCCTGCTCCCTCCTTCCCACGGCCGGCTGTGCTGCCGCGCAGGCCTCACCGCCCCACCATACTCCCATCACTGTCCTAGCCATCCCTCTACTCACCCACACCTGCTGTTATTCTCCGGCAACGGCAGACGAACCAGTAAACCCTCGTACAGTCGTACTCCCCACCGCGTGGGAAACAACTGCCGAGTCTTCCCTGCCTCCGTGTCGTTCCCTTCCTAGGCCTCGCCGTCGTCCACCGCCCTGGTGCTCTCGGTGCGGCCTGGTCATCGTGGTCAATGACCGAGATGCATTTGAAGTGGACTGTACGTGGAGAGGCCGACAGCTGGGTCCACGGCCGCACCCAAGGAAATGCCTCCTTATTACGTGCAAAATAATGATTCCTCCACCTGACATCAGGGACCCACCGAAAGGGCCTCTGTATTTCGCGAAAAAACCGTTACTGCCGCTGACAGCTCGGACCCACCAGCTATATCTTCGCACGCAAGGAAGTGCCTCCTTATTACGCATAAAAAAATGAATACTCCCCCTGTTAGCTGGGACCCAGTATAGTGGCAGGTGATACGTCTCCGTCGTATCTATAATTTTTTATTGTTCCATGCCAATATTATTCAACTTTCATATACTTTTGGCAACTTTTTATACTATTTTTGGACTAACATATTGATCCAGTGCCCAGTGCCAGTTCCTGTTTGTTGCAAGTTTTATGTTTTGCAGAAACCCCATATCAAACGGAGTCCAAACGGGGTAAAAATGGACGGAGAATTATTTTGGAATATTTGTGATTTTTGGGAAGTAAAATCAACGTGAGACGGTGCCCGAGGTGGCCACGAGGGTGGGGCCCACGCCTACTCCAGGTGGGCATGCCCCCCACCCTCGTGGGCCCCTCGTAAGGCGGTTGATGCTCTACTTTGGCCGCAAGAAAGCTAATTTTTGGAAAAATATCTGGGCGAAGGTTTCAATCCAATCGGAGTTACGGATCTCCAGATATAAAAGAAACGGTGCCAGGGCAGAATCCCAGAACGCAGAAACAGAGAGAGACAAAGAGACAGATCCGATCTCGGAGGGGCTCTCGCCCCTCCCACGCCATGGAGGCCAAGGACCAGAGGGGAAACCCTTCTCCCATCTAGGGAGGAGGTCAAGGAAGAAGAAGACGAAGGGGCCCCCTCTCCCCTTCTCTTCCGGTGGCGCCGGAACGATGCCGTGGCCATCATCATCACCGCAATCTTCACCAACAACTTCACCGCCATCATCACCAACTCTTCCCCCCTCTATGCAGCGGTGTAACCTCTCTCTTACCCGCTGTAATATCTACTTAAACATGGTGCTCAAAGGTATATATTATTTCCCAATGATGTATGGCTATCCTATGATGTTTGAGTAGATCCGTTTTGTCCTATGGGTTATTTGATGATCAAGATTGGTTTGAGTTGCATGTTTTATTATTGGTGATGTCCTATGGTGCTCTCCGTGTCGCGCAAGCGTGAGGGATTCCCGCTGTAGGGTTTGCAATATGTTCATGATTTGCTTATGGTGGGTGGCGTGAGTGACAGAAGCACAGACCCGAGTAAGTAGGTTGTTTGTGTATGGGATAAAGAGGACTTGATACTTTAATGATATGGTTGGGTTTTACCTTAATGATCTTTAGTAGTTGCGGATGCTTGCTAGAGTTCCAATCATAAGTGCATATGATCCAAGTAGAGAAAGTATGTTAGCTTATGTCTCTCCCTCAAATAAAATTGCAATAATGAATATCGGTCTAGTTATTGATTGCCTAGGGACAAATAACTTTCTCGTAAGAAAAAGCTCTCTACTAAAACTAATTTAGTTGTGTCTTTATCTAAACAGCCCCTACTTTTTATTTACGTGCTCTTTATATTCTTGCAAACCTATCCAAAAACACCTACAAAGTACTTCTAGTTTCATACTTGTTTCCGATAAAGTGAACGTCAAGTGTGCGTAGAGTTGTATCGGTGGTCGATAGAACTTGAGGGAATATTTGTTCTACCTTTAGCTCCTCGTTGGGTTCGACACTCTTACTTATCGAATGAGGCTACAATTGATCCCCTATACTTGTGGGTTATCAAGACCTTTTTCTGGCGCCGTTGCCGGGGAGCAATAGCATGGGGTGAATATTCTCATGTGTGCTTGTTTGCTTTATCACTAAGTAATTTTTATTTGCTGTTCTTAGTTGTTCTCTATCTTTAGTTATGGATATGGAACACGAAATACCAAAAAAATTAGGTGTACTTGCTGCTCATGGAGATGGGGAACCTCCTAAAACCCTCGATGCTCAAATCATATATATTATGAACAAATATGGTTTTCTGATATGTGCCACTATACTTAAGATGTTTGTGAAGCGTATATGTTTGAAAACACGGAGATTTGGATAAAAAAGGGTACGCATATAAGTTCGACGAAATCATAATCTAATGCCACCAATAAAAATATTATATTGCTCAAAGTTCATTAATGATGATGCAACTACGCTTGAACAATTGCGCAAATCATATATTTGTTCGTTTCATTTGGAAAGCTTATGGAGCTTCCAAGCACACTAATTATTTTCTTATGGAGAGGGTGTTACCATTTATACATGTAACTATTTAAAATATGTTTAAACAACACAAATTTTGGATAGTTGAGCAATTTGATTTACATAGCGTTAATGCGTTTTCAAAATTCGAAGTATTAATAGTATAATTTTTATGACACATAGTAAATGGATGGCACATATAAATTCTGCTTGTAAACTCCTCGTACTTTGACTATTAATATATGGAAAACTTTTCAAAATGGCCGAATGATAATACATAGTAACATGGAATTTTCATGAAAATAGTATCATAATCTCGTATCTTTATAATGCTTTCTGAACATTTATGTTCTGAATATAAAATAACACATCAAAGTATTGTTTATATTGTGCATATGTATGACAAAGATGAAGTTTACTATTTTACTTAAAAGATGATATATTTTCATCTCGTAGTAACTAATTACCACTTTATCAAACTTCTCCTTATAATGTATAGATTTCATAACTTTGCATATGCTTATATTCCTAAATGTATTTAATATATGCATACCTTTTTTTTTGGTAGTATTGACTAATGATCTGGAAATTTTATTGTTAAGTAGTATGCAAAAGAGGAGAATATATAGGCCTTGATAAAAATTTAGAACTACAAAACTAATACCTACAGAACAATTTATAAAAAATACACCATGATGATCAAGCATCTGGTAGCAACGTTGACCTTTCTTAGCACAAATGAAATAAGAGGAACTGAACACAGTTAGAATTATGGAGAGAGAAAAATTGATTTATGCAATTAACGTACCTCCATACATAATAAATTGATGAATTCCTTGAAACTATAAAAATTCATTAGAGGATGTAAGTGAAACAATATGGTAGTTTCAAATTTTGGGAATTATATGTTTGCAATTCAAAAGAAAAATCATAATATATAGTGCTTTTGAAGATGCAAAAAAAAAACCACATTAGAGTCCTACATGACCTTTCTACACAACGGAGGAGCCTGCAACACCAATATAATGTGTTCATGTGTACCATCTCAAAATGGCTAAATTGTCAAACCCACCTTAAAATAACACCAATTATCTTATTCTCCATGAAATTAAGAAAGTCATAGGATTTTAACATGATTCATGTGATTTAAGATCGAAAGGAAGGAAAAACTGTTGGTTACGTTATTAGATACCGCCTACTGCCATGAAAACAAAGCTAAATTTCCTATGTCCAAATGCAGAAATTAATAGCTGTACTGACACAAACATATGAACACATAATTGTGTTTAGGACCATCTCCTAATAAAGCAACAATTAGTCAATGCACATCCTTGTGAAACTGTTCGAAGTGACTTGTGTGTTTTAGGTACATAAAAAGCCAGAGTAAAAAAATTACAACCATATATTTATAAATGATATATGTGTGTGCATGCCTATCTAGAGGAGAAAAATATATCTGAAGAATGCAAGAATAATATGTTTTGCTCCAAATATCAAAATACCGGTTTAATACACAAACCTCCATGATTATCACACGATTGTGTATCCATTATTCCGGCGCTGAATACATTTATCTTCCAATTTTCAAAATCTAACCACTGCCATGCAGATAACATGGAAAAAACTTCGGCAAGGAAATGTCCGTCATTGGCGCAGGATTGATTGTTGCCGTAGACATTTACTTCCCATTAATAGCGTGCTTGCATTCTTTGCAAAGATTGATTGATTACCAGTTTTGGCGGAGCAGAGAAAATGGTGGGAGAATCCGTCCACGTGATAGCACTTCCACTGTCGGTGTTTACTTGGCAGTGTTGTGCATAATAATGTTCTTTAGCCAAGGGTCAAGGGTTCATGGACCTGATCTTCCTGGAGAGGATGCAGCGGAGATAAATCGTGCTGAATTTAAGGAAGAACTTGGTGGTGGCCCGACACCAGTCCTAGCTGTGGGCATCCTTAGCCTCGAAGACGAACTCACGCATCTAGCAGGTGAGCAGACACCCCTCAAAAATAAAAAGCAGGCGAGCACACGGACCAGGTGTAAGTCCATCTCGGGCGTGAACTCATGCAGTCACATGAATCCCGCAACTTTTACCATTGCCTTAATTTGAGATTACGCATTGTTTGATCACATGTCGTATAGTTAATTTTATAGTCCTAGACAACAAATCCCTAGATCAATACTTAGCATGAATCTCTCCAATTCATCAATCTAATTTCCAACTAATAACTAATTAGGGCTTACCTTTGTAGCATGGAATTAGTCTTCCATAGCAATTAAGCTACCGATTGCACCAAGCCCATGAATTACCCTTCCTCCCCTGTCTCTTTCTATCCTCCTATCGGCTGCTGCCTTGTTCTCTGCCAATTGGATATATTCCCATCTCTCTTCTGATTAAATTCTCCCTAAAGCAATCTTTAAAGTTGCATCTCGTGAGCTGCTCCAGTCTGTATCTTTCTGTCCACCTCAGATCTCACTCTTTCTCTAATTGGTGGCTAGATCATACATAGCGCTAGCAAGCAGAGCACGAGCGCTTAAAAACGTAAGGAGTGTTGCATACACGCAACAGTAGGTTGACCTCTGCAGCGGCAAAACTGCCCGGAGCAGTGGAGCTCACTGAGATAGAACTTCGTGGCCGCGGTGAGGAACTGTAGAGCTGTGAGCCTATGACGATTAGCAGCGTCTGGCGGCAGGGACCACAAGTTTGACGACCGACCATATCAATGGCGCATCTTGTGTTTTCCTTCTCCAAATTTCTGGTGGAAGCTTCACGTCTAGATGTACTTCCGGCCGTGCGTAGACGACATGCACATACATGCTAGCTTCATTAATTCAACCAAGCGCGTCACAAGTCCATGGTGACTAAATTAACGTCCTGTATCCATGTGTTTGGTAGAACAGATTGAAGGGATTAACACGTATACCTGCGTCCCCCAGCGGGGTCAATCGATCAGCTAGCTGTTAGCAGCTTCCGTACGTCCGTCTATTGTATTTCCATCTGCTCGCAACACCGGTCGGCTCGGCTCGAAAGTAATCGACCAAGGCTCCACTACCGGAAAACATGTTGGAATATTAGGCAAGTTCATGATTAATTCCAATAAATAATTCATGACTAGAAGAGATACTAGCATGCAATAATCTAGCAAACTAGAAGAACAACAAGACATGCATAACAGCAGCAAATAGGTAACAATAGCTGTAGAGACAGACATGAACAGAGAATGTTGGACGTACTGATCGTTAGCTATTATGGGTGCGACGGTGTTGATGACGATGTTGGCGACGATCTGCTGCTGACGGCGATGAATACGACGATGAGTAGCACCGCCCGACTTGGACGGAAGACGACCCGTGATGGCGAATTTGAGCAGTCGCGCACAGCGCTTCCCAAAAACCTAATTCGTCCTCTCCCAGTGCAGGATCGCAAAGACGAACGGTTCCGGAGACCTGCTCTCCCACGCGCCGATGCACGCCGGCGTTAGGGATGGAGTAGACTACGACGGCGGCGCAAGTTGTGAGATGAGGCAAAACCCTAGGTGTTTTTCGGTGTGTCTCTGGCCGCAGCCGGTAGCTGTATATATATTAGGACCAGAGGCGGTATTGTGTCGCGATCACAATCCCAAACCGACTCGGTTTCTAATTCGTATACTTACCGGACAAGAAATCAAAAACTTGTATGCCAAGACATAAAAATAAAACGGCAAAAGGAAGCTGCGCTCCTGCAAGGAGACGGACCAGATTTCGGCGGACCATTCACGCGCATGTCGCATGTACGCCTCACCACGCCACGCCACGCCACGTCCCGGCGAGGCGAGCGAGTGCGCGCGTGTGGTTTTCCCTTTCTCTTCTCACACACCACTTAGAGTGGTGGAGAGAACCCACTATATAAAGAGGTCCAACTCTTCTTCAACTTCCGGGGTGGGACTAAACTTAGCACCACCACTTGCCATTTTACACATGGGCTTTGAGATTTCAGAAATTGCTATGGGCCTAGCCCATTAATTCTAACAATCCCCCACCAGATCTCAAATACCCATTTAGAGATTTGCCTTCTCTCACCACTTGTTTAATATACCAGTGTTTCAGCAGAGACTGTTAAGTTGAACTTCTGCCTAGAACTTTAAGCTACATCCATTCACAACTTGACAATGGACTATGCCTTGAATTGCTAGTTTTGTGTGAACAGGTTTCACTCAAAGTCTTAACCAGTACCTGACCGCCAGTAGGCTACCCCGCGGTTTGGAGCTTATACGTCATACTCCCTGGTCTCTTCATGAGCTTACTAGAGATCACCCAAATCTCATAGACTGCGACGTTTACAGTCAGAACTCATATAGGTGTGTTCTTTCAAGACTGCTCTGTAGGACAGCATCTTTGCTAATTATAGCCAATAGAACCACGTTAAGGCATGTTGTCAACCTGCCTTACAGATCCGAGCCTTATAGCTCTGAGAGTTTTGCATCTTCACTTGGAGACGATCATTAGTTATTACTCTCCTCAGTTAACCAATAGCTTGTTCTTCCCAGATCCTAATTCACGGGATCTCCGATCACAAAGGTTGGGTTACTACTATGGTGTAACATCTATGGATCTCATACCCATCTCCCTCGATGCAATATCTATCACATTTCGTGATAGTCCCTTTGTAAAGGGATCTGCCAGGTTTTTGTCTGTTTGTATATACGTAACAGTTATTACTCCGGAGTTTCTCAACTTCCTGACAGACTTCAAACGTCTCTTCACGTGTCTTGATGACTTTGCATTATCTTTAGAATTGTTCACTTTAGCGATAACCGTTTGGTTATCACAATTCATAAGAATAGACGGTACAGGTTTTTCAACAACCGGCAAGTCCATCAAGAGCTCACGCAGCCATTCTGCCTCAACAGTAGCTGTGTCCAAAGCAGTTAATTCTGCTTCCATAGTTGACCTCGTCAATATGGTTTGCTTGCAAGACCTCCATGACACTGCGCCACCACCATGAGTAAATACATACCCAGTTGTTGCGTAGAGTACATCAACATCGGAGATCCAATTTGAATCACTATATCCTTCTAGCACAGCAGGATGCCCTAAATAAGTAATTCCGTAACTCATAGTACCTCTCAGATAGCGCAAGACCCTTTGTAGTGCATGCCAATGATCATCACCCGGGTTGGACATGAACCTACTCAGTTTGCTCACAGCAAAAGAGATATCTGGTCTTGTAGCGCTAGCTAAGTACATGACTGAACCGACAATTTGAGAGTATCTTAATTGATCTCTCGTTTCTTTCTTGTTCTTTCTGAGTGTCACGCTGGGATCATAAGGTGTTGGAGAAGGCTTGCTATCCATAAAACCGAATCGGTTCAAGACCTTCTCAACATAGTGAGATTGCGTTAATGTAATCCCACTCTCATCCTTAATAAGTTTGATGTTTAGAATTACATCGGCTTCTCCCAGATCTTTCATGTCAAAACTCTTTGATAGAAAAGACTTGACCTCATTAATTGCATTAATGTTTGTACCAAAGATCAGTATGTCGTCCACATACAAACATAATATGACACTATTGCCCCCACCATGGCGATAGTAAACGCACCTATCAGCCTCGTTAATGACAAATCCTGCAGAAGTCAGAGTTCTTGTCCCTAACAAGAACCCCGCACTGAGCAGCAAATGTTTCCTTTGTCCGGATGGGTTCAATCGGTTGGCCGTCGTGCGCGATTGCAGTGATCTCAAACCTTTCATCCGAGCGCAACTTTCTCTTCGGGCCTCGTCTCTTTACCGAAGTTGTGCTCGATCCGAAGGGCTAGAAAAAAGAAGAAAGACGAGAGTTAATTAATATGTGTACATACCAAAACAATGAATGCATCAATTAGCTAGTGAGCACAGGCTTAACTAATATATTTACCTGGCCGGACTATGTTCAGTCACCGGAGCCGTCACCACGGGCTCCTTCTTGCACCAGCATTGGGTCACCGGAGCCATCATAATCATGTCTTTCCTCGTCCACTCTTCGATCACCGTAGGCTGCTTCTTCACCCTGTTCTTCCAGACCATCATTGTCGTTAAGATACGACAAGACATCACCTCCGGCTAAGATTATGTCCCCCAACACCTCTTCTGCTTCCTCGTCTCGTCTGTGCTCCATTGTTTCTGCAAATATTACAGCATGGCAATTATTACACAAACATGACAGCAGGTGGATATATTAGTGCAAACGTAGATCTAGCTTATTCCGGGTTTGGGGTGGCCTCGGCAACGCTTCAAGGGTAGGGGCGCGGTGGGAGGGGGTAGGAGACCGACATCGGTTTTTTCTACGGTTTGGGTATCCTCGAGAGTTTTGGTCGAGCGAGAGGGCCGGGGGGTGCTCCAGTGGTATAAGTTATCACGGTCGAGAGGGGGTATATATATCGACCGCCCATCATGTCGAAGTTATTTTGGAATGGAGTTCCCGATAAAAATTAAGAAGAGGAAGTAGAAGATAAAAAAAGAGGAGAAGAAGAAAAAAAGGAGAAGAAGAAGGAATAGAGGAGAAGAAGAAAAAATAGACTCTATTTTTTCTTCTTCTCCTCTATTCCTTCTTCTCCTCTTATTTTTCTTCTTAATCCTCTTCTTAGTTCATTCCTTCTTCCTTTCTTCCTAGCTAGATATATAAAACTTTTCTAAAAAATGTTATCGGGGAGGGGGTATCTCGACCCCCACCCCCCTCATCATGCATATATAGCTACCACATACATATATACATTGAAAAAAATTACATATATACAACAAAAACATTAATACACATATGAACAAAAAAATACATATATGAACAAAAACATGTTGTGAACAAAAAAATTAATAGAATAAATCTAATAAGAAATTAATCTAATAAAAACATGCTCTGAACTTACATATAGCCACATACATACAAATATACATTATATATATGAACAAAAAATTAATCTAATACAAAATAAAAACAGAGCCGGACCGGCGCGGCGGCTCACAGCGGGGGCGTCTGGCGATGGCGACGGCGGGGGAGGCGAGGGCGCCGGCGCGCGGGGGCAGGCCGCGGGAAGGGGCTCGGGCGCGGGGCAGGGGCCGGCGCGGCGACGGCGTGGTCAGGGACAGGGGCGGCGCGGCGACGACGTCGGAGGCAGGGGCGGCGCGGCGACAGCGTCGGAGGCAGGGCGGCACGGCGAGGGCGTCAGAGGCAGCGCAATGACGACGACGGCGACGAGGAGCAGCGCTGGGGCGTCGGGCACGAACTGACGGTGAAGTTGTGAAATTTCACAAGTCCAGCTTATATACAAAGAGCATTGGTACCGGTTGGTGGCACCAATCGGGACCAATGCTACCTTTAGTCCCGGTTGGTGCCACCAACCGGGACCAAAGGCCTCTTTTCAGCAGCCCAAAGGGCGGGAAGCGGCGGCCTTTGGTCCCCGTTGGTGGCACCAACCGGGACTAAAGGGGGGCATTGGTCCCGGTTGGTGCCACCAACCGGGACCAAGGGCACCCTTTAGTCCCGGTTGGTGCCACCAACCGGGACGGAAAGCCTTGCACAGTGGCGTGGTGGTGGGAGTTTAGTCCCACCTCGCTAGCTGAGAGAGAGCCGCACCTATTTATAAGGTGCGGTGCGCCTGACCTGTCGAGCTCCTCTCTAAAGCAGGCTTACGGGCCTAACCTCTCTGTACATGCCTGTGGCCCTACTGGGCCTTCTGCGGGCCTGAATCCTGGCCCATGGATGGGTTTCTAGTCGTATTGAGGCCGTGGTGGCCCAGTAGGTGGCATAATTTTTATTTTTTGCCTTTTTTTTGTTTTCTTTTTTGCTTTATTTTTTTTGTTTCTACTTACAACAAAAAACTTATTTATTTTATTTTGTTTTGTTTCTAATTACTTATTTATTTTACTTTATGATAATTCGTTTTGCTATTAAAGTTTCTAACAAAAAAAGTTCTTTATGAAAATTCTTTTTGCTTTCAATGATTTTGAACAGAAAATACTTCGATAATTTGAGTTGCATCAATTTTATATAATTTTAGTGTCAATAATACTAGAGGTTGCTTATAATGTTTTGAACAGAAAATACTTTGATAATTTTAGTTTAATAAATTTTATTTATGTTATTAAAGTTTATTTTATTTTGTTTCTACTTATATGTTTTATTAAAGTTTATATTATTTTGTTTCTAATTACTTGTTTATTTTATTTGTTATTTTTCATGCACCATTTTTCATGCATTTACTGATTATTTTGAGCTATAAGACCCTAAAATTGAAAAGCATTTCAAATGAACTCTGGAAAGGTTGAAAGTTGGCATGGTATATCATCATTTCATCCACACAGCATGTGCAAGAAAGTTGAGAGGGTTACGGCAAAAACTGGATGCACTTCGTGTACAAAACGGACAATCTCTTTCGAAGTATCAGGATTTCATACGGAAACTCGTCTGTTACAAAGAGATTTCATTTTTTAAAACTTATTTGAAATCCTGACTTTTTGTGTGTTCAAAATGCACCATTCAAAGCCACATCATCAATTTTCAACCCTTTCTGACTTCATTTGTTATTTTTCATGCATTTATTGATTATTTTGAGCTATAAGACCCTGAAATTGAAAAGCATTTCAAATGAATTCTGAAAAGGTTGAAAGTTGGCATGGTATCATCATTTCATCCACATAGCATGTGCAAGAAAGTTGAGAGGGTTACGGCAAAAACTGGATGCACTTCGTGTACAAAACGAACAATGGTATCATACTCGTCTGTTACAAAGTTGGCATGGTATCATCATAATAGTTGCGGGAGAAAGTCTTCACTTTTTCTTCGCTTGTGTCATTTGCTTATTGTGCCGTAACCATGGATAATCTTCATCGTTTATCAGGATGCTTGGGTCAGCCTTGACTTTGAAGGGAGGAATTTCATGAAACTTTTCATAATCTTCAGACATCCTCTGTTTGATGGCCCATGGAGATGCTTCCTTCTGGCCTAGCGCGGTTACGGACATAATTCTTTAGGACTCCCATGAACCTCTCAAAGGGGAACATATTGTGTAGAAATACGGGCCCCAGAATGACAATCTCGTCGACTAGATGAACTAGGACGTGCGTCATGATATTGAAGAAGGATGGTGGGAACACCAGCTCGAAACTGACAAGACATTGCGCCACATCACTCCTTAGCCTTGGTATGATTTCTGGACCGATCACCTTCTGAGAGATTGCATTGAGGAATGCACATAGCTTCACAATGGCTAATCGAACGTTTTCCGGTAGAAGCCCCCTCAATGCAACCGAAAGCAGTTGCGTCATAATCACGTGGCAGTCATGAGACTTTAGGTTCTGGAACTTTTTCTCTGGCATATTTATTATTCCCTTTATATTCGACGAGAAGCCAGTCGGGACCTTCATACTGAGCAGGCATTCAAAGAAGATTTCTTTCTCTTCTTTCGTAAGAGCGTAGCTGGCAGGACCTTCATACTCCTTCGGAGGCATGCCGTCTTTTTCGTGCAAACATTGCAGGTCCTCCCGTGCCTCAGGTGTATCTTTTGTCTTCCCATACACGCCCAAGTAGCCTAGCAGGTTCACGAAAAGGTTCTTCGTCACATGCATCACGTCGATTGAAGAGCGGACCTCTAGGTCTTTCCAGTAGGGTAGGTCCCAAAATATAGATTTCTTCTTCCACATGGGTGCGTGTCCCTCAGCGTCATTCGGAACAGCTAGTCCGCCGGGACCCTTTCCAAAGATTACGTGTAAATCATTAACCATAGCAAGTACGTGATCACCGGTATGCATGGCGGGCTTCTTCCGGTGATCTGCCTCACCTTTGAAATGCTTGCCTTTCTTTCGACATTGATGGTTGGTCGGAAGAAATCGACGATGGCCCAGGTACACATTCTTCCTACATTTGTCCAGGTATATACTTTCAGTGTCATCTAAACAGTGCGTGCATGCGTGGTATCCCTTGTTTGTCTGTCCTGAAAGGTTACTGAGAGCGGGCCAATCATTGATGGTTACAAACAGCAACGCGTGCAGGTTAAATTCCTCCTGTTTGTGCTCATCCCACGTACGTACACCGTTTCCATTCCACAGATGTAAAAGTGCTTCAACTAATGGCCTTAGGTACACATCAATGTCGTTGCCGGGTTGCTTAGGGCCTTGGATGAGAACTGGCATCATAATGAACTTCCGCTTCATGCACATCCAAGGAGGAAGGTTATACATACATAGAGTCACGGGCCAGGTGTTGTGATTGCTGCTCTGCTCCCCGAAAGGATTAATGCCATCCGCGCTTAAACCAAACCATATGTTCCTTGGGTCAGCTGCAAACTCAGCCCAGTACTTTCTCTCGATTTTTCTCCACTGCGACCCGTCAGCGGGTGCTCTCAACTTCCCGTCTTTCTTACGGTCCTCACTGTGCCATCGCATCAACTTGGCATGCTCTTCGTTTCTGAACAGACGTTTCAACCGTGGTATTATAGGAGCATACCACATCACCTTCGCAGGAACCCTCTTCCTGGGGGGCTCGCCGTCAACATCACCAGGGTCATCTCGTCTGATCTTATACCGCAATGCACCGCATACCGGGCATGCGTTCAGATCCTTGTACGCACCGCGGTAGAGGATGCAGTCATTAGGGCATGCATGTATCTTCTGCACCTCCAATCCTAGAGGGCATACGACCTTCTTTGCTGCATATGTACTGTCGGGCAATTCGTTATCCTTTGGAAGCTTCTTCTTCAATATTTTCAATAGCTTCTCAAATCCTTTGTCAGGCACAGCATTCTCTGCCTTCCACTGCAGCAATTCCAGTACGGTACCGAGCTTTGTGTTGCCATCTTCGCAATTGGGGTACAACCCTTTTTTGTGATCCTCTAACATGCGATCGAACTTCAGCTTCTCCTTTTGACTTTCGCATTGCATCCTTGCATCGACAATGACCCGGCGGAGATCATCATCATCGGGCACTGGTTCCTCTTGATCTTCAGCAGCTTCCCCCATTGCAGCATCATTGGGCACATCGTCTGGTTCCTCTTGATCTTCAGCAGCTTCCCCTGTTGCAGCATCACCGTATTCAGGGGGCACATAGTTGTCATCGTCCTCTTCTTCTTCACCGTCTTCCATCATAACCCCTATTTCTCCGTGCCTCGTCCAAACATTATAGTGTGGCATGAAACCCTTGTAAAGCAAGTGGGTGTGAAGGATTTTCCGGTCAGAGTAAGACTTCGTATTCCCACATTTAGGGCATGGACAACACATAAAACCATTCTGCTTGTTTGCCTCAGCCACTTCGAGAAAATCATGCACGCCCTTAATGTACTCGGAGGTGTGTCTGTCACCGTACATCCATTGCCGGTTCATCTGCGTGCATTATATATAATTAAGTGTGTCAAAAACCATTACAGGACATCATGAATAGATAATTAAGTGACCAAATTAATAGAAGTTCATCATCACATTAAAACCAAAGTACATACATAGTTCTCATCTAACAACATATAGCTCTCCAGAGCATCTAATTAATTAAACCATACATTGAAACTATGTAAAACATTTCAATGCGAAAACAAATGCGATCATAATCGCAACCAAGGTAACAATTGATCCAACGGCATAATGATACCAAGCCTCGGTATGAATGGCATATTTTCTAATCTTTCTAATCTTCAAGCGCATTGCATCCATCTTGATCTTGTGATCATCGACGACATCCGCAACATGCAACTCAAATATCATCTTCTCCTCCCCAATTTTTTTTTATTTTTTCCTTCAAGAAATTGTTTTCTTCTTCAACTAAATTTAACCTCTCGACAATATGGTCGGTTGGAATTTCCGGTTCACATACCTCCTAGATAAATAAAATCTATGTCACGTTGGTCGGCATAATTTTCATAAACAATAAATGAACCAATAGTTATAAAGATAATATATACCACATCCGAATCATAGACAGGACGAGGGCCGACGGGGGCGAATACCAAAACCATCGCACTATATAATAACAAGCAATACAATAGTAAGAAAATTAGACAAGTATCTATCTAAAGTAAGAATTTATTTTCTTTCAGAAAGAAGATAAGAACAAGAGGCTCACCACGGTGGTGCCGGCGACGAGATCGGCGCGGGCGATCGACGGCGGTGAAGACGGGAATGGGACGTGACGGGCCGCTAAACCTAGACAAATCTCGAGGAAAATGGAGCTTTGAGGTCGAGCTTCGAGAGGAGAAAGCTTAACTAGTGTGGCTCGGGCATTTCATCGAACACCTCATGTGCATAGGAGGTGAGCTAGAGCACCACAAAGCCCTCCCCTTGCCGGCTAGAGTAAAACAAAGCACTGGAGTGCTCTGCTCGCGGGCGAGGGGTATATATAGGCACCTCATTGGTCCCGGTTCGTGGCATGAACCGGGACTAAAGGGCAGCCTGTGGTCCCGGTTCAAGCCACCAACCGGGACCAATGGTGGTGGGCCAGGAGCGAGGCCCATTGGTCCCGGTTCGTCCCACCAACCAGGACCAAAGGGGCCAGACGAACCGGGACCAATGCCCCCACGAGGCCCGGCAGGCCCCTGGCCTCATGAGCCGGGACCAGTACCCCCATTGGTCCCAGTTCTGGACTGAACCGGGACTAATGGGCTGACCCAGCCTGAACCAAAGCCCTCTTTTCTACTAGTGGTATGAGAAAAGAGAGAGATGTGATTCCATGCCAAAAGATTGGTTCGGAAGCAGAAGAGACGATTGCTTCAGGTTGTTGATCTTTTCTAATGAGAAGGCATAGATCATGGAGTATTGCTACCGATCGCTTCATGGGCGAAAAGGTCGTGGAGCTTTAGACCATGTGAGGAATATATTTTTTATTCTGTTGATAGATGAGATTTCTAAGAGCATCTCCAGCCGCGCCCCCAACAGGCCCCCCCAGGCGACTTTTTCGGCGCCGGCGCCAAAAAAACGGCCCAGTCGCACCCCGAGGACGACGAAAAGCGCCGGTTCAGCCCTTTTTTCCGCCCAGCGGCCGCAGGCCGAACCCGGCACGCTGGGGGCGCTTGGGGGCTCCGGCGCAAGGGAAAAGTGCGGCTGGCCCACGCCTTCAGGTGAAAAGTCAAGATTTTCTTCCCCGACTCGCCTCCCACCCCCGCGCTCTCGGCCGCCACTAGGTATATCCCGGCGCCCCCCCCCCCCCGCCCTTCACTGGTAGATAGCCATTCCCCGCCGGAAAAATAGCAGAGGTTTGCCGCGGCAGCCCCTCCGACGCCAGCTGGGCGTTTCCGGCCGCTGTTTCTGGCCGCGGAGGGGCAGTTTAGTGGCGGGTGCACGCCCACCGCACGCAAGGTGTTCGGCGATTTGCCTGCCTCGGCGATGGACTCGGATGACGAGGAAGTGCTCGCCGCGCTGCTGGAGGAGGAAGCCGAGGCCGACGTCCAGGAAGAAGAGCATCTCATGGTACTATCTAGCTGATGGCATCTATCCGAGATGGTCGACATTTGTGAAGACCATCAAAAACCCTGTGCCTGGAGGCAAGAATGCCTGGTTTGCGAAGATTCACGAGGCTTGCAGGAAGGATGTCGAGCGGGCATTTGGTGTGCTCCAATCTCGATTTGCTATTGTCTGGTACCCCGCTCAGACCTGGTCGAAAGATCAAATGTGGGAGATCATGGCCTGCTGTGTCATCTTGCACAACATGATCATTGAGAGCGAGCAGGAAGAGCCAGTGTTTGACACTGAACCATACCACAGGCAGGGTCCTCTTGCCCAAGTTGATCACCAGCTACCGGCGACCTGGACTGCCTACCTCAGTATGCGTCAGGAGATCCGAGACCCACAGGTGCATCATCAACTACAGCAAGATCTTTAGAGCACCTATGGAGGCTCAAGGGCGACACCGGGCGCGACGTGTGATGAAATATGAGTTTTTATTTGTTGAACTATATAATTTGTATTGAACTATTTGTTGTTGAACTATTTTGTTGAAGTATTTGAATTTTCTGCGATGAAATATGTGATAAAAAAATATTTATGTTGATAATTGAACGCCGAGCCACGGCGAACCACGTCGAATATGGGCCTATTCTCGCCCAAATGGGCCTTTTTCGCCGAAATGGGGCTTCAAAAGTGGGCCAAAATCGGCGACTGGGGGCGACGACTGGGCGCAAAACCGCCCCCAGCGCCGAACGAATCGCCGGCTCGCCCCCAGGGGCGATTTTTATGCGTCCTGGGGGGGCAACGGCTGGAGATGCTCTAACCGACCCATATTCTGTTGATAGATTGAGATAAGCTTTTTTTTAGCCGAGAAAATAGATCGTAGAGTTCAAGATAGGAGATTGGTAATCGGACCAGTATTCTATCGATAGATTGATTGCGATGAATTTTTTTTTATTTTCCTTTTTTTAAGCGAGGAAAGAGATCCTGGACGAGATTGATATAGGTGTTTTTTTCTAAGAGAGGTTTTTGGCCTTTCGGGCAGTTTTTTCTGAGATTTCATAGGTAAATCTACACCGTAATAATTTGGCCCCACACAGATGAACGGCTCGTAATTTCTAATTAACGTGGTAATTTCTTGGGAGTCTATAATTAGTATAGGTAGGTATAGGTATAGATAGATGGTTGGGTTTTACCTTAATGATCTTTAGCAGTTGCGGATGCTTGCTAGAGTTCCAATCATAAGTGCATATGATCCAAGTAGAGAAAGTATGTTAGCTTATGCCTCTCCCTCAAATAAAATTGCAATAATGATTACCGGTCTAGTTATCGATTGCCTAGGGACAAATAACTTTCTCGTAAGAAAAAGCTCTCTACTAAAACTAATTTAGTTGCGTCTTTATCTAAACAGCCCCTACTTTTTATTTACGTGCAATTTATATTCTTGCAAACCTATCCAAAAACACCTACAAAGTACTTCTAGTTTCATACTTGTTTCCGGTAAAGCGAATGTCAAGTGTGCATAGAGTTGTATCGGTGGTCGATAGAACTTGAGGGAATATTTGTTCTACCTTTAGCTCCTCGTTGGGTTCGACACTCTTACTTATCGAAAGAGGCTACAATTGATCCCCTATACTTGTGGGTTATCAAGACCTTTTTTCTGGCGCCGTTGCCGGGAAGCAATAGCGTGGGGTGAATATTCTCGTGTGTGCTTGTTTGCTTTATCCCTAAGTAATTTTTATTGGCTGTTCTTAGTTGTTCTCTATCTTTAGTTATGGATATGGAACATGAAATACCAAAAAAATTAGGTGTACTTGCTGCTCATGGAGATGGGGAACCTCCTAAAACCCTTGATGCTCGTTATGTGATAGATATTATGTACTACTTTGATAATCCTGAGAAAACCCCATTCAACTTTATAATGGCAGTAACGTTGGATCAACGTGAATACTTTAAGGATTATCGCTTGACTCAAAAAGGGAAACTATTATGGGATCAAATTTATATGTTATATTGGTATGCTA
Source organism: Aegilops tauschii subsp. strangulata (assembly GCF_002575655.3). Lineage (NCBI taxonomy): Eukaryota > Viridiplantae > Streptophyta > Magnoliopsida > Poales > Poaceae > Aegilops > Aegilops tauschii. Next base: position 54,385,802 of record NC_053035.3, on the reverse strand, counting down.
GGCAACTATGCTTGAGATCTGATTATACTTGTTGCTCTAGGATGAAGTCTCCACACCTTCCCTTTTCATACGAACTTAATGATAATAAAACCTTAGCTTCTTATGCTAACGGGTATATATGATTACTATGATGTGGAACAAATAGAAGAACTTGTTGCTTTTATGGGTGCTTATGAAATTGAATCTATGTTTAAAGAGTTTGAAGATTTTGATGATGTTGTTTATAGACCTGAAAATTTAGCTATCCTTAAATATTGCTATGAGAATTATGAATACAATTCTGATATTAATACACTTATTGAGAAAGTCTCCGCTGTCCAAGAAGAGATTAATATTTTGCAGGAATCTGTGGAAGAAGAAGTTGATGAAACTGTGAGCTCATTGGATGAAAAAGATGAGGAGGAGAGTGAAGAATAAAAGGAGGAAGAGCGGATTGATCACCCGTGCCCACCTTCTAATGAGAGTAACTCTTCAACTCATACATTGTTTAATTCCCCTTCGTGCTTACCGAAGGATGATTGCTATGGTGATTCTATGATCCCTTGAATTCCTTTGAAATATCCCTTTTCGATGATGCTTGTTATGCTTGTGGCCAAGATGCCAATATGAATTATGCTTATGGAGATGAACTGGCTATAGTTCCTTATGTTAAACATGAAACTGTTGCTATTGCACCCACGCATGATGGTCCTATTATCTTTTTGAATTCTCCAAACTACACTATATTAGAGAAGTTTGCACTTATTAAGGATTATATTGATGGGTTGCCTTTTACCGTTGCACATGATGATTTTGATAGATATAATATGCATGTGCTTGCTGCTCCTACTTGCAATTATTATGAGAGAGGAACTATATCTCCACCTCTCTATGTTTCCAATATGATAAAATTGCATGAAACTTCTTATACTATGAATTGGCCTTTACTAGGTGCGCATGAATTGTTCTTTTATGACATGCCGATGCATAGGAAGAGAGTTAGACTTTGTCATTACATGATATATGTTGCTTTGTGCTAACTACTAAATTACAAATCATTGCTAATTAAAATTGGCTTTGATATACCTTGGGATCCGGGTGGATTCACTACTTGAGCACTATATGCCTAGCTTAATGTCTTTAAAGAAAGCGCTGCCAGGGAGACAACCCGGAAGTTTTAGAGAGTCATTTATTTCTGTTGAGTGCTTACATATAGTTTAAGAACAACAAAAATAAAGAGGGGAACCCAAAACTTTTTCAAAAAGGAAAGTGAAAGTGAGAGAGACAAGCATTGTTGAAGTGGGAGCTAGCCTTGAACTTTGTTCATGCTCATGGAAACTTTGTGAATCTTGATTACAGAAACTTTTCAACAAAAATAATTATCCCCTTGTACAATTCCATTGTATTATAAAAATAATGTGCCAAGGTTTGCCTTTAGGATGTTTACAATACTTGTTGGTTTGTGCGGTGCAGGACAGAAACTTTGGCTGTAGTGCACGATTTTTAATTTTCTACTGGAACGTCAAATGGTTCTGATTATTTTTGCACTGTATTTCTATACAAAGTTTTCATTTTTCCTAATTTTGGAAGAATTGTTCAAGTATCATAAGTATGGTGAATGTTCAGATTATTACAGACTGTTCTGTTTTAGACAGATTCTGTTTTTGATGCATAGTTTGCTTGTTTTGATGAAACTATCGATTTATATCAGTGGATTAAGCCATGAAAAATTTATATTACAGTAGACACAATGAAAAAATGAAATATGAATTGGTTTGCAACAGTACTTAGAGTAGTGATTTACTTTATTATACTAACGGATCTTACCGAGTTTTCTGTTGAAGTTTTGTGTGGATGAAGTGTTCGATGATCGAGAAGGTCTCGATGTGAGAAGAAGGAAGAGAGGCAAGAGCTCAAGCTTGGGGATGCCCAAGGCACCCCAAGTAAATATTCAAGGAGACTCAAGCTTCTAAGCTTGGGGATGCCCCGGAAGGCATCCCCTCTTTCTTCAACAAGTATCGGTATGTTTTCGGATTCGTTTCATTCATGAGATATGTGCAAATCTTGGAGCGTCTTTTGCATTTAGTTTTCATTTTTCTTTTATGCACCATGCTGGTATGAGATAGTCCTTGGTTGATTTATAGAATGCTCCTTGCACTTCACTCATATCTTTTGAGTATGGCTTTATAGAATGCTTCATGTGCTTCACTTATATCATTTGAAGTCTGGATTGCCTGTTTCTCTTTACTTAGACAACCGCCATTTGTAGAATGCTCTTTTGATTCAATTATATTTGTTAGAGCATGGGCATATCTTTTGTAGAAAGAATTAAACTCTCTTGCTTCACTTATATCTATTTAGAGAGATGACAGGAGCTGGTCATTCACATGGTTAGTCATAAAATCCTACATAAAACTTTTAGATCACTGAATATGATATGTTTGATTCCTTGCAATAGTTTTGCGACATAAAGATGGTGATATTAGAGTCATGCTAGTGGGTAGTTGTGGATTGTAGAAATACTTGTGTTAAGGTTTGTGATTCCCGTAGCATGCACGTATGGTGAACCGTTATGTAACGAAGTTGGAGCATGAGGTATTTATTGATTGTCTTCCTTATGAGTGGCGGTCGGGACAAGCGATGGTCTTTTCCTACCAATCTATCCCCCTAGGAGCATGCGTGTAGTACTTTGTTTCAATAACTAATAGATTTTTGCAATAAGTATGTGAGTTCTTTATGACTAATGTTGAGTCCATGGATTATACGCACTCTCACCCTTCCATCATTGCTAGCTTCTTCGGTACCGTGCATTGCCCTTTCTCACCTTGAGAGTTGGTGCAAACTTCACCGGTGCATCCAAACCCCGTGATACGATACGCTCTATCACACATAAACCTCCTTATATCTTCCTCAAAACAACCACCATACCTACCTATCATGGCATTTCCATAGCCATTCCGAGATATATTGCCATGCAACTTCCATCATCATCATATACATGACTTGAGCATTTATTTTCATATTGCTTTGCATGATCGTAAGATAGCTAGCATGATGTTTTCATGGCTTGTCCATTTTTTGATGTCATTGCTACGCTAGATCATTGCACATCCCGGTACACCGCCGGAGGCATTCATATAGAGTCATATCTTTGTTCTAGATATCGAGTTGTAATACTGAGGTGTAAGTAAATAGAAGTGTGATGATCATCATTATTAGAGCATTGCCCCAATGAGGAAAGGATGATGGAGACTATGATTCCCCCACAAGTCGGGATGAGACTCTGGACGAAAAAAAAGAGAAAGGCCAAAAAAAGAGAAGGCCCAAAAAAAGAGAAAAAAACAAAACAAAAAATGAGAGAAAAAGAGAGAAGGGGCAATGTTACTATCCTTTTACCACACTTGTGCTTCAAAGTAGCACCATGTTCTTCATATAGAGAGTCTCTTGAGTTATCACTTTCATATACTAGTGGGAATTTTCATTATAGAACTTGGCTTGTATATTCCGATGATGGGCTTCCTCAAATGCCCGAGGTCTTCATGAGCAAGCAAGTTGGATGCACACCCACTTAGTTTCAGTTTGAGCTTTCATACACTTATAGCTCTAGTGCGTCCGTTGCATGGCAATCCCTACTCACTCACATTGATATCTATTTATGGGCATCTCCATAGCCCGTTGATACGCCTAGTTGATGTGAGACTATCTTCTCCTTTTTGTCTTCTCCACAACCACCATTCTATTCCACCTATAGTGCTATGTCCATGGCTCACACTCATGTATTGCGTGAAAGTTGAAAAGGTTTGAGAACATCAAAAGTATGAAACAATTGCTTGGCTTGTCATTGGGGTTGTGCATGATGTGAATATTTTGTGTGGTGAAGATGGAGCATAGCCAGACTATATGATTTTGTAGGGATAACTTTCTTTGGCCATGTTGTTTTGAAAAGACATGATTGCTTTATTAGTAGGCTTGAAGTATTATTGCTTTTATGTCAAATGATAGACTATTGCTTTGAATCACTCGTATCTTAATATTCATGCCACGATTAGACATATGATCAAGATTATGCTAGGTATCATTCCACATAAAAAATTATCTTTTTTATCATTTACCTACTCGAGGACGAGCAGGAATTAAGCTTGGGGATGCTGATACGTCTCCGTCGTATCTATAATTTTTGATTTTTCCATGCCAATATTATTCAACTTTCATATACTTTTGGCAACTTTTTATACTATTTTTGGGACTAACATATTGATCCAGTGCCGAGTGCCAGTTCCTGTTTGTTGCATGTTTTATGTTTCGCAGAAACCCCATATCAAACGGAGTCCAAACGGGATAAAAACGGACGGAGAATTATTTTGGAATATTTGTGATTTTTGGGAATTAAAATCAATGCGATACGGTGCCCGAGGTGGCCACGAGGGTGGGGCCCATGCCCACTCTAGGTGGGCGCGCCCCCCACCCTCGTGGGCCCCTCGTAAGGCGGTTGATGCTCTACTTTGGCCGCAAGAAAGCTAATTTTTGGAAAAATATCTGGGTGAAGGTTTCAATCCAATCGGAGTTACGGATCTCCAGATATAAAAGAAACGGTGCCAGGGCAGAATCCCAGAACGCAGAAACAGAGAGAGACAGAGACACAGATCCAATCTCGGAGGGGCTCTCGCCCCTCCCACGCCTTGGAGGCCAAGGACCAGAGGGGAAACCCTTCTCCCATCTAGGGAGGAGGTCAAGGAAGAAGAAGACGAAGGGCCCCCCTCTCCCCTTCTCTTCCGGTGGCGCCGGAACGCTGCCGTGGCCATCATCATCACCGCAATCTTCACCAACAACTTCACCGCCATCATCACCAACTCTTCCCCCCTCTATGCAGCGGTGTAACCTCTCTCTTACCCGCTGTAATCTCCACTTAACAATGGTGCTCAACGCTATATATTATTTCCCAATGATGTATGGCTATCCTATGATGTTTGAGTAGATCCGTTTTGTCCTATGGGTTATTTGATGATCAAGATTGGTTTGAGTTGCATGTTTTATTATTGGTGCTGTCCTATGGTGCTTTCCGTGTCGCGCAAGCATGAGGGATTCCCGCTGTAGGGTTTGCAATATGTTCATCATTTTCTTATGGTGGGTGGCATGAGTGACAGAAGCATAGACCCGAGTAAGTAGGTTGTTTGCGTATGGGATAAAGAGGACTTGATACATTAATGCTATGGTTGGGTTTTACCTTAATGATCTTTAATAGTTGCGGATGCTTGCTAGAGTTCCAATCATAAGTGCATATGATCCAAGTAGAGAAAGTATGTTAGCTTATGCCTCTCCCTCAAATAAAATTGCAATAATTATTACCGGTCTAGTTATCGATTGCCTAGGGACAAATAACTTTCTCGTAAGAAAACGCTCTCTACTAAAACTAATTTAGTTGTGTCTTTATCTAAACAGCCCTACTTTTTGTTTATGTGCTCTTTATATTCTTGCAAACCTATCCAAAAACACCTAAAAAGTACTTCTAGTTTCATACTTGTTTCCGGTAAAGCGAACGTCGAGTGTGCGTAGAGTTGTACCGGTGGTCGATAGAACTTGAGGGAATATTTGTTCTACCTTTAGCTCCTCGTTGGGTTCGACACTCTTACTTATCGAAAGAGGCTACAATTGATCCCCTATACTTGTGGGTTATCAGCAGGCTGACTTGTGGGCCTACTAAGTTGACGGGGACGGAGGGCTTTGTCAACTTAGTCAATATGCACGATTCTAGCTCCAGTGACCGTACGATGTCCATCCAACGGCCGTAGTGCTTCTTCAACCTTTGGTCTTCTTGCTCCAGCCGCCCAAACCAGTGCCGGTCGTGCCTCATGCTCCTGCCTCCCGTGGCCGGCTGCGATGCGGCGGAGGCCTCACTGCCCCCTACTACTCCCACCGCTGGCCATGCCATCCCTCTACTAACCCACACCCCCTGTTATTCTGCAGCAACGGCAGCCTCACACCGCAGCGAACCAGTGAACCCTCGTACTCCTCTACGCGTGGGCATCCACTGCCGCGTCTTCCCCGGCTCCGTGTCGTCCCCTTCCTAGGCCTCACCGTCGTCCACCGCCCTGGTGCTCTCGGCGCGGCGTGGTCAACGTGGTTAAGGAACGGCTTCCATCGGACGTGGACTGTACGTGGAGAGGCTGACAGCTGGGTCCACTGCCGCAGCAAGGAAGTGCCTCCTTATTACGCGCAAAATAATGATTCCTCCACCTGACATCAGGGACCCACCGAAAGGGCCTCTGTATTTCGCGAAAAAAATGTTACCACCGCTGACAGCTCGGACCCACCAGCTATAGCTTCGCATGCAAGGAAGTGCCTCCTTATTACACACAAAAAAATGAATACTCCCCCTGTTAGCTGGGACCCAGTATAGTGGCAGGCTGACTTGTGGGCCTACTAAGTTGACGGGGAAGAAGGGCTTTGTCAACTTAGTCAATATGCACGATTCGAGCTCCAGTGACCCTACGATGTCCATCCAACGGCCGTAGTGCTTCTTCAACCTCTGGTCTTCTTGCTCCAGCCGCCCAAACCAGTGCCCGTCGTGCCTCGTGCTCCTGCCTCCCGTGGCCGGCTGCGATGCGGCGGAGGCCTCACCGCCCCCTACTACTCCCACCGCTGGCCAGGCCATCCCTCTACTCACCCACACCCCATGTTATTCTGCAGCGACGGCAGCCTCACACCGCAGCGAACCAGTGAACCCTCGTACTCCTCTACGCGTGGGCATCCACTGTCGTGTCTTCCCCGGCTCCGCGTCGTCCCCTTCCTAGGCCTCACCGTCGTCCACCGCCCTGGTGCTCTCGGCGCGGCGTGGTCAACGTGGTCAAGGAACGGCTTCCATCGGACGTGGACTATACGTGGAGAGGCTGACAGCTGGGTCCACGGCCGCAGCAAGGAAGTGCTCCTTATTACGCGCAAAATAATTATTCCTCCACCTGACAATGGGGACCCACCGGACGGTCCACCGTATTTTGCAAAAAAAATATTTCCCCCTGACTGCTGGACCCACCAGCTACATCTTCGCACGCAAGGAAGTGCGTCCGGGCAAAAAAACGATTCGCCCCCTGACTGCTGGGACCCACCAGCTACATCTTCGCAGGCAAGGAAGTGCCTAACAGTCGGGACCCACCTGGTCGAAGCGTACGTAGCGTTGTCATTCTGGTCACGAACGTGTACGTACATACTGGTCGATGTAGAGGCGCGCACGTGTCATAGTAGAGGCGCGCAACTAGCATGTACACGTACGTACAGCGGCCAGTGTGCAAGAAAGAAAATACGGCCACGTACGTACATACGGGCAGGGTCTCGAACGCCTACTCGCGCATACGTACGGCCAAGGCTCGTGTACATGGCTGGGTCGGAATGGAGAAACAGCGTCGTCGTCGTGTTCATGGGGAGCCAACCGGCTGGGTCGGAACGGAATGCGTCGTCGTGTTCATCGGGAGGGCTTGGACGGAACAGCCGATGGAAACGAGGCCTGGCGTACCGCAGAACGGAGGAAACGGCCTTGTGTTCGACCGGCCACGTTCAAAACGGGATCATGTTCAGCGGGAGGGGTCTGGCGTACTGCAAAACGGAGGAAACGGACCTCCTACGGTCGAAACGGGGGTCCTGTTGATCGGGAGGGGTGTGGCGTACCGCAAAACGGAGGAAACGGACTTGTGTTGGAGCGCTACGGTCGAAACGGGTGTCCTGGGTGTGGCGTACCACAAAACGGGACTCCACGAGATACTGTTCATCTCCACCGTTGACCCCCTCCAGCCTCCACGGGCTACTGTTCATCCACCGTCGACCTCCTCCAGCCTCCACCTGCGACTGTTCATGCACGGGCTCCTGTTCATCCAGCCTCCACCGCGCGCTACTCCACCGGCTACTGTTCACTAGCCCTCTCCACGGGGTCCTATTCAACCACCCCTCCACCGGCTACTGGTCATCCAGCCCTCCACCATCTAATGTTCATCCAGCCCTCCACGGGGTGGTCCTGTTCATCCTGCCCTCCACGGGGTCCTGTTCATCCAGCCCCAACCGGCTCGAACGATCGGGGTCCTGTTCATCCACCCCCACCGGGAACTGTTCATCCAAACCCCCAAGCAACGCTCACTGTTCATCCAAAGGCAACGCCACGGGGTCCTGTTCATCCACCCCCACCGGGAACTGTTCATCCAAACCCCCCAGCAACGCTCACTGTTCATCCAGAGACAACATCGATCGGCTTCAATTAGCAGCAGTAGCGAAGGAATCGCTCGATCGGGTTCAGTTAACAGCCATCGATCGATCGCTCGGGTTCAGTAACGCGTAGCCTGCAGTGCAATCGCTCGGGTTCAGTTAGAGCCCAATGCCTCGCTCGGGTTCAGTTAGAGCCCAACGCCTCGCACCCACGCGCGTGCGTGTACGAGAGAAACGCGCATCGCTCGGCCCTGACCACCCACCGTAACCGGGAACACCCCGATATTTTCCTCGCCCTCGCTTCTACCACGGTTTTTTTCGTCATGGACGGCCCAAAGAATGTCATGCAGCTGCGTCTCCGGCCCGCCCAGGACGAAAAGCCCATTTTCTGTCATGATTTTTTGTCATAGAAGTAGGACCCCACCACATCTATGATGATACGAGGTTTTGTCACAATTATCGTCATAGAAGTGTCATAAGTATGACAGAAAAGATTTTCGTTCGGCTCAGAATGTCACGGATGTGTCTTTTTTTTGTAGTGTTCTCCGACAACGGTCGGCAACCCACGGTCGAAGAGCTGGCAATCGCCGAGAGAGTTCGAGCAGCCGTCCGTTCCTGTGCGGCATACCTTGCCACGACAGAGCCCGCCAGAGCCCAGATGGCGTCCGCCCACGCCCAGCTCGTGGCGGCCTTTTCCAAAGATATGGCGGACGCCGATGGTGAGATGCTTGCCGAGTATGGTGTGATGGATGCCATGGAGCACCTTCCCCAGGAGACCGTCGGGCGCGAGCTGGACATGGAGGCGGCGGCGGAGATCGATGTGCACCAGCTGTAGTAGTACTCTTTGTTTTGTTTAATTAAGAGCGCCGGTCTTTAATTTGTTAGAGTAATGTTTAGGTCAGCTAGCTCTGTTTAATTGCTGAACTTGCTCGATTAAGAAGTTAGTCTCCTTTGTGTACCCAAATTATGCAATGACATGGATGACCACTGTAACCAGGGAAATTCGAACCAAAATTTTTGACGTTCAAACTCAACACACACGGGTTTAGCTATCTGGATCGTTTGTGATGTTCACATATCGTACACAGTTCTGAATAAGGGACCGTGTCCGATGACACTTTGCGCGCCAGTTTTTTGGCTGAAGCGATTCCAAATTTTCGGCTTCCGCGGAAATATTTACCTCCCCGCCCCCTCCCCCTTACCAAAAGCCACATTTCCCCTCTTTCCGTCTTCCTTTCCAAGTTGAAACCTTCACTCCTTTCTTGCAGCGCTGCTGCCTCCTCGCCAGCGACCCTCCTTCATGCTCCTCGGCCTCGCCTATCCAGGCAGGTAATCCACACCCGACCCCCATCCTCCTCCTCCTTCCACATCCCACATGCCCCTACCGCCGGCGCGAGCGCGACACCTTCCACCCAAATCACCGACCCCTCCACCAAATAAGCGCCGGCCTAAGCCATGGTGCACGCAGTATAGCGAGGACCTCAAGGAGCATTTGGCAGCAGAGAAGCAAATCGCGGCCGCACGCGATGAGGTCGCGATGGCTGCCATTCGTGCCGACCCCCAGATCTTGAAGGAGCACCTTGCCATTTGCTAGCTACGGCGGTTATGCATGCTCGGTTTACCCGTTGCGTGTGCTGCTCCTGCCTTTCCTTCACAAATTCTAGTGAATTGTGCTATCTAATTTTACCATGCAATCTGTTGCTCTAGTGTATATGTTCTATATGTTGTGCAGTCTGGTGCTCATTATTAACTGTTTTGTTAATTAGTTGTCGTCTTCAGTTAACTGTTTGGTTCAATTCTGCAAATGTGATGTTCAATTCTTCATGTTGCAATTTTGTATTGTCTTCCATGTGAGAAATAAATTGAATTTATCTTTACAAAATTGTGGGTGCATTCTGTTATTGTATACCATGTGAGGAATAAATTGAATTTGGCTGTAGTAAATACATGAGAAATAAATACAATTGCTACAATTGGCTGTAGTTAACTGTTTGGTTAACTGTCTGATCTTCTATTAGGAGTATGTTATATTGTGCAATGTGGTGCTCAGTTAATGTTTGGTTCATTTGTTGTGGTGTTTAGTTAACTGCTTGGTTCAATGTTATATTGTGCAATGTGGTGCTCAATTAATGTTTGGTTCATTTGTTGTGGTGTTTAGTTAACTGCTTGGTCCAATTCTGCAATGCAATGTCCAATTGTCGTGGGTAGAATTTTGTATTGTGGTGCATGTGAGGAATACATCGAATTTGGCTGCACTTAATACATGAGAAACATATACAAGTGCTATATTTCCTAGTTCTTGTTGGGGAACGTAGTAATTTCAAAAAAATTCCTACGCACACGCAAGATCATGGTGATGCATAGCAACAAGAGGGGAGAGTGTTGTCTACGTACCCTCGTAGACCGTAAGCGGAAGCGTTATGACAACGCGGTTGATGTAGTCGTATGTCTTCACGATCGACCAATCCTAGCACCGAAGGTATGGCACCTCCGCGATCTGCACACGTTCAGCTCGGTGACGTCCCACGAACTCACGATCCAGCAGAGTGTCAAGGGAGAGCTTCGTCAGCACGACGGCGTGATGACGGTGATGATGAAGCTATCGGCGTAGTGCTTCGCCTAAGCACTGCAACGATATGACCGAGGTGGATTATGGTGGAGGGGGCACCGCACACGGCTAAGAGATCAATGATCAACTTGTGTGTCTATGGGGTGCCCCCTGGCCACGTATATAAAGGATGGAGGGAGGAGGAGGCCGGCCCTCATAGGGCGCGCCCAAAGTGTGGAGTCCTACTAGGATTCCACCTCCCACATGGAATAGGAAAAAGGGAAGGGAGAAGGAGAAGGAAGGAAGGGGGCGCCTCGTTTCCCTAGTCCAATTCGGACCAGTCCATGGGGAAGGGGCGCGGCCACCCTTGAGGCCTTTCTTTCCTTTCCGTATGGCCCATTAAGGCCCAATACGAATTCCCGTAACTCTCCGGTACTCCGAAAAATACCCGAATCACTCGGAACCTTTCCGATGTCCGAATATAGCCTTCAATATATCAATCTTTACGTCTCGACCATTTCGAGACTCCTCGTCATGTCCCCGATCTCATCCGGGACTCCGAACAAACTTCGATCATCAAATCACATAACTCATAATAGAAATCGCCACAGAACGTTAAGCGTGCGGACCCTACGGGTTTGAGAACTATGTAGACATGACCGAGACTCATCTCCAGTCAATAACCAATAGCGGAACTTGGCTGCTCATATTTGTTCCTACATATTCTACGAAGATCTTTATCGGTCAAACCGCATAACAACATACGTTGTTCCCTTTGTCATCGGTATGTTACTTGCCCGAGATTCGATCGTCGGTATCTCAATACCTAGTTCAATCTCGTTACCGGCAAGTCTCTTTACTCGTTCCGTAATGCATCATCCCGCAACTAACTCATTAGTCACAATGCTTGCAAGGCTTATAGTGATGTGCATTACCGAGAGGGCCCAGAGATACCTCTCCGATACAGGGAGTGAAAAAATCCTAATCTTGATCTATGCCAACTCGAAAAACACCATCGGATACACCCGTAGAGAATCTTTATAATCACCCAGTTACGTTGTGACGTTTGATAGCACACATGGTGTTCCTCCGGTATTCGAGAGTTGCATAATCTCATAGTCTGAGGAACATGTATAAGTCATGAAGAAAGCAGTAGCAATGAAACTGTAACGGTCGTAATGCTAAGCTAATGAATGGGTATTGTCCAACACATCATTCTCCTAATGATGTGATCCCGTTCATCAAATGACAACACATGTCTATGGTTAGGAAACATAACCATCTTTGATAAACGAGCTAGTCAAGTAGAGGCATACTAGGGACACTTTGTTTTGTCTATGTATTCACACATGTACTAAGTTTCCGGTTAATACAATTCTAGCATGAATAATAAACATTTATCATGAAATAAGGAAATAAATAATAACTTTATTATTGCCTCTAGGGCATATTTCCTTCAGTCTCCCACTTGCACTAGAGTCAATAATCTAGTTCACATTGCCATGTGATTTAACATCAATAGTTCACATCACCATGTAATTAACACCCATAGTTCACGTCGCCATGTGACCAACACTCAAAGGGTTTTACTAGAGTCAATAATCTAGTTCACATCGCTATGTGATTAACACCCAAGAGCACTAAGGTGTGATCATGTTTTGCTTGTGAGATAAATTTTAGTCTATGGGTCTGCAACATTCAGATCCGTATGTATTTTGCAAATTTCTCTTTCTACAATGCTCTGCACGGAGCTACTCTAGCTAATTGCTCCCACTTTCAATATGTATCTAGATCGAGACTCAGAGTCATCCAGATCGGTGTCAAAGCTTGCATCGATGTAACTCTTTACGACGAACTCTTTATTACCTCCATAACCGAGAAATATTTCCTTAGTCCTCTAAGGATAATTTTGACCAATGTCCAGTGATCTACTCCTAGATCACTATTGTACTCCCTTGCCAAACTTAGGGCAGGGTATACAATAGGTCTGGTACATAGCATGGCATACTTTATAGAACCTATGGCTGAGGCATAGGGAATGACTTTCATTCTCTATCTATCTTCTGTTGTGGTCGGGCTTTGAGTCTTACTCAACTTCACACCTTGCAACACAGGCAAGAACTCTTTCTTTGACTGTTCCATTTTGCACTTCTTCAAAAACTTGTCAATGTATGTACTAATTAAAAAAACTTATCAAGCGTCTTGATCTATCTCTATATATCTTGATGCTCAATATGTAAGCAGCTTCACCGAGGTCTTTCTTTGAAAAAACTCCTTTCAAATACTCCTTTATGCTTTCCAGAAAATTCTACATTATTTCCGATCAACAATATGTCATCCGCATGTACTTATCAGAAAGGCTATAGTGCTCCGAGATGCTTGCACCAGTCCATAGATGGATCGCTGGAGCTTGCACATTTTGTTAGCACCTTTAGGATTGACAAAACCTTCTGGTTGCATCATATACAACTCTTCTTTAATAAATCCATTAAGGAATGCAGTTTTGTTATCCATTTGCCAGATTTCATAAAATGCGGCAGTTGCCAACATGATTCGGACAGACTTCAGCATCGCTACGAGTGAGAAAATCTCATCGTAGTCAACACCTTGAACTTGTCGAAAACCTTTTGCGACAAGTCGAGCTTTGTAGATAGTAACACTACCATCAGGGTCCATCTTCCTCTTGAAGATCCATTTATTCTCAATGGCTTGCCGATCACCGGGCAAGTCAACCAAAGTCCATACTTTGTTCTCATATATGGATCCCATTCAGATTTTATGGCCTGAAGCCATTTCGTGGAATCTGGGCTCATCATCGCTTCCTCATAGTTCGTAGGTTCGTCATGGTCTAGTAACATGACTTCCAGAACAGGATTACCGTACCACTTTGGTGCAGACCGTACTCTGGTTGACCTACGAGGTTCGGTAGTAACTTGATCTGAAGTTTCATGATCGTCATCATTAGCTTCCTCACTAATTGGTGTAGGAATCACTGGAACTGATTTCTATGATGAACTACTTTCCAGTTCAGGAGAAGGTACAATTACCTCATCAAGTTCTACTTTCCTCCCACTCACTTCTTTCGAGAGAAACTACTTCTCTAGAAAAGATCCATTTTTAGCAACGAAAATTCTTGCCTTCGGATTTGTGATAGAAGGTGTACCCAATAGTCTCCTTTGGGTATCCTATGAAGACACATTTCTCCGATTTGGGTTCGAGCTTATCAGGTTGAAGCTTTTTCACATAAGCATCATAGCCCCAAACTTTAAGAAATGACATCTCAGGTTTCTTGCTAAACCACAGTTCATACGGTGTCGTCTCAACGGATTTAGATGGTGCCCTATTTAACGTGAATGCAGCTGTCTCTAATGCATAATCCCAAAACGATAGTGCTAAATCGGTAAGAGACATCATAGATCGCACCATATACAATAAAGTACGGTTATGATGTTCGGACACACCATTACGCTGTGGTGTTCCAGGTGGCGTGAGTTGCGAAACTTATTCCACATTGTTTCAAATGAAGACCAAACTCGTAACTCAAATATTCTCTTCCATGATCAGATCATAGAAACTTATTTTCTTGTTACGATGATTTTCTACTTCACTCTGAAATTCTTTGAACTTTCCAAATGTTTCAGACTTATGTTTCATTAAGTAGATATACCCATATCTACTCAAATCATCTGTGAAGGTCAGAAAATAACGATACCCGCCGCGAGCATCAACACTCATCGGACCGTATACATCAGTATGTATTATTTCCAATAAGTCAGTTGCTCGCTCCATAATTCCGGAGAACGAAGTTTTAGTCATCTTTCCCATGAGGCACGGTTCGCAAGCATCAAGTGATTCCAAAAGTCCATCAGCATGGAGTTTCTTCATGCGATTTACAACAATATGACCTAAACGGCAGTGCCACAAATAAGTTGCACTACCATTATTAACTTCTCATCTTTTGGCTTCAATATTATGAATATGTGTATCACTACGATCAAGATCCAACAAACTATTTTCGTTGGGTGTATGACCATCGAAGGTTTTATTCATGTAAACAGAACAACAATTATTCTCTGACATTAAATGAATAAACGTATTGCACTAAACATGATCAAATCATATTCATGCTCAACGCAAACACCAAATAACATTTATTTAGGTTCAACACTAATCCCGAAAGTATAGGGAGTGTGCGATGATGATCATATCAATCTTGGAACTACTTCCAACATACATCGTCACTTCACCCTTAACTAGTCTCTGTTCTTTCTGCAACTCCCGTTTCGAGTTACTACTCTTAGCAACTAAACCAATATCAAATACTGAGTGGTTGCTATAAACACTAGTAAAGTACACATCAATAACATGTATATCAAATATACTTTTGTTCACTTTGCCATCCTTCTTATCCGCCAAGTATCCAGGACAGTTCCACTTCCAGTGACCATTACCTTTGCAGTAGAAGCACTCAGTTTCAGGCTTAGGTCCAGACTTGGGCTTTCTTCACTTGAGCAGCAACTTGCTTGCCGTTCTTATTGAAGTTCCCCTTCTTCCCTTTGCCCTTTTTCTTGAAACTAGTGGTCTTGTCAACCATCAACACTTGATGCTTTTCTTGATTTCTACCTTCGCCGATTTTAGCATCGCGAAGAGCTTGGGAATTGTTTTCGTCATCCCTTGCATATTATAGTTCATCACGAAGTTCTTGTAACTTGGTGATAGTGACTAGAGAACTTTATCAATTACTATCTTATCTAGAAGATTAACTCCCACTTGATTCAAGCAATTGTAGTACCAAGACAATCTGAGCACATGCTCACTAGTTGAGCTATTCTCCTCCATCTTGTAGGCAAAGTACTGTCAGAGGTCTCATACCTCTTGACACGAGCATGAGTATGAAATACCAGTTTCAACTCTTTGAACATCTCATATGCTCTGTGGAGTTCAAAACGTCTTTGAAGCCCCGATTCTAAGCCGTAAAGCATGGTGCACTAAACTATCAAGTAGTCATCATACCGAGCTTTTGTCAAAACGTTCATAAGGTCTGCATCTGCTCCTGCAATAGGTCTGTCACCTAGCGGTGCATCAAGGACATAATACTTCTGTGCAGCAATGAGGATAATCCTCATATCACGGACCAAGTCCGCATCATTGCTACTATCATCTTTCAACTTATTTTTCTCTAGGAACATATCAAAAAAATAAATGGGGAACTACATCGCGAGCTATTGATCTACAACATAATTTGCAAATACTATCAGGACTAAGTTCATGATAAATTTAAGTTCAATTAATCATATTACTTAAGAACTCCCACTTAGATAGACATCCCTCGAGTCATCTAAATGATCACGTGATCCATATCAACTAAACCATGTCCGATCATCACGTGAGATGGAGTAGTTTTCAATGGTGAACATCACTATGTTGATCATATCTACTATATGATTCACGTTCGACCTTTCGGTCTCCAGTGTTCCGAGGCCATATCTGCATATGCTAGGCTCGTCAAGTTTAACCCTAGTATTCTGCATGTGCAAAACTGGCTTGCACCCGTTGTATGTGAACATAGAGCTTATCGCACCCGATCATCACGTGGTGTCTCAGCATGAAGAACTGTAGCAACGGTGCATACTCAGGGAGAACACTTATACCTTGAAATTTTAGTAAGGGTTCATCTTATAAAGCTACCGCTGAACCAAGCAAAATAAGATGTATAAAAGATAAACATCACATGCAATCAAAATATGTGACATGATATGGGCATCATCATCTTGTGCCTCTGATCTCCATCTCTAAAGTACCGTCATGATTTCTATCATCATTGGCATGACACCATGATCTCTATCATCTTGATCTGTATCAACGTGTCGTCATATGGTCGTCTCGCCAACTATTGCTTTTGCAACTATTGCTATCGCATAGCGATAAACTAAAGCAATTACATGACACTTGCATCTTATGCAATAAAGAGACAACCATAAGGCTCCTGCCAGTTGCTGATAATTTCAAAAACATGATCATCTCATACAACAATTTATATCTCATCACGTCTTGACCATATCATATCACAACATGCCCTGCAAAAACAAGTTAGACGTCCTCTACTTTGTTGTTCCAAGTTTTACATGGCTGCTACGGGCTGAGCAAGAACCGTTCTTACCTACGCATCAAAACCACAACGATTTTTCGTCAACTATGTGTTGTTTTAAACTTCAACAAGGACCGGGCGTAGCCACACTCGATTCAACTAAAGTTGGAGAAAGTGACACCCGCCAGCCACCTGTGTGCGAAGCACGTCGGTAGAACCAGTCTTGCGTAAGCGTACACGTAACGTCGGTCCAGGCCGCTTCATCCAACAATACCGCCGAAACAAAGTATGACATGCTGGTAAGCAGTATGACTATTATCGCCCACAACTCACTTGTGTTCTACTCGTGCATATAACATCTACACATAAACCTGGCTCGGATGCCACTGTTGGGGAACGTAGTAATTTAAAAAAAATCCTACGCACACGCAAGATCATGGTGATGCATAGCAACAAGAGGGGAGAGTGTTGTCTACGTACCCTCGTAGACCGTAAGCGGAAGCGTTATGACAACGCGGTTGATGTAGTCGTACGTCTTCACGATCGATCGATCCAAGCACCGAAGGTACGGCACCTCCGCGATCTGCACACGTTCAGCTCAGTGACGTCCCACGAACTCACGATCCAGCAAAGTGTCGAGGGAGAGCTTCGTCAGCACGACGGCGTGATGACGGTGATGATGAAGCTACCGGCGCAGGGCTTTGCCTAAGCACTGCAACGATATGATCGAGGTGGATTATGGTGGAGGGGGGCACCGCACACGGCTAAGAGATCAATGATCAACTTGTGTGTCTATGGGGTGCCCCCTGGCCACGTATATAAAGGATGGAGGGAGGAGGAGGCCGGCCCTCATAGGGCGCGCCCAAAGTGTGGAGTCCTACTAGGACTCCCTAGTCCTACTAGGATTCCACCTCCCACATGGAATAGGAAAAAGGGAAGGGAGAAGGAGAAGGAAGGAAGGGGCACCCCCTTTCCCTAGTCCAATTCGGACGAGTCCATGGGGAAGGGGGAAGGAGCGCGGCCACCCTTGAGGCCTTTCTCTCCTTTCCCGTATGGCCCATTAAGGCCCAATACGAATTCCCGTAACTCTCCGGTACTCCGAAAAATACCCGAATCACTCGGAACATTTCTGCTGTCCGAATATAGACTTCCAATATATCGATCTTTACATCTCGACCATTTCGAGACTCCTCGTCATGTCCCCGATCTCATCCGGGGCTCTGAACAAACTTCGGTCATCAAATCACATAACTCATAATACAAATCGCCACAGAACGTTAAGCGTGCGGACCCTACGGGTTTGAGAACTATGTAGACATGACCGAGACTCATCTCTAGTCAATAACCAATAGCGGAACCTGGATGCTCATATTTGTTCCTACATATTCTACGAAGATCTTTATCGGTCAAACCGCATAACAACATACGTTGTTCCCTCTGTCACTGGCATGTTACTTGCCCAAGATTCGATCGTCGGTATCTCAATACCTAGTTCAATCTCGTTACCGGCAAGTCTCTTTACTCATTCTGTAATGCATCATCCCGCAACTAACTCATTAGTCACAATGCTTGCAAGGCTTATAGTGATATGCATTACCGAGAGGGCCCAGAGATACCTCTCTGATACATAGAGTGACAAATCCTAATCTTGATCTATGCCAACTCAACAAACACCATCGGAGACACCTATAGAGAATCTTTATAATCACCCAGTTACGTTGTGACGTTTGATAGCACACAAGGTGTTCCTCCGGTATTCGGGAGTTGCATAATCTCATAGTCTGAGGAACATGTATAAGTCATGAAGAAAGCAGTAACAATGAAACTGTAACGATCATAATGCTAAGCTAGTGAATGGGTCTTGTCCATCACAACATTCTCCTAATGATGTGATCTCGTTCATCAAATGACAACACATGTCTATGGTTAGGAAATATAACCATCTTTGATAAACGAGCTAGTCAAGTAGAGGCATACTAGGGACACTTTGTTTTGTCTATGTATTCACACATGTACTAAGTTTCCGGTTAATACAATTCTAGCATGAATAATAAACATTTATCATGAAATAAGGAAATAAATAATAACTTTATTATTGCCTCTAGGGCATATTTCCTTCAGTTCTTAATCATGCTTGGTTTGGATAAATGGGTTTTCCCTGTGTCTTCAATTAATCTGATGAATCTGCAATGTGATTATTTTTCATCAACATATTTTACTGATAGCATGCGAACCCTTACTTAACCTGATGACTAACTACCTTATATGTGTTGCAGGGAAACAATGGGAGCACTGAGGTTTACAATCGAGGTGCACGTGCATGGTCCATTGTCTAATAGCACATTATTGTGCAATTGCAGGAACCATTCTAATATTTAAGTTTTTAACAATTTTGTCTTGCACATGTAGGTCCTGCTGTCAGAGGTTTTGACCCACTGTTCGACCCTTTTTGCATATGGGGAAATGAGTTGTCCATGAATATCAGTCAAGTCAAGAAACTCACAAAGATTGTTAGGATAAAGAAATTAGCGACAAAAAACAACAAGATCTTTGTCTGCACAATGAAGAAGACATCAGTTCACTACAGGATGGTACTAACTATTATACCTTGCCTTTTTTATTCCTTTGCCCCTTTCTAATATTGAGAAGATATTTATGCACATCCTTGTTTTCAGGCCTTTCCAAAGTAGTTCACTAATGATTACCTCTCAAACCACCTGTATGGTTAGGAGGCGAGGAAGGTATTCATACAACACCCACGGTTCAATATTGAAGTGTTCCTGAAGAGGACGAAGGATGGATGGTCAATCATCCACAGGCACTGGCCTAAAGTTACAAAGACCTTCAACATCAATGAAGGCTCAATATTCGCCTTCTGCTTTAGTAGTTTTCTAGATGAGATACATCTGTCTATGTATCGTCTGTGATGCTAATATCGAAAGGTTATAGATGTTGCATGTGAAACTTGGTCCTGGTGTAGTTGTGTAATGGGGTAGCTGAGTGCTGAAGCTATATGATGTTCTACTCTCATGTATTTCAATTATGAAAATGAAATATATTGTGTGCTTAATATGAACTGTCAATTAGATTAATAAATGGATTATGAATAATCGGATAATTAGCCTGCTAGTGGCGAATTAGCCTGCTAATTGGGTTTTTCTATTGCAAACGGTTGTTAAAAAATACCGTGGGCGATGACCTCAGGCAACGCACACAGTTTCTAGGAATAAACCGTGTTGGATCAATGAACAATCACACACGAATTTCTCTTGAAAACTGTTTGCGTCAGGCCACCTTGCGCAAACGTTTACCACATGAAAACTGTGTGTGATGGACAGCCTTTGCCACACAGTTTCTTCCACGGACCGTGTGTGATATATTCAATAACGCAAGCGATTTAACGGGAAAAATTTTGTGTGATGTACCTATGAACGGAAACGTTTTCCTTCGAACGACTTTGTGGGATGTACATACGAACGGAAACGTTTAGCGGGGACTAACTGTATGGGATGTACTTGCGACCGAAGACAATTTCGCCATATAATTGTATTTTTTTTAGCTCTACTGTACGTATTTCTATATTTGAGCGCTCGCCGGTCGCATACGACCTCATTTTGCCGAACGTGTGTGCCAGGAGGGCATATCCCCGACGGTTTCTCGGTCGTGTGGGAAGACCCCCCCTATCGCCCACACACACTTGGCGACGGTTCCAGATGCCGTCGCGGAAAGGGGTTTTAAACCATTTGTTTAGGAGCTTGCTGTACTAGTGCCGATGCGGCCACCAAGGCTCAGGCCGACGCCGCGGCCAAGGAGCAGGCAGACGCAGCCGTCAAGGCGCAGGAGGCGAAGGCGGCCCGCAGCCAGGCTCCATTGTTTGTCATCCCGCTGCGTGCCGTGCCACCGGCACCGGAGAGCCGGGCGCCGACTAGAGGAGCCGGCAACGACCAGCCGGTCATGGAGAGGGGAGGGGCGACCCCGTCATCATGGGGGCGGAAGTGCCCCCGCCCACGCCGACTGCCGACGGCCAGACCAGTCGGCCTGAGGCGCCGCATGTGCCGCCAGTCGGTGGCGAGCTGGTGGTGGGCCCGACCCCCGCGGTCCGCACTCCGGTGTGCCATCGTGCGGCGAAGGCGGCTTCAGCACCGCGGGAGGTTGAGATCAGGACCGCAAGCTCATCGGCCCCTGACGCCGAGGCCAGCAATGTCGCCCCACCGGAATGGACACCTGAGGGTGGAACGGGGCGTCCTGAACAAGGCCGCGCAAGATGTTCAGGCCCAACTTCAGGCCCAAGGCGCCGCCCTCCAGCAATACACGAAGGCGTTCTTGGCGACGCGAGCGGTCGTCCGGGTATGTTTTTTGATTCTTGTAATCTTCTGTGGGGGCGCGCCAGCGCACCAACTGGGTGTAGCCCCCGAGTTCCGAGCCGGCTGCTGAGCAGGCGGCTCGGAACTTAAAGGTAAGTTCCGAGTGCTAACTTTTTTCTTTTCTTCTGTTGTCTTCGTGGCAGGATTATCACAACATCCGCGCGGCCGCCTTCAACTCCCATGTCCGGAAGCTGGCCAAGCGGACCACTGATTTGGCCGAAAGCCGGAGTAGGCACTCCGTTTTCTTTCTCGCGGGGGCGCGTCAGTGCACCCGCTGGCTATAGCCCCTGAGATTTGGGCCGACTGCTGAGCAGTCGGGCCGGATCTCCCGGAAACCACTTTTCTTCTTTGTTGATTGTTGATTGTCTTCTTTTTCTTGTCTTCTACAGGAGTAGCCGCCGACCTGCAGCAGCGCCTGGGCGAGGCTCAAACCGAGCTGCGCGCAAAGGAGGAAGAGCACAACAAGGCAGCCCAGGAGCGCGACCGCCTAGTCAAGGAGCTGGCGGACCAGGCGGCTCAACACAAGGCGGAGCTCTAGAAGGTGAAGGACAGCGAGGCCAACCTCCAGGCCGAGTTCGAGACTGAACGCTCGGCCTGGGCTGAGAAGGAGAAGGCGCTGAACGACGGCTACGGCGAGATAGAAGATATGACCGATGGTGAGTTATCTTTCCTTTCTTTCAGCCGCCGACTGTTATATGAGCCGGCTTCTGGCTTCATACTTCTTTTTCCTCTTGCGCAGACTTCTTTCCTGGTCACGCCATTGCTGCCAGCTAGGCCATCAAGGCTCGCCGCGATGAGCGAAGACAGGCTGGTGCAGAAATCGCGCCCAATGCGCCCCGGACCCTCAGTGAGCAGCTTGTTGCTATCCACGCTCGCCTCCAGCCAGCTCATCGGATGCTCCGCCGCCTTCAGTGTGTCGGGGTCCAGGTGTTGACCGCCCTCTGTCCGGCTGCACAGATCCCACGCACCCCCAGCCAGACTGCCGAGTGGCTGGAGGTGGCAGTCGACCGCTTCGAGGCTTGGAAGGGCTCCGCGGTTCATGCCGGTGCTCGGAGGGCCATTGAGTTTGTCATGGTGTGGTATCCAGGCCTGGACTTGGCCCAGGTGGCCACCTTCCGGCAGGAGGCCGCACCAGAGTTGGCGGCGACGAGCCGCGACCTTACCCAACGCGCGGCGGCGATCACCGACTATGCCAACACCACCGATTTCATCCCCGAGCTGAACGAGGAGGGCGCTGAGGTGCCACCCAACTGGTTTGGGCTGAATTCGTAGTACGGGGAAGACTCGGCGAACGAGATCGCCTCCAGCAATGAGGGCGAGGATGGTGAAGACGACGCACCGGAGAGCGGAGCGGACGGCCAGCCCTAGCCCGATCGAGCCTCAAGCAACAAGCCGTGTGCGAGTGCGTCGACTGCTACTGATGCTGACCAAGCCGAGACTCGCCTGACGGCCACTCCACCAGCCAGCACCGCCGACTCCACCAACCTGCCGGACCCGCCCGCTGCTCCTCTGGTCTAGGCGGCCAGTTTTATCTTATCCTTTCCTGCTTTTGTAATCTCTCGAACAAGCTTGTTAAACTTGCGCAGTTCCACCCACTAGGGGCGTATTCAAAACTTGTTGAATTCTGGCTAAGAGCCTTACTATGTAAATTAACTTTATTCGCACAAGTTGTGCTTTACCGGGTTCTAACTTGTCTTGCTTGTCTGCTCTTTTGGCTTTTTCCTTTGCCGCCTTCCCTTGGTTTCCGCCCTGCCAGCCAGGCAGCCACTCTGCGGTCTATGGCTTGGTCAGGTACTTGGCCTTTTGGGAAGACAAGTACTTTGGCCGTTTAGAACGTAGCAAGTAAGTGAGAAGCCGGCCGGCCGGCTGCTCAGCAGTCGGGCGGTGAGGCAAGGAGCCGGCTTGGCCTATGTAGATGCTTGTTCCCTTAGCCATTTTTCGTGTGGACACCATTTCCCGCCTTTAGCTCTTGCCAGCCGGACAGTCGCTCTGCGAGCTGCGGCTTACAGCAAGAGAGGGCTTAGATGCTGGCACACTACTTGTCCGACTGCAGGTAGCATCAACATAGGACAAGGCGGCAAGCCCCCGGGCCGACTGGTCGAACCCGGTGCTAGGCGAAGGAATGAAATAACACATTCACAGGCATAAAACTTATCATATAGATAAAAAGGGTAGCCCCCGAGTGCTCCTCGAGGGTCTCGATGTCTTTGCGCTTAATACAAAAGGTACCGTGGTACATACTGCATTTAACTGTAAAATCTTTGGAGGAGGTTTGTGTTCCATGGGTGCTCTGTTTCCTTGCCGGAATCGTCCCTCTTGCGTACCCTGGGCTTCTGTGCATCGATCAGGTAGTAGGAGTCGTTGCCCAAGGCTTTGCTGATGATGAAGGGACCTTCGCAAGGGGCCGAGAGCTTGTGCTGGCCGGCTGTTCGCTGGATCAGCCGGAGCATAAGGTCCCCCTCTTGGAAGGATCTTGGCTTGACCTTCTGATGGTAGCAGCGCAGGCTCTGCTGGTAGATAGCGGACCGGCTGAGTGCCAACAGCCAGCCCTCTTCCAGCAGATCGACACCGTCTTCTCGTGCTTCCTTCGCCTCCGCCTCCGTGTACATGGTGACGCGAGGTGAGTCGAACTCAATGTCAGTTGGGATGACAGCCTCGGCTCCGTACACGAGGAAGAAGGTAGTGAAGTCGGTTGCTTTGTTTGGCGTGGTGCGAAGGCTCCAGTGGACGGCCGACAGCTCTTCGATCCAGCAACCGGCCAAGCACTCAAGTGGCTCAACTAGTCGGGGCTTGATGCCGGAGAGGATGAGGCCGTTTGCTCGCTCGAGTTGGCTGTTTGACTGCGGATGGGCAACGGACGCTAAGTCCAGTCGGATGCCCTGTGTCGCGCAGAAAGGAGCCAAGGCGCCTTTGGCAAAGTTGGTGCCATTGTCGGTGATGATGCTGTGTGGTACACCGTACCGGACGGTGATATCTGCGATGAAAGTCACAGAAGTCGGACCATTTCTTGATTGGCTTTGCTTCAATCCACTTGGTGAATTTGTCCACGGCGACAAGCAGATGAGTCATGTCGCCGCACGCCGTCTTGAATGGGGCCCACCATATCCAACCCCCAGATGGCAAAAGGCCAAGTAAGGGGGATGGTCTTGAGTGCGGAAGCCGGTAGATGTTGCTTGGAGCTGAATTTCTGGCACCCCTTGCATTTCTTGACCAAATCCTTGCCGTCCTCCAAAGCAGTCAGATAGAAGAAGCCGTGGTGGAAGGCTTTGGCGACAAGGGATCTGGAGGCCGCGTGGTGGCCGCACTCGCCTTGGTGGATGTCTCTGAGGATTGCTTTGCCCTTCTCTGGCTCTACGCAGCGCTGGAACACACCAGTGACGCTGCGCCTAACAAGTTCTCTGTTGACGATGGTGTATGCTGCTGCTCGACGTTGCACTTGTTGGGCCAAAATCTCGTCGGCTGGGTCATCACGGCCACTGGTACTAGGGCGGTTGGGTTGGGAGGCGGCGGGATGGAGTCGGCTGCCGCTTGTTGTGTTGTTGAAGTCCTCGGGCCAACTGCCCCAGCCCCCGGGCCGGGTTCTGAAGTTCCCGGGCCGGGTGCGGCTGCTGTAGTCCCCGAGACGCCTGCAGAAGTCCCCGGGCCGACTGCTGCAGCCCCCGGGCCGGGTTCTGAAGTCCCCGGGCCGGGTGCGACTGCTGCAGTCCCCGAGCCACCTGCCAAAGTCCCCAGGCCAACTGTTGCATCCCCCAGTCGGATCCGATTGCTCCGGGGGCGGCCGGCAGGAAGATAGACTCTGATTCCAGCGAAGGCTTGATAGACGACTTGAGGAGGCGCTGAAGGGAGACGCCGGCTGGTATGGCTTGCCGGGTGGAGCCAATCCGTGCCAGGGCATATGCTTGCCTGTTGTCGGCCCGTGGCACGTGAAGGAACTCGCACCCATTAAAATATCCGCTGATTTGCTGGACGAGGAAGTGGTAGCTTGCCATGTTTGCATCCTTGGCGTCCCAGTCGCCAGATGACTGTTGGACCACCAAGTCCGAGTCGCCGTAGGACAGGATCCGGCGGATGCCGATCTCTTTGGCCAGCCGGAGTCCGTGTACTAGTGCCTCATACTCGGCCACGTTGCTGGAGGCGGCAAAGTGGATTTGTAGTGTGTATCTGAGCTTGTCACCTTTGGGAGAGGTGAGGACGATGCCGGCTCCCAAGCCGGTGCGCATCTTCGAGCCATCAAAGTGCATCCGCCAATGGGTGGAATCCGACGCTGGCGGCAGGTACTGGGTCTCGGCCCAGTCGACGAGGAAGTCGGCCAGCGCTTGGGACTTGATGGCGGTGCGAGGCTGGTAGAAGATGGTGTAGGGGGGCAGCTCGATGGCCCACTTGGCCACACGGCCTGATGCATCTCTGCTGCCTATGATCTCAGCAAGCGGGGCGATGCAGACAACCGTGATGGGGTGCTCTTCAAAGTATGGCTTGAGCTTCTTGGCGGCAAAGTGCACGCTGTAGCACATTTTATGGTAGTGGGGGTAGTTCTGCTTTGAGGTTGACAGCACCTCACTCGAGTAGTACACAGGCCTCTGGACCGGCTGTGCCTTGCTGTCTTCTGGGCACACGACCACAATGACAGTGCTGACCACCCGGCTGGTGGCGGCGATGTAGAGGAGCATGGGCTCCTTAGAAGCCGGAGCCGCCAGGACAGGCAGCGTGGTCAGCATCTTCTTCAGCTGGAGAAAGGCCTCGTCCACCTTGTCGTTCCACTTGAAGTGAGTGGTTTATTCATTAACTGGTACAGGGGAAGGGCCTTCTCTCCCAGCCGACTGATGAAGCGGCTGATGGACGCCAAGCACCCGGTGAACTTCTGGACATCTCGCAGTCGGGCAGGTCTTTACATCCTCTCGATGGCCTTGATCTTGACAGGGTTGCACTCGATGCCGCGCTCTGAGACAAGGAAACCAAGGAGCTGGCCGGCTGGTACTCTGAAGACACACTTCTCTGGGTTGAGCTTGATTTGAAAACGACGCAGATTATCAAAAGTCTCCTAGAGATCTTCCAGGAGGGTGCCACGCTTCTTCGTCTTCACCACAATATCGTCTACATAGACGTGGGCATTTCTGCCGAGTTGCTTGAGGAGGCACTTCTGCATGCAACGCTGAAGAGTGGCACCGGCATTTCTCAAGACGAATGTCATGGTCAGGTAGCAGAAGGCTCCAAATGGTGTGATGAAGGCAGTCTTCAGCCGATCGGCCGGGTTCAGCTTGATCTGGTGTTAGCCGGAATAGGCATCAAGGAAAGACATCAGCTCGCATCCGGCTGTGGAGTCTATCACTTGATCTATCCGGCGCAAGGCAAATGGGTCTTTGGGGTAGGCTTTGTTGAGGCTGGTATAACCAATACACATACGCCACTTGTTGTTCTTCTTCAGTACAAGGACCGGGTTGGCAAGCCATTCTGGAAAGAACACTTCCATAATGAAGTCGGCTGCTAGAAGCCGGGCTATCTCTTCACCAACAATTCTTCCCTTCTCCTCTGACAGGCGGCGGAGGGGTTGCTTGGCTGGTTTTGCATCTGCTCTGACATGTAGCTTGTGCTCGGCGAAATCCATCGGAACACCTAGCATGTCTTTGGGAGACCATGCGAAGATGTCCCGATTCTCATGGAGGAAATCGACGAGCTCGCTTTCCTATTTGCTATCGAGGTTGGTCCCCATGATAGCAAACCTCTCCGGGTGGTTCGGGTCCAAGGGAATCTTCTTGGTTTCTTTGGCCGGCTGAAAGGAGCCCTGGGTCTCCAACTCCTTGGGGTCTGGTTACAGGTCCAGCTGCTTGCTGGCTGCTACCTCTTGAGCATGCGTTGGTTTTCCCTTGAAGAGGAAAGGGTGATGCAGCAAAGTAGCATAAGTATTTCCCTTAGTTTTTGAGAACCAAGGTATCAATCCAGTAGGAGGATTCACGCAAGTCACCTTTGTCGGCGTTCTGGGAACGGGGGTCCCCAGACTTGCCTGCCTGCGGCCCACGGCGTGGCTAAGTCAGCGGGCCGTACGGCCCATCTTCATCAACAAGGCATCCAAGACCCTCGCGAGGGGCCAAGCCTCGCGAGGTGGACGACGCAAGACCTCCTCAAGAGTGGCCTAGCCAGGCAGGCTCACGAGGAGCACAGATATCAAGGCAGGGCAAACCTCACGAGGCTTTCGTGACGTGAGCCATGACGATCGAGACCAAGCGGGCGCCAGGCGGGCGTCAGGCGGGCGCCAGCGGGCGCAGCGTCCTTGTTTCCTCTTTGGTGCTAAGGAGGCAAGCGCAAGCAAGGAGTACCGAGGCATCAGGCAAAGGTTGCCATATCGGTGCAACGAGACCAAGACCAGAAGGACGGCAGGACGGAGGTCATCGGGGAGCCCAAGACGGCGTCACCACCAGAGCCTTTCGCAGGCGAAGACCACTTTTGTCAGGATAGCTTGTACTAGTTGTCCCCCTTCAAATTTGCCCGCCGTTGTTGGCTCCCTTCCCGCTCAATATTTGGGGAGAGGACCAGGGCCTATATAAGTAGAACTAGCCACCACAGTAGGGGCATCTCAACTTGATCTGATCTGATCGAGAGCCTACCCTAGCCACAAGAACACCTCAACCTCAGGAAGCTGTTCTTCCCCTTGTACTGTTCATCATCAGCCCAAGAGGCAATCCACCACCACCACACCGGAGTAGGGTATTACACCACAACGGTGGCCCGAACCAGTATAAATCTCGTGTCTTTCTGTGTTGCGAGTTCGTCGAGTTCGTCCGCGAGATCTTAGCAAGCTAGGGCGTGGATCGGTAGGAGGGAAAGACTTCGCGCGCACCCCAGAGTTCGAACCTTAAGGGTTTTGCTGGAACCCCACATCCGACATTTGGCGCGCCAGGTAGGGGTGCGCCGTAGCTCCTCTCCACCAGCCTGCGCCCCGCGCCGCCGCACTTCGCCCCCATGGCAGGTGCCCCGTGATACGTCTCCAACGTATCTATAATTTTTTATTGCTCCATGCGATATTATCTACTGTTTTGGACAATATTGGGCTTTATTATCCACTTTTATATTATTTTTGGGACTAACCTATTAACCGGAGGCCCAGCCTAGAAATGATGTTTTTTTGCCTATTTCAGAGTTTCGCAGAAAAAGAATATCAAACGGAGTCCAAACGGAATGAAACCTTCGGGAGCGTGATTTTTGGAACGAACATGATCCAGGAGACTTGGACCCTACGTAAGAGAAGCTTCCAGGAGTCCATGAGGTAGGGGGCGCGCTCACCCCTCTAGAGCGCGCCCTCCACCCTCATGGGCCCCACGTTGCTCCACCGACGTACTTCTTCCTCCTATATATACCTACGTACCCCCAAACAATCAGATACGGAGCCAAAAACCTAATTCCACCGCCGCAACCTTCTGTACCCACGAGATTCCATCTTGGGGCCTGTTCCGGAGCTCCGCCGGAGGGGGCATCCATCATGGAGGGCTTCTACATCAACACCATAGCCCCTCCGATGAAGTGTGAGTAGTTTACCTCAGACCTTCGGGTCCATAGTTAGTAGCTAGATGGCTTCTTCTCTCTTTTTGGATCTCAATAGAATGTTCTCCCCCTCTCTCGTGGAGATCTATTCGATGTAATCTTGTTTTTGCGGTGTGTTTGTTGAGACTGATGAATTGTGGGGTTATGATCAAGATTATCTATGAACAATATTTGAATCTTCTCTGAATTCTTTTATGTATGATTGGTTATCTTTGCAAGTCTCTTCGAATTATCAGTTTGGTTTGGCCTACTAGATTGATCTTTCTTGCAATGGGCGAAGTGCTTAGCTTTGGGTTCAATCTTGCGGTGTCCTTTCCCAGTGACAGTAGGGGCAGCAAGGCATGTATTGTATTGTTGCCATCGAGGATAACAAGATGGTTTTTTTTATCATATTGCATGAATTTATCCCTCTACATCATGTCATCTTTCTCAAGGCGTTACTCTATTTTCATGAACTTAATACTCTAGATGCATGCTGGATAGCGGTCGATGAGTGGAGTAATAGTAGTAGATGCAGGCAGGAGTCGGTCTACTTGTTTCGGACGTGATGCCTATATACATGATCATACCTAGATATTCTCATAACTATGCTCAATTCTGTCAATTGCTCAACAGTAATTTGTTCACCCACCGTAAAATACTTATGCTTTTGAGAGAAGCCACTAGTGAAACCTATGTCCCCCGGGTCTATCTTCATCATATTAATCTTCCAACACTTTGTTATTTCCTTTGCTTTTATTTTACTTTGCATCTTTATCATAAAAATACCAAAAATATTATCCTATCATATCTATCAGATCTCACTCTTGTAAGTGACCGTGAAGGGATTGACAACCCCTTATCGCATTGGTTGCGAGGAGTTATTTGTTTTGTGTAGGTGCGAGGGACTCGCGCGTAGCCTCCTACTGGATTGATACCTTGGTTCTCACTAAGGGAAATACTTACGCTACTTTGCTGCATCACCCTTTCCTCTTCAAGGGAAAACCAACGCAGTGCTCAAGAGGTAGCAAGAAGGATTTCTGGCGCCGTTGCCGGGGAGGTCTACGCAAAAGTCAACATACCAAGTACCCATCACAATCCCTTATCTCCCGCATTACATTATTTGCCATTTGCCTCTCGTTTTCCTCTCCCCCACTTCACCCTTGCCGTTTTATTCGCCCTCTCTTTTTCATTCGCCTTCTTCTTTTTGCCCTTCACTCTCTCTGTCGTTATGTCTGAAATTGGGGAAATTATTGCCGATATGGACAATAATAATATCATAGAAAATTCTGATGCTCCTGCTGAAGAACCCCCTACCTTGCATACAAAAATATTTCGAATTGGTAGTGGTAATATTATTGGAAAAGGAGTTATTCAAGATTTCTTTACTTGTGTCGGTGCTTTGCCTTCTATGGGCGGTTCTATTCTCTATAGAATCAGTAGTCTTGCGGACGCTATTGCCATGCTTATAGTTGAACTTGAAAGGCAATTTATGCACATGCATCCTTGCATACAAAGAATTTTCCTAGAATTCTCTAATATTGAGCATTCTTCTGTTAAGCGTGCCGCCACTATGTTTTTGGCTCATGAGTTTAGATTCAAAATAAAAGAGGCCAAAGAAATCTTTACGCATTATAGGGTGGATGCAGTCATCTTCCCATTGAAGCTATCCTTTTTAATCAAGAAGACATGATGCGTTTACAATCTTTGGATCATATTGCTTATAACGAAAATCTTAGGAAAAAGGTTCCCGCCAATGTTCTAGTTGATAGAATTTCCGAGCTTAATGATGATTTTGCTATTCAAAATAATGGATTAGGTTTTCCTCTTGAACAAAGGCTTGTGACTTTTTGCCAAAAGAATGCTCTTAATGATGAATTGGTTGTGCAATACAAAGGGCCTAGGGAGGAACCCATACCTCCCGAGATTGATCTTGGGGACTTTTGTCCCATTAAATTTAGCCCTTTTGATTATTTTTTATTTCCTCAAAGAAAACTTGCTGCTGAACATAGAGAATATGAGAAAAGTTTTCATGACTTCCCATACCACTATTATGGCAATACCTAGATCTATCCTTGCTTTTATGCCTAGCTAGGGGCGTTAAACGATAGCGCTTGTTGGGAGGCAACCCAATTTTATTTTTAGTTTTTTTCTTTTTGCTTCTGTTTAGAAATAAATCTTTGATCTAGCCTCTGGTTAGATGTGTTTTATGTTTTAATTAGTGTTTGTGCCAAGTTAAACCTATAGGATCTTCTTGGATGATAGTTATTTCATCTTGCAAAAATTTCCAGAAACTTTCTGTTCACGAAAACAATTGTTAAAAATCACCAGAACGTGATAAAATACTGATTTCAATTGCTGCTGATCAACAAACAAATTGCCTAGGTCGTCCTATTTTGGCTGATGTTTCGGAGTTCCAGAAGTTTGTGTTAGTTACAGATTACTACAGACTGTTCTGTTTTTGACAGATTCTGTTTTTCGTGTGTTGTTTGCTTATTTTGATGAATCTATGGCTAGTAAAATAGTTTTGTGTTGTGAAGTTTTTAAGTTTTGGGTGAAATTTTTTGATGGATTATGGAACAAGGAGTGGCAAGAGCCTAAGCTTGGGGATGCCCATGGCACCCCCAAGATAATCTAAGGACACCAAAAATCCAAAGCTTGGGGATGCCCCGGAAGGCATCCCCTCTTTCGTCTACTTCCATCGGTAACTTTACTTGGAGCTATATTTTTATTCACCACATGATATGTGTTTTGCTTGGAGCGTCTTGTATGATTTGAGTCTTTGCTTTTTAGTTTACCACAATCATCCTTGCTGTACACACCTTTTGAGAGAGCCATACATGATCTGGAAATTATTAGAATACTCTTTGTGCTTCACTTATATATTTTGAGTTATATAATTTTGCTCTGGTACTTCACTTATATCTTTTAGAGCACGGTGGTGGATTTGTTTTATAGAAACTATTTATCTCTCATGCTTCCCTTAGATTATTTTGAGAGTCTTAAATAGCATGGTAATTTGCTTAAATAAATCATAATATGCTAGGTATTCAAGATTAGTAAAAACTTTCTTATGAGTGTGTTGAATACTAAGAGAAGTTTGATGCTTGATGATTGTTTTGAGATATGGAGGTAATAATATCAAAGACGTGCTAGTTGAGTAGTTGTGAATTTGAGAAATGCTTGTGTTGAAGTTTGCAAGTCCCGTAGCATGCACGTATGGTAAACGTTATGTAACAAATTTGAAACATGAGGTGTTCTTTGATGGTCCTCCTTATGAGTGGCGGTCGGGGACGAGCGATGGTATTTTCCTACCAATATATCCCCCTAGGAGCATGCGCGTAGTGCTTGGTTTTTTATGGCTTGTAGATTTTTGCAATAAGTATGTGAGTTCTTTATGACTAATGTTGAGTCCATGGATTATACGCACTCTCACCCTTCCATCATTGCTAGCCTCTTCGGTATCGTGCATTGCCCTTTCTCACGTTGAGAGTTGGTGCAAACTTCGCCGGTGCATCCAAACCCTGTGATATGATACGCTCTTTCACACATAAACCTCCTTATATCTTCCTCAAAACAGCCACCATACCTACCTATTATGGCATTTCCATAGCCATTCCGAGATATATTGCCATGCAACTTTCCACCATTTCGTTTATCATGACACATTCATCATCGTCATATTGCTTAGCATGATCATGTCGTTGACATAGTATTTGTGGCAAAGCCACCGTTCATAATTCTTTCATACATGTCACTTTTGATTCATTGCATATCCCGGTACACCGCCGGAGGCATTCATATAGAGTCATACTTTGTTCTAGTATCGAGTTGTAATCATTGAGTTGTAAATAAATAGAAGTGTGATGATCATCATTTAACAGAGCATTGTCCCAAAAAAAGGCCAAAAAAAGAAGGCCCAAAAAAAGGGGCAGTGCTACTATCCTTTTTTCCACACTTGTGCTTCAAAGTAGCCCATAATCATCATGATAGAGAGTCTCTTGTTTTGTCACTTTCATATACTAGTGGGAATTTTTCATTATAGAACTTGGCTTGTATATTCCAACAATGGGCCTCCTCAAGTGCCCTAGGTCTTCGTGAGCAAGCAAGTCGGATGCACACCCACTTAGTTTCTTTTGTTGAGCTTTCATACATTTATAGCTCTAGTGCATCCGTTGCATCGCAATCCCTACTCCTTGCATTAACATCAATCGATGGGCATCTCCATAGCCCATTGATTAGCCTCGTTGATGTGAGACTTTCTCCTTTTTTGT
This sequence comes from Aegilops tauschii subsp. strangulata, assembly GCF_002575655.3. Taxonomy (NCBI): domain Eukaryota; kingdom Viridiplantae; phylum Streptophyta; class Magnoliopsida; order Poales; family Poaceae; genus Aegilops; species Aegilops tauschii. The sequence goes on along the minus strand of NC_053035.3, from coordinate 54,352,850 downwards.
CTTCTCCACATAACCCCCATCATCATATTCTATTCCACCCATAGTGCTATGTCCATGGCTCACGCTCATGTATTGCGTGAAGGTTTATAAAGTTTGAGATTACTAAAGTATGAAACAATTGCTTTGCTTGTCATCGGGGTTGTGCATGATGAGAGCATTCTTGTGTGAAGAAAATGGAGCATGACTAAACTATATGATTTTGTAGGGATGAACTTTCTTTCGCCATGTTATTTTGAGAAGACATAATTGCTTAGTTAGTATGCTTGAAGTATTATTATTTTTATGTCAATATGAACTTTTATCTTGAATCTTTCGGATCTGAATATTCATACCACAATTAAGAAGAATTACATTGAAATTATGCCAAGTTGCACTCCGCATCAAAAATTCTGTTTTTATCATTTACCTACTCGAGGACGAGCAGGAATTAAGCTTGGGGATGCTTGATACGTCTCCAACGTATCTATAATTTTTGATTGCTCCATGTTATATTATCTACTGTTTTGGACAATATTGAGCTTTATTATCCAATTTTATATTATTTTTGGGACTAACCTATTAACCGGAGGCCCAGCCCAGAATTGTTGTTTTTTGCCTATTTCAGAGTTTTGCAGAAAAAGAATATCAAACGGAGTCCAAACGGAATGAAACCTTCGGGAGCGTGATTTTTGGAACGAACATGATCCAGGAGACTTGGACCCTACGTAAGAGAAGCTTCCAGGAGGCCACGAGGTAGGGGGCGCGCCCACCCCCCACCCCCCCAGGGCACGCCCTCTACCCTCGTGGGCCCCACATTGCTCCACCGACGTACTTCTTCCTCCTATATATACCTACGTACCCCCAAACAATCAGATACGGAGCCAAAAACCTAATTCCACCGCCGCAACCTTCTGTACCCATGAGATCCCATCTTGGGGCCTGTTCCGGAGCTCCGCCGGAGGGGGCATCCATCACGGAGGGCTTCTACATCAACACCATAGCCTCTCCGATGAAGTGTGAGTAGTTTACCTCAGACCTTCGGGTCCATAGTTAGTAGCTAGATGGCTTCTTCTCTCTTTTTGGATCTCAATACAATGTTCTCCCCCTCTCTCATGGAGATCTATTCATTGTAATCTTCTTTTTGCGGTGTTTTTGTTGAGACCGATGAATTGTGGGCTTATGATCAAGATTATCTATGAACAATATTTGAATCTTCTCTGAATTCTTTTATGTATGATTGGTTATCTTTGCAAGTCTGTTCGAATTATCAGTTTGGTTTGGCCTACTAGATTGATCTTTCTTGCAATGGGAGAAGTGCTTAGCTTTGTGTTCAATCTTGCGGTGTCCTTTCCCAGTGACAGTAGGGGCAGCAAGGCACATATTGTATTGTTGCCATCAAGGATAACAAGATGGGGTTTTTATCATATTGCATGAATTTATCCCTCTACATCATGTCATCTTGCTTTAGGCATTACTCTGTTTTCATGAACTTAATACTCTAGATGCATGCTGGATAGCGGTCGATGAGTGGAGTAATAGTAGTAGATGCAGGCGGGAGTCGGTCTACTTGTCTCGGACGTGATGCCTATATACATGATCATACCTAGATATTCTCATAACTATGCTCAATTCTGTCAATTGCTCAACAGTAATTTGTTCACCCACCGTAAAATACTTATGCTTTTGAGAGAAGCCACTAGTGAAACCTATGTCCCCCGGGTCTATCTTCGTCATATTAATCTTCCAACACTTTGTTATTTCCTTTGCTTTTTTACTTTGCTTTTATTTTACTTTGCATCTTTATCATAAAAATACCAAAAATATTATCCTATCAGATCTCACTCTCGTAATTAACCGTGGAGGGATTGACAACCCATTATCGCGTTGGTTGCGAGGAGTTATTTGTTTTGTGTAGGTGCGAGGGACTCGCGCGTAGCCTCCTACTGGATTGATACCTTGGTTCTCAAATACTAAGGGAAATACTTACGCTACTTTGCTGCATCACCCTTTCGTCTTCAAGGGAAAACCAACGCAGTGCTCAAGAGGTAGCACCCCGCCATCCACCTCTGCGGCCGGCATCGACAGCAGGGCATCTGGGTACCGAGTCCTGGCCCCCGCCCTGCGGCGGGTGCGGTGGCTAACCAAGTTCAAGCCAGAGATGCCGCCACCTTACGACGGTGCGGCAGACCCGTCGCTATTCCTGCTGGCGTACGAGGAGGCTGTCCTCGAGGCCAGAGGCAATGACAAGATCATGGCCAGGTGGTTCCCCATGGCCCTCGCCGGCGAGCCACGCGCCTGGCTGCTCAACCTCCCTGGATCCACGGTGGCGTCCTGGGGGAGCTCCGCGACCTCTTCGTTGCCCGTTACGCGGTGCCGGCGCACCACGCAGTCACGGCCCTGCTGGGCGGCTCTCAAGCACCGCCTTCAGATCGCCACGTCAAACCGTTCCTCCGTCAGATTGGGGCCACCTCCAAGCGCCCGAGGGCTCCGCCGGGTTGGGCTGCGCCAGAGGCCGACCTCACTTTCGGCTCAGAAGACCACCCCGACTCCACCGCCGGCTCAGGCATGCTCCCAATGCTCTGCACGCCCACCATCTGCAACATGGCTGTTACCAAGACCCTCATCGACGGCGGTGACGGCCTCAACTTGCTCTCCGTAGAAGCCTTCAGCCTTCTTCACGTGTCGCTCGAGCGGCTCAGCCTCAGCAAGCCCTTCTCAGGAGTTGGTGGTGGACCTGCCCACTCTGTGGGGCAGATCCGCCTCCCCGTCACCTTTGGCACACGCGACAACTACCGCACCGAGCTGGTAGACTTCGACATCGCCCGCATCGGTCTCCCGTACAACGCCATCCTCGGGTACCCAGCTCTCGCTCAGTTCATGGCGGCAACTCACCCGGCCTACAACCTCATGAAGATGCCTGGGAGCAAAGGCGTCCTCACCATCAAGGGGGACACTAAGGAGGCCGTGACGGCACTCAGGCTTGCCTTCAAGACCGCGACGGCAGCACAGCCCGCTGGCGCCGGTACCCCCGAGGCCAAGGAGGCCGCACTACCAAGAAGAAGTAGTTGTTCACCCAAGACAAGGCAGAAACCAAGCAGGTGCCGGTCAACGAGGACGGGTCTTCAGGAGCCACCTTTACCATAGGCGCCGGCCTTGACCCGGGTCAAGAGGAGGCCTTGGTGAGGTTCTTGCGCGCAAACAAGGAGATATTCGCGTGGGAGCCCAATCAGCTGGTAGGGATCCCGAGGGAGGTGATTCAACATCATCTAAGGGTATGCCCCAACATACGCCCCGTGAAGCAGTGAGCGAGACGACAGTCCACTGAGAAGCAGGCCTTCATCGTCCAGGAGACCCGCAAGCTGGAGGCGGCGGGTGCCATTCACGAAGTTCGATATCCCGAGTGGCTGGCGAACCCCATCGTAGTGCCAAAGAAAGGCGGGAAGGAACGGATGTGCGTTGACTTCACCAACCTTAATAAAGCCTGCCCCCAAGATCCGTTCCCGCTCCCGCGCATCAACCAGGTCGTCGACTCCACCGCCGAGTGCGACCTGTTGTGCTTCCTGGATGCGTTCTCAGGGTATCATCAGATCAACATGGCGGTGGAAGATGTGGAGAAGATAGCCTTCCTGACACCATGTGGGGTGTACTGGTACACCTGCATGCCCTTCGGGCTGCGCAACATAGGCGCGACTTTTCAGCGGCTGATGCACATCGCCCTAGGGCGGCAGCTCGGGAGAAACACAGAGGCCTACGTCGACGACATAGTGGTAAAGTCTCGCGAGGCGAGGACATTGATTCAAGACTTGGAGGAGACCTTCGAGAGCCTGTGCCAAGTGAACTTGAGGCTTAACCCGGAGAAGTGCGTGTTCGGCGTCCCCTCCGGGAAGCTGCTGGGATTCCTCGTATCCCACAGAGGGATCGAGGCGAACCCGGAGAAGATCAAGGCCATCGAGGACATGAGCCCACCACAGACCCTCAAAGAGATGCAGAAGCTAGCAGGGCGCGTGACCGCATTGGGGCGTTTCATCTCCAAGCTGGGAGAAAGCGCTCATGAAGAAGAAGGGCCCGTTCAAGTGGACCCCGGAGGCCGACCAAGCCTTCCAAGACCTCAAGAAATACCTTACCAGCCTTCCGGTGATGGTGGCACCACGGCCTCTCGAGCCCCTAGTACTCTACCTTGCCGCCACCCTGTACTCCACCAGCGCGGCGCTGGTGGCGGTTCGGGAGGAGCGCCAAGCCAAGGGCGCACTGCGCCAAGCCAGAGCTTAAGTGGTGCAGGGTCAGGAAGGCGCAGCAAAGGCCTCAGCGGCAGAAGACCAAGCTCGGCATGACAACACTGCAGAAACTCCTGAAGACAGTCAGGTCTCAGGAACCCCTCCACCTCAGGAGATGCCCCAATCTCCGCAGGACCCGGGCCTCGACAGTGTGCCAGCCCTCGTCGAACACCCGGTGTACTTCGTCGGCACCGTGCTGCGGGACGCGAGGGCACGCTACCCCATGCCTCAGAAACTCCTGCTCGCACTCTTGGTGGCCTCACGCATGCTGCGACACTACTTCCAGGGCCACCCCATCAAGGTCGTCTCAGCCTACCCATTGGAGAGGGTGCTCAGGAGCCCCAACTCAGCTGGAAGGGTCGCTGAGTGGAACATTGAGCTACAAGCATTCCAGTTGGATTTCAGCACTACCAGGGTCATCAAGGGGGCTGCGCTTGCTGATTTTGTGGCAGAATGGACGGATGCCCCGACACTTGAGGAAGGTGAAGACCGGTCCACCTCACCAGGGAGCGAGGCTCCAGACGGCTGGGTCATGTATTTTGATGTTGCCTTCTCGCACCAAGGCACGGGGGCTGGAGCAGGGATCATCTCGCCCACTCAGGACAAGCTCTACTACGCCGTGCAACTCTGCTTTCAGCACGGCGAGAAGGTCTCCAACAATATCGCAGAATACGAAGGCCTCATAGCTGGCCTGAAGGCTGCGGCAGCTATAGGGGTGAAGCGCCTTACCGTCAGAGGCGACTCGCAATTCCTCGTCAACTTCTCCAACAAGGTATACGAGCCAAAAGACGAGCATATGGAGGCATACCTCGCAGAGGTGCGCAAGATGGAAAAGCAGTTCTCGGGCCTGGAGCTGCAGCACGTGCCCCGGGGCACCAACAAGGAAGCCGACGACATCGCCAAGAGAGCATCCAAGCGGCAACCGCAAGAGCCCGGTGTCTTTGAGGAGCGGCTCTTCAAGCCATCAGCTACACCACCACTTTCAAGCACGACTCAGCCTCGGGAGGAGCTCCCACAGCCTCCAGCCACGGGAGGCCCAGCCTGTGGCCCGACCTCAGGAGCTCGGCTGCTCTTGGCGCTCAAGCCCCAGGAGGAATGCTGGATCAAGGAATTCAAGGAATACCTGATGCAAGGGACGCTGCCGGAGAAGGAAGAGGATGCAAAGCACGTGGCCCGGCAGGCCATGGCATACTGTATCCAAGACGGCGAGTTGTACCGGAAACGACGGAACGATGTCACGCTGCGCTGCATCTCCAGTGATCCAGGAAGGGAGTTGCTAGTTGACATACACGGCGGGGACTGTGGGCACCATTCGTCGTCACCGACCCTCATCGGCAAGGTGTTCCGCAGTGGATTCTACTGGCCTACGGCACTCAACGACGCAGCCAAGCTGGTGAAGTCCTGCGAGGCTTGCCAATTCCACGCCAAGCAAATTCACCAGCCAGCTCAGGGCCTCCAGACCATCCCGCTCACGTGGCCGTTCGCGGTCTAGGGGCTGGACATCTTAGGCCCGTTCCCTCGGGCGCCAGGGGGCTACCGCTATCTCTATGTCACCGTCGACAAGTTCACCAAGTGGGCGGAAGTGGAAGCCGTCGGTACCATCCCGGCCGGCACTGCTGTCAAGTTCATCAAGGGCCTCGTGAGCTGCTTCGGGGTCCCAAACCGCACCATCACAGATAACGGCTCGTAGTTCATCAAGGGCCTTAAGACCAGGACCTTCAAGAAGAAGCTGGAGGCCTGCGGCAGGGGCTGGCACGACGAGCTCCAGTCCGTGCTGTGGTCCATCCACACCACCGCCACCAAGCCAACGGGCGAGACTCCATTCTTCCTCGTCTACGGAGCTGAAGCAGTCCTTCCTCACGAGGTCAAGCATCGCTCCGCACGGGTCCTGGAGTTTGACGAAATGTAGCAGGACACCACGCGGGGGATGGATCTCGTGCTGGGGGAGGAATGCCATCGCGAAGCTGGATTGAGGGCGGCAAGGTACCAACAAGCGCTGTGGCGATACCTATGCCGCAACGTCCGCTCCAGGACGCTCGAGGTGGGCGACCTCGGCCTGAGGCGGGTCCTCTCCAGGGAAGGGCTTCACAAGCTTTCGCCCATGTGGGAGGGCCCGTTCAGGGTCATCCATGTCTCCAGGCCTGGTGCGGCGCGCCTGGAGACGTAGGACGGGATGCCCATCCAGAACGCCTGGAACATCCAGCACCTCCGGAAGTTCTACCCATGAAGCAAGGCCCAGAGCCTGTGAAGAAAGGCCCAGAGCCTGTAAAGAAGGCCCGGTGCCTGTGAAGAATCGCCGCCCGTGACACTCTCACGTAATAATGAGTGGGGCTGTACACGCCCCGGAGTCTCAGGAGCGTCGGCCTCAGGCCCTGGGGCTCCCGCCCACGCCTAGTGGCAGCACTTAGCTTCACGCTGGTGAGAAGACTTGAAGACTAGACTAGGTGCCGGACGCGGCTTTTCATTTGCTTTCCGTGGTTGGCTCGCTTTTTCTTAAATCGAAGTTCGCCTTTGGTGTTCCTTGCTAATTCAGTTCCCTTGCCTCTTACTGCATTTTCTGGCTCTGGTTCGCTTGTGTTCTTTCTCTCGCATACCTCGCGAGGGGGCTAGACAGGTGCCCTCGCGAGCATTTCTCTCCTACCTGCCTCGCGAGCATCTCTCTCCTCTCTGCCTTCTCGCGAGCCACCCTCGTGCGAACCCGAAAACTGGCGCATCCCTCCTAGTCTGTGCCCCTCGGGTACCGCGATGCAAAGCGCCAAGTCAAGGCTCGGGTGAACGGCGAATCTCTTAGTGCACCTTCTAATGAATTTTCACAGTTCCTGAGCAAACAGGTCAAGATGGACACGAGGAAATAAACGCCTCGCAAGGAGGAGGGCGCCCCGAATGCACCAGGGACTTGTCAAGTCGTGCAGTTGCCGAGGCAGCGTGGGGAAGCGGAGACGCCCACGTCCAATCAACCGCCACGCGTCAACCGAGGCCGCAAGCTTTTGGGGCCCGCGGTGCTCCGTACATGACCCTTGGCTTCGCCGCGAAGCCAAGCCCGAGCGCACCTTGGGCCCGGGGGCTACTGTCGGCGTTCTGGGAACGAGGGTCCCCAGACTTGCCTGCCTGCAGCCCACGGCGTGGCTAAGTCAGCGGGCCGTACGGCCCATCTTCATCAACAAGGCATCCAAGACCCTCGCGAGGGGCCAAGCCTCGCGAGGTGGACGACGCAAGACCTCCTCAGGAGTGCTCTAGCCAGGCAGGCTCACGAGGAGCGGAGATATCAAGCCGGGGCAAACCTCACGAGGCTTTCGTGATGTGAGCCATGACGATCGAGACCAGGCGGGCGCCAGGGGGACGCCAGCGCGCGCAGCGTCCTTGTTTCCTCTTTGGTGCTAAGGAGGCAAGCGCAGACGAGGAGTACCGAGGCATCAGGCAAAGGTTGCCATATCGGTGCAACGAGACCAAGAGCAGAAGGGCGGCAGGACGGAGGTCGTCGTGGAGCCCAAGACGGCGTCACCACCAGAGCCTTTCGCAGGCGAAGACCACTTTTGTCAGCATAGCTTGTACTAGCTGTCCCCCTTCAAATTTGCCCGCCGTTGTTGGCTCCCTTCCCGCTCAATATTTGGGGAGAGCACCAGGGCCCATATAAGTAGAACTAGCCACCACAGTAGGGCATCTCAACTTGATCTGATCTGATCGAGAGCCTACCCTAGCCACAAGAACACCTCAACCTCAGGAGGCTGTTCTTCCCCTTGTACTGTTCATCATCAGCCCAAGAGGCAATCCACCGCCACCACACTGGAGTAGGGTATTACACCACAACGGTGGCCCGAACCAGTATAAATCTCATGTCTTTCTGTGTTGCGAGTTCGTCGAATTCGTCCGCGAGATCTTAGTGAGCTAGGGCGTGGATCGGTAGGAGGGAAAGACTTCGCGCGCACCCCAGAGTTCGAACCTTAAGGGTTTTGCCAGAACCCCACATCCGACAGCCTTGTACCTACACAAACAAATAAGAACCTTGCAACCAACGCGATAAAGGGGTTGTCAATCCCTTCACAGCCACTTGCAAAAGTGAGATCTGATAGAGATAATAAGATAAATATTTTTGGTATTTTTATGATATAGATTGGAAAGTAAAGATTGCAAAATAAAATAGAACGGCAACTTATATGATGGAAAGTAGACCCGGGGGCCATAGGTTTCACTAGTAGCTTCTCTCAAGATAGCATAATCTAGGGTGGGTGAACAAATTACTGTCGAGCAATTGATAGAAAAGTGTCGGATGTGGGGTTCCGGCAAACCCTTAAGGTTCGAACACTGGGGTGCGCGCGAAGTCTTTCCCTCCTACCGATCTACGCCCTAGCTCGCTAAGATCTCGCGGACGAACTCGACGAACTCACGACACAGAAAGACACGAGATTTATACTGGTTCGGGCCACCGTTGTGGTGTAATACCCTACTCCAGTGTGGTGGTGGTGGATTGCCTCTTGGGCTGATGATGAACAGTACAGAGGGAAGAACGGACTCCTGAGGTTGAGGTGTTCTTGTGCTTGGTGACTTAGCGGGTGAGAGCTGGATGAACTGCTCGATCCCCCGTACTGTGGTGGCTAGCTCTACTTATATAGGCCCTGGTCCTCTTCCCAAATATTGAGCGGGAGGGGAGCCAACAACGGCGGGCAAATTTGAAGGGGGGCAGCTAGTACAAGCTATCCTGACAAAAGTGGTCTTCGCCTGCAAAAGGCTCTGGTGGTGACATCGTCTTGGGCTCCACGATGACCTCCGTCTTGCCGTCCTCCTGGTCTTGGTCTCGTTGCACCGATATAGCAACCTTTGCCTTATGCCTCGGTACTCCTTGCCTGCGCTGGCTTCCTTAGCACCAAAGAGGAAACAAGGACGCTGCGCGCTCTGGTGCCCGCCTGGCACCCGCCTGGTGTCGATCGTCATGGCTCACGTCACGAGAGCCTCGTGAGGTTTGCCCCGCCTTGATATCTCCGCTCCTCGTGAGCCTGCCTGACTAGAACACTCCTGAGGAGGTCTTGTGTCGTCCTCCTCGCGAGGGTCTTGGATGCCTTGTTGATGAAGATGGGATGTACGGCCTGCTGGCTTAGCCACGCCGCGGGCCGCAGGCAGGCAAGTCTGGGGACCCCCGTTCCCAGAACGCCCACAGTAGCCCCCGGGCCCAAGGTGCGCTCGGGCTTGGCTTCGCGGCGAAGCCAAGGGTCAAGTACGGAGCACCGTGGGCCCCAAAAGCCTGCGGCCTCGGTTGATGCGTGGCGGTTGATTGGACGTGGGCGTCTCTGCTTCCCCACGCTGCCTCGGCAACTGCTCGACTTGACAAGTCCCTGCGACATGCAAGGAAAACCATCATTACCTGCGATTGTGGGAGGCGCCGGTTGGCCTTCTCTTGCTATAAATGGGGAGGGGGCGGAGCCCCCGTTGCCCATCTCTTCCTTGCTCGCTTGCTTCTTCCTCCTTGCTCCATTGCTGGCTGTGCCACCGATGGCGCCACGAAGGAAGTTCCCTACCGCCGAGAAGGGAAAGGCCCCTCGCGAGGGACCCGGCTCCCCGGCGCCCAAGCGCGGATGCGGCCGTCCACGCAAACACGCCGCGACCCCCGCCATGGCCCACAGTCGTAGTGGTGCCATGGCATGCGGAGGGGGTCGTCCCAGCCATGGTGGTCCAGTTGACGAGGGGAGGCGTGCTATGGTGGCGTGGCCCCCGCGTTCGCGCCTTCACACGGCGGAGGTGTCGCCGAAGTTTGTCGTCTGGTCGGAGAACCCGGCCGGCAACTAGCTCCAACTCCCGCGCTTCTTCGCTGGCGAACTGCCGGCCTCTGGTCCAGGCGGACTCTGGTTGCAGGCGGATGGTTGCTGTAGCAAGGCCTCTTGGGTTGCGCTCAAGACTTCCGCCGCGGGAAACATAGCCCTGGCCCGCGGCTGGCAGACGTTCGCCCGCGCGCGTGGCCTGGGCAAGCGGTGCACCCTCCACTTCAAGTACAAGGTGGATCGACCCTCTATGTGAGGGTGTTTGGGGAAGATGGTCGCCGCGCCGGGTGCTGCCCCGAGGCGAACGACGGTGAGGAGGTGCTCGGCCTTGGTGACGGTTGCGACGAGGATGAGGGCGAGCCTGCCCTCGGCGGCGACCATGTCTCGTCCAGCTACGGCGGCTCTTCCTCCGGCGAAAGCTCCAGCAGTGGCGGCTACGACCAGCCACCGCGCCCGCTTTGAAGGCGGCAGTGGGTCATCTCGTCGCTGCGCCTCCGTGAAGCGCGAGGAAGGATCCGGCTAGGCTCGGGGTGCCGCTAGGGGCCTGCCTCCGCGGATCGCTCCAACGCTACTTTTGTTTTACTCCTTTTCCTGCATCAAGAACGAAACCAGTATGGCCCCAGGGGGGCGTGTACCGAACTATGGTTCCTCGATTATTGCACTATGTGTGTTGTTCCCGTGCCGTGTCGTTATTTTGCGCAAAGATAACTTAACCTGGTATATTCAGGACGCCCCCTTCCTCACGAGGTGTTCATTTCCTCGTGTCCATCTTGCCTTGGCATCCTGCATTTGCTCAGGGACTACGAAAATTCGTTAGGAAGTGTGTTCAAAGATTTGCCATTCACCCAGGCCCTGACCTGGTGCTTTGTATTGCGGTACCCGAGGGGCACGGACTAGGAGAGGTGCGCCAGCTTTTGGGCTCGAACGAGGGTGGCTCGCGAGAAGGCAGAGATGAGAAAAATGCTCGCGAGGGCACCTGCCTAGCCCCCTCGTGAGGTATGCGAGAGAGCGAACACGAGCAAACCCGAGCCGGAAAAATGCGGTGAGAGGCGAGGGAACCAAATCAGCAAGGAACGCCAAAAGCAAACTTCGATTAAGGAAAAGCGAGCCAACTACAAAAAGCAAATGAAAAGCCGCGTCCGGCACCTAATCTAGTCTTCAAGTCTTCTCACCAGCGCGGAGCTAAGTGCTGCCACTAGGCATGGGCGGGGGCCCTAGGGCCTGAGGCCGGCGCTCCTGAGACTCCGGGGCGTGTACAGCCCCAACTCATTATTACGTGAGAGTGTCACGGGCGGCGATTCTTCACAGGCACCGGGCCTTCTTCACATGCTCTGGGCCTTGCTTCATGGGTAGAACTTCCGGAGGTGCTGGATGTTCCAGGCGTTTTGGACAGGTACCCCGTCTTGTGTCTCGAGGCGCACGGCGCCAGGCCTAGAGATGTGGACGACCCTGAACGGGCCCTCCCACATTGGTCAAAGCTTATGCAGCCCTTCCCTGGAGAGGACCCGCCTCAGGAATAGGTCACCTGTCTCGAGTGTCCTGGATCGGATGTTGCGGCAGTGGTATCGCCACAGCGCTTGCTGGTACCTCGCCACCCTCAGTGCAGCTTCGCGACGACGTTCTTCCCCGAGCACGAGATCGATCCCCCGCGTGGCGTCCTGCTGCGTTTCATCGAACGCCAGGACCCGTGCGGAGGCTTGACCTCGTGAGGAAGGACTGCTTCAGCTCCATAGACGAGGAAGAATGGAGTCTCGCCCGTTGGTTTGGTGGCGGTGGTGCGGATGGACCACAGCACGGACTGGAGCTCGTCGTGCCAGCCCCTGCCGCAGGCCTCCAGCTTCTTCTTGAAGGTCCTGGTCTTGAGGCCCCTCAGGACCTCCACGTTAGCGCGTTCGGCCTGACCATTACTCCTGGGGTGGGCCACTGAAGCGTAGCAGATCTGCGTTCCAAGGTTAGCACAGTAGGTTTTCAAGAGGTTGCTAGTAAACTGTGAACCGTTATCTGTGATGATACGGTTGGGGACCCCGAAGCGGCTCACGAGGCCCTTGATGAACTTGAGAGCAGAGCCGGCTGGGATGGTACGGACGGCTTCCACTTCCGCCCACTTGGTGAACTTGTTGATGGCGACGTAGAGATAGCGGTAACCCCCTAGCGCCCGAGGGAATGGGCCTAAGATGTCCAGCCCCCAGACCACGAACGGTCATCTGAGCGGGATGGTTTGGAGGCCCTGAGCAGGCTGATGGATTTTCTTGGCGTGGAATTGGCAAGCTTCGCAGGACTTCACCAGCTCGGCTGCGTCGTTGAGTGCTGTAGGCCAGTAGAATCCACTGCGGAACACCTTGCCGACGAGGGTCCGTGACGACGAGTGGTGTCCGCAGTCCCCGCCGTGTATGTCAATCAGCAACTCCCTTCCTTGATCACTGGAGATGCAGCGCACCGTGACATCGTTCGGTCTTTTCCTGTATAACTCGCCGTCTTGGATACAATATGTCGTGGCTTGCCGGGCCACGCGCTCCGCGTCCTCTTCCTTCTCCGGCAGCGTCCCGTGCGTCAGGTACTCCTTGAATTCCTTGGTCCAGCATTCCCCCTAGGGCTCGAGTGCCAAGACCAGCCGAGCTCCTGAGGTCGGGCCGCAGGCTAGGGCTCCCGTGACCGGAGGCTGTGGGAGCTCCTCCCGAGGCTGAGTCGTGCTTGAAAGAGGTGGTGTAGCTGATGGCTTGAAGAGCCGCTCCTCAAAGACACCGGGCTCTTGCGGTTGCCGCTTGGATGCTCTCCTGGCGATGTCGTCGGCTTCCTTGTTGGTGCCCTGGGGCACGTGCTGCAGCTCCAGGCCCGAGAACTATTTTTCCATCTTGCGCACCTCCGCAAGGTAGGCCTCCATATGCTCGTCCTTCGGATCGTACACCTTGTTGGAGAAGTTGACGAGGAGTTGCGAGTCGCCTCCGACGGTAAGGCGCTTCACCCCTAGAGCTGCCGCAGCCTTCAGGCCAGCTATGAGGCCTTCGTATTCTGCACTATTGTTGGAGACCTTCTCGCCGTGCTGAAAGCAGAGTTGCACGGCGTAGTAGAGCTTGTCCTGAGTGGGCGAGATGAGCACTGCTCCAGCCCTCGCGCCCTGGTGCGCGAAGGCGCCATTGAAATACATGACCCAGCCGTCTGGAGCCTCGCTCCCTGGGGAGGTGGACCGGTCTTCTCCTTCCTCAAGTGTCGGGGCATCCGTCCATTCTGCCACAAAGTGAGCGAGCGCAGCCCCCTTGATGACCCTGGTAGTGCTGAACTCCAACTGGAATGCTTGCAACTCGATGTTCCACTCAGCGACCCTTCCGGCTGAGTTAGGGCTCCTGAGCACCCTCTCCAATGGGTAGGCCGAGACGACCTTGATGGGGTGGCCCTGGAAGTAGTGTCACAGCTTGCGTGATGCCACCAAGAGTGCGAGCAGGAGTTTCTGGGGCATGGGGTAGCGTGCCCTCGCGTCCTGCAGTACGGTGCTGACGAAGTACACCGGGTGTTCGATGAGGGCTGGCACACGGTCGAGGCTCGGGCCCTGCGGAGATTGGCGCATATCCTGAGGTGGAGGGGTTCCTGAGACCTGCCTGTCCTCAGGAGCTTCTGCGACGTTGCCCTGCCGAGCTTGGTCTTCCACCGCTGATGCCTTTGCTGCGCCTTCCTGACACTGCGCCACTTCAGCTCCGGCTTGGCGCAGCGCGCCCTTGGCTTGGCGCTCCTCCCGAACCGCCACCAGCGTCGCGCTGGCGGAGTACGGGGTGGCGGCAAGGTAGAGTACCAGGGGCTCGAGAGGCCGTGGTGCCACCATCACCGGGGGGCTGGTAAGGTATTTCTTGAGGTCTCGGAAGGCCTGGTCGGCCTCCGGGGTCCACTCGAACGGTCCCTTCTTATTCATGAGCTTGAAGAAGGGTAAGGCGCGCTCTCCCAGTTTGGAGATGAAACGCCCTAATGCGGTCACCCGCCCTGCTAGCTTTTGCATCTCTTTGAGGGTCTGTGGTGGGCTCATGTCCTCGATGGCCTTGATCTTCTCCGAGTTCGCCTCGATCCCTCTGTGGGATACGAGAAATCCCAGCAGCTTGCCGGAGGGGACGCCGAACACGCACTTCTCCTGGTTAAGCCTCAAGTTCACCTGGCGCAGGATCTCGAAGGTCTCCTCCAAGTCTTGAATCAATGTCCTCGCCTCGCGAGACTTTACCACTATGTCGTCGACGTGGGCCTCTGTGTTTCTCCCGAGCTGCCGCCCCAGGGCGATGTGCATCAACCGCTGAAAGGTCGCGCCTGCGTTGCGCAGCCCGAAGGGCATGCAGGTGTAGCAGTACACCCCACATGGTGTCAAGAAAGCTGTCTTCTCCACATCTTCCACCGCCATCTTGATTTGATGATACCCTGAGAACACATCCAGGAAGCACAGCAAGTCGCACTCGGCAGTGGAGTCGGGGTGGTCCTCTGAGCCTAAGGTGAGGTCGGCCTCTGGCGCAGCCCAACCCGGCGGAGCCCCCGGGCGCTTGGAGGTGGCCCCGATCTGACGGAGGAACGGCTTGACATGGCGGCCTGAAGGCGGTGCTTGAGAGCCGCCCAGCAGGGCCGCAACTGCGCGGTGCGCCGGCACCGCGTAGCGGGCGGTGAAGAGGTCATGGAGCTCCCCCCAGGAGGCCACCGTGGATCCCAGGAGGTTGAGCAGCCAGGCGTGTGGCTCGCCGGCAAGGGCCATGGGGAACCAGTTGGCCATGATCTTGTCATTGCCTCCGGCTTCGAGGACATCCTCCTCGTACGCCAGCAGGAACGGCATCGGGTCTACCGCGCCGTCGTAACACGGTGGCATCTCTGGCTTAAACTTGGTTGGCCACCGCACTCGCCGTAGGGCGGGGGCCAGGGCTCGGTACCCAGACACCCTGCTGTCGATGTCGGCCGCAGAGGTGGATGGCGGGGCACCTGCCATGGGGGCGAAGTGCGGTGGCGCGGGGCGCAGGTTGGTGGAGAGGAGCTCCGGCACACCCCTACCTGGCACGCCAAAT
The DNA here is from genome assembly GCF_002575655.3 of Aegilops tauschii subsp. strangulata. Classification (NCBI taxonomy): domain Eukaryota; kingdom Viridiplantae; phylum Streptophyta; class Magnoliopsida; order Poales; family Poaceae; genus Aegilops; species Aegilops tauschii. The sequence goes on along the minus strand of NC_053035.3, from coordinate 54,337,826 downwards.
GTCGGATGTGGGGTTCCGGTAAACCCTTAAGGTTCGAACACTGGGGTGCACGCGAATTCTTTCCCTCCTATCGATCTATGCCCTAGCTCGCTAAGATCTCGCGGACGAACTCGACGAACTCATGACACAGAAAGACACGAGATTTATACTGGTTCGGGCCACCGTTGTGGTGTAATACCCTACTCCAGTGTGGTGGTGGTGGATTGCCTCTTGGGCTGATGATGAACAGTACAAAGGGAAGAACAGCCTCCTGAGGTTGAGGTGTTCTTGTGCTTGGTGACTTAGCGGGTGAGAGTTGGATGAACTGCTCGATCCCCCCTACTGTGGTGGCTAGCTCTACTTATATAGGCCCTGGTCCTCTTCCCAAATATTGAGCGGGAAGGGAGCCAACAATGGCGGGCAAATTTGAAGGGGGCAGCTAGTACAAGCTATCCTGACAAAAGTGGTCTTCGCCTGCAAAAGGCTCTGGTGGTGACGCCGTCTTGGGCTCCACGATGACCTCCGTCTTGCCGTCCTCCTGGTCTTGGTCTCGTTGCACCAATATAGCAACCTTTGCCTGATGCCTCGGTACTCCTCGCCTGCGCTGGCTTCCTTAGCACCAAAGAGGAAACAAGGACGCTGCGCGCTCTGGTGCCCGCCTGGTGTCGATCGTCATGGCTCACGTCACGAGAGCCTCGTGAGGTTTGCCCTACCTTGATATCTCCGCTCCTCGTGAGCCTGCCTGACTAGGCCACTCCTGAGGAGGTCTTGCATCATCTGCCTCGCGAGGCTTGGCCCCTCGCGAGGGTCTTGGATGCCTTGTTGATGAAGATGGGCCGTACGGCCTGCTGGCTTAGCCACGCCGCGGGCCGCAGGCAGGCAAGTCTGGGGACCCCCATTCCCAGAATGCCGACAAAAAAGCGCATAGTTATGAGAATATCTAGGCATGATCATGTATATAGGCATCACGTCCGCGACAAGTAGACCGAAACGATTCTGCATCTACTACTATTACTCCACACATCGACCGCTATCCAGCATGCATCTAGAGTATTAAGTTCATAAGAACGAAGTAACGCATTAGGCAAGATGACATGATGTAGAGGGATAAACTCAAGCAATATGATATAAACCCCATCTTTTTATCCTCGATGGCAACAATACAATATGTGCCTTGCTGCCCCTACTGTCACTAGGAAAGGACACCGCAAGATTGAACCCAAAGCTAAGCACTTCTCCCATTGCAAGAAAGATCAATCTAGTAGGCCAAACCAAACTGATAATTTGAAGAGACTTGCAAAGATATCAAATCATACATATAAGAATTCAGAGAAGAACCAAATATTGTTCATAGATAATCTTGATCATAAACCCACAATTCATCGGATCCCGACAAACACACCGCAAAAAGAATTACATCGAATAGATCTCCAAGAGAATCGAGGAGAACTTTGTATTGAGATCCAAAGAGAGAGAAGAAGCCATCTAGCTAACAACTATGGACCCGAAGGTCTGTGGTAAACTACTCACACATCATCGGAGAGGCTATGGTGTTGATGTAGAAGCCCGCCGTGATCGATTCCCCCTCCGGTGGAGCGCGGGAAAAGGCCCCAAGATGGGATCTCACAGGTACAGAAGCTTGCGGCGGTGGAAATAGGGTTTCGTCATGCTCTCTGATGTTTTAGGCGAAAGAAGTAGGTCGGTGGAGCCACGAGGGGCCCATGAGGGTGGGGGGCGCGCCTCCCTGCCTCGTGGCCGCCTCATTGCTTCCTTGACGTCCACTCCAAGTCTCCTGGATCACGTTTGTTCCAAAAATTAACACTCCCGAAGGTTTCATTCCGTTTGGATTCCGTTTAATATTCCTTTTCTGCGAAACACTAAAATAGGCACAAAAAAACAGCAATTTGCACTGGGCCTTTGGTTAGTAGGTTAGTCCCAAAATAATATAAAAGTGTATAATAAAGCCCATTAAACATCCAAAACAGATAATATAATAGCGTGGAACAATAAAAAATTATAGATACGTTGGAGACGTATCAAGCATCCCCAAGCTTAACTCCTTCTCGTCCTCGAGTAGGTAAATGATAAAAACAGAATTTTTGATGTGGAATGCTTCCTAACATAATCTTCAATGTAATTTTATTTCTTGTGGCATGAATGTTCAGATCCGAAAGATTCAAGATAAAAGTGTAATATTGACATAAAAATAATAATACTTCAAGCATACTAACTAAGCAGTCATGTCTTCTCAAAATAACATGGCCAAAGAATGTTCATCCCTACAAAATCATATAGTTTGGTCATGCTCCATTTTTGTCACACAAGAATGCTCTCATCATGCACAACCCCGATGACAAGCCAAGCAATTGTTTCATACTTTAGTAATCTCAAACTTTTTCAACCTTCACGCAATACATGAGCGTGAGCCATGGATATAGCACGATGGGTGGAATAGAATATGATGATGGGGGTTATGTGGAGAAGACAAAAAAGGAGAAAGTCTCACATTGACGCGGCTAATCAACGGGCTAGGGAGATGCCCATCAATTGATGTCAATGCAAGGAGTAGGGATTGCCATGCAACGGATGCACTAGAGCTATAAATGTATGAAAGCTCAACAAAAGAAACTAAGTGGGTGTGCATCCAACTTGCTTGCTCACGAAGACCTAGGGCATTTGAGGAAGCCCATTGTTGGAATATACAAGCCAAGTTCTATAATGAAAAATTCCCACTAGTATATGAAAGTGACAAACTAAGAGACTCTCTATTATGAAGATCATGGTGCTACTTTGAAACACAAGTGTGGAAAAGGATAATAACAATGTCCCTTTTATTTTTTATTTTTTTGGGCCTTTTTATTGCCTTTCTTCTCTTTTTTCTTTTTTTCTTTTTTTGGGACAATGCTCTAATAATGATGATCATCACACTTCTATTTATTTACAACTCAAAGATTACAACTCGATACTTAGAACAAAATATGACTCTACATGGATGCCTCCGGCGGTGTACCGGGATGGGCAATGAATCAAGAGTGACATGTATGAAAAATTATGCATGGTGGCTTTGCCACAAATACGATGATCATGCAAGGCAATATGACAATGATGAAGCGTGTCATAATAAATGAAACGGTGGGAAGTTGCACGGCAATATATCTCGGAATGGTTATGGAAATGCCATATTAGGTAGGTATGGTGGCTGTTTTGAGGAAGATATAAGGAGGTTTATGTGTGATAGAGCGTATCATATCACGGGGTTTGGATGCACCGGCGAAGTTTGCACCAACTCTCAAGGTGAGAAAGGGCAATGCACGGTACCAAAGAGGCTAGCAATGATGGAAGGGTGAGAGTGCGTTTAATCCATGGACTCAACATTAGTCATAAAGAACTCACATACTTATTGCAAAAATCTACAAGTCATCAAAAACCAAGCATTGCGCGCATGCTCCGAGGGGGATAGATTGGTAGGAAAAGACCGTCGCTCGTCCCCGACCGCCACTCATAAGGATGACAATCAAAGAACACCTCATGTTTCAAATTTGTTACACAACGGTTACCATACGTGCATGTTACGGGACTTGCCAACTTCAACGCAAGTATTTCTCAAATTCACAATTACTCAACTAGCACAACTTTAATATCACCATCTTCATATCTCAAAACAATCATCAAGAATCAAACTTCTCATAGTATTCAATGCACTCTATATGAATGTTTTTATTATATCCATCTTGGATGCCTATCATATTAGGACTAATTTTATAGCCAAAGCAAATTACCATGTTGTTTTAAAGGACTCTCAAAATAATATAAGTGAAGCATGAGAGATAAATAATTTCTATAAAATAAAACCACCACCGTGCTCTAAAAAGATATAAGTGAAGCACTAGAGCAAAATTATCTAGCTCAAAAGATATAAGTGAAGCACATAGAGTATTCTAATAAATTCCGACTCATGTGTGTCTCTCCCAAAAGGTGTGTACAGCAAGGATGATTGTGGTAAACTAAAAAGCAAATACTCAAATCATACAAGACACTCCAAGCAAAACACATATCATGTGGTGAATAAAAATATAGCATCAAGTAAAGTTACCGATAGACGATGACGGAAGAGGGGATGCCTTCCGGGGCATACCCAAGCTTAGGCTTTTGGTTGTCCTTGAATTTTACCTTGGGGTGCCTTGGGCATCCCCAAGCTTAGGGTCTTGCCACTCCTTGTTCCATAATCCATCAAATCTTTACCCAAAAACTTGAAAACTTCACAACACAAAACTCAACAGAAAATCTCATGAGCTCCGTTAGCGAAATAAAACAAAACCACCACTTTAAGGTACTGTAATGAACTCATTCTTTATTTATATTGGTGTTAAATCTACTGTATTCCAACTTCTCTATGGTTCATACCCCCCGATACTAGCCATAGATTCATCAAAATAAGCAAACAACACACGAAAAACAGAATCTGTCAAAAACAGAACAGTCTGTAGTAATCGGTATCAAACGCAAACTTTCTGTAACTCAAAAATTCTACCAAACTAGGAAGACCTAAATAATTTGTTTATTGATCTACTGCAATTGGAATCAGTATTTTATCATGTTCTGGTGATTTTTAACAATTGTTTTCATGAGCAGAAAGTTTCTGACTTTTTCAGCAAGATCAAATAACTATCATCCAAGAAGATCCTATAGGTTTTACTTGGCACAAACACTAATTAAAACATAAAATCACATCTAACCAGAGGCTAGATCAATTATTTATTACTAAACAGAAATAAAAAGCAAGAAACAAAAATAAAATTGGGTTGCCTCCCAACAAGCGCTATCGTTTAACGCCCCTAGCTTGGCATAAAGGCAAGACTAGATCTAGGTATTATCATCTTTGGTTTTCAAATTTTTAGCGAAGTCATGCTCGAATCCGGGAGGTTCTTTGCGTTTCCCTTCATATTTGGAAATTTTTAGATCTAATGAATCCAACCACTTATTGTAAAGGGTGATCAACATATTCATGCGCTGAAGATTTCCACTAACACTTTTAAGAGGTTCAAGAGACTTTTGTAAAATTTTCGTTACTTCGCAAATCTTCTCAAAAACTTGTGTCTCTTCCTGGGTATGATGTGGCCCCTTTTGTTGAGGTAGTGTTCCCACTATCCCCTCTATAATTTCAAGCGCAGTACTGGGATCAATTTCGATAAAATTTCCTTTGGCAACGCAATCCAAGAGTTGTCTATGGGACATATTTAGTCCAACATAAAAATTGCGAAGTAAAATTCTGAAATTCACCTCTAAGGTGCAACTACGATAAGATTCCATCATCCTAAACCAAGCATCTTTTAAGTTTTCTCCTTGCCTTTGTTTGAAGTGTAGAACTTCAAACTCGGGAGACAAAGGAGCAGATAAAGGACTGGCCATGACGACGAAACAAACGATCTAACACCCGAGCACACAAGAAGCAAGTGAATAGAGACGAACGAAAAAAGAGGGCGAATAAACAGCAAAGGTGAAGTGGGGGAGAGGAAAACGAGGGGCAAATGGCAAATAATGTAATGCGAGGGATAAGGGTTTGTGATGGGTACTTGGTATGTCTTGACTTGTGCGTAGATCTCCCCGGCAACGTTGCCAGAAATGGCTAGTTGCTGGGAGATCAAATCTTGACTTGACTTGGTGTACACCTCCCCGGCAACGGCGCCAGAAATCCTACTTGCTACCTCTTGAGCATGCGTTGGTTTTCCCTTGAAGAGGAAAGGGTGATGCAGCAAAGTAGTGTAACTATTTCCCTCAGTTTTTGAGAACCAAGGTATCAATCCAGTAGGAGGCTACATGCAAGTCGCCTTGTACCTACACAAACAAATAAGAATCTTGCAACCAACACGATAAAGGGGTTGTCAATCCCTTCACGGCCACTTGCAAAAGTGAGATCTGATAGAGATAATAAGATAAATATTTTTGGTATTTTTATGATATAGATTGGAAAGTAAAGATTGCAAAATAAAATAGGACGGAAACTTATATGATGGAAAGTAGACCCGGGGGCCATAGGTTTCACTAGTGGCTTCTCTCAAGATAGCATAATCTACGGTGGGTGAACAAATTACTGTCGAGCAATTGATAGAAAAGTGCATAGTTATGAGAATATCTAGGCATGATCATGTATATGGGCATCACGTCCGCGACAAGTAGACCGAAACGATTCTGCATCTACTACTATTACTCCACACATCGACCGCTATCCAGCATTGTGACATCCCTGTATTAAGCTACAGTAATCCTCTAACTAATAATGCCAGGTCATCATAATGAATTTTGCTAAACCTCACTCGTTCCGAACCGAGTTCAATTTCAAACTTAAATAACAAGTCAAATTACAAATTCATCAAACTGAGATTTAAAAATGTTCAAAAGGTAGTAGATATTCACTAACTAATTATAGAGCATCAATCAACACCTTTTTGTTCTCAGGCATCCTGAGTCTGGGGTATCCTGACACCAATCAGATCTGAATCTCGGTCAGATATGATGGTTGGAGTATATTTTAAAGAGTTATAACATTGGTCCTTATATGACCCGGTAAGGTGATGTCATGCCTAGCACACCTGGCCCAAGGACCTATTGTTATAGTTTCCTTTTTCGCAAGGTTAGCTGTTCTTCCATGAGAAAATTGTAAGACCTATTCTACAAGTTGTTCCTGATGGATCCTTTGTGTATCCAAAGTCTGATCTTCACCTGAAGACCATGCCAATGCTATCTCGAAGCATGTCTATGGTACTCCGATTTTCAACAAGAACATTTGAAGCCCAATGCTAAATGTTTCCTGCTCAATTATCCAAACACCACTGTATGGGTAATGTCATGAAATTTCTCTCCCCTTACCTAAAGAGTTTTCTACATTATATCCTGTCATGGATATCATGCTCTGCTTGTCCTTCCGAATGATATACCCTTGAAATATGTGTTTAAACACACTTTCCTTTCCATTGTTTTGTTTAATCTGATAATCATATTTTCCTTTCCATTTGTTGGGTTAACGTTTCTTGTGATCTATATGATCTAAGGAGTAATATTCTCCTACTTATGTAAACACCTTGGTGTACAATTCTGCCAGCAAGACCCTGTTACTATTGTTGAGGACATTCCGGTAACCACCGATGGACGAGAACTTTGCCTATTGGTCCGCCTTGTTCAACGAGCAGGAAGATGATTCTCTTCGTCCCTCGCCCTTGGTACCGACGTTGTTGCCGACATAACTGACAGGCTATCCACTGACATGTGTTGCCAACATGGTCATACAAGACGTCACCGCCCTTCCTACTTTTAACCCACATGGTGGGCCCATAACCCACAGTTCCACAGGATCGAAACCTGACTCTCCTATACACCCCGTTGTCGAAGTTATTCCTCGTGCTTGACTGCGTATGTGATTCACGGGCCACCTGCCTAGTGATCTATTCTGGTACCAGACGCAATACTTTCCCATTGCTCTGAACCCCTGTCACATTTCGTATCAGACAACGAAGGATTGTCTATGCGCTTGAAACTTCTATTTTGCACCTTCTTACTTTGCTCTCGATAATGTCTTAAGTTCAAATCGAGAGTTACTTTCCGCCACCTTCCCTGATGTTATCTACCAGATAAGCAACACTGTAGCGACCCGTTCTTCCAGAATACCCCCTTATCCTTCATAAGTACGATGGAGTTCCCGAAGAAAGGATGCCTACTTCATCTTGATGACCCGAAGCAGAGAAATGAAGACATCAACGTAATGGATCAACCTCTTCAAGAAGAGCAACTAATACCGATAAAACTCGTTAGAATTTCGTAACCAGAACTTTCCCCTTACCCCCCCCCCTCTTAAATCTCGGGACGAGATTTCTTGTAGTAGAGGAGATTTGTGACATCCCTGTATTAAGCTACAGTAATCCTCTGACTAATAATGCCAGGTCATCATAATGAATTTTGCTAAACCTCACTCGTTCCGAACCGAGTTCAATTTCAAACTTAAATAACAAGTCAAATTACAAATTCATCAAACTGAGATTTAAAAATGTTCAAAAGGTAGTAGATATTCACTAACTAATTATAGAGCATCAATCAACATATTGTAAATAACTATGTGCCTCTAATTTCATTAAAACGGGAGCCAGCTACAATTAAATTAACCATTTACGGTTGAACAAATATTTATACTATTCAAAAATATTTGAAACTTTTTGTGCAACCTAATAATATTGCTTAGTATTTATGTCTGAAGTTTCCTACTAAACAAAACTCATTTGGTAGCAAAATAGTATAAACAGTAGCTAAGTGTATAACAAAAAAAAGATTAAAACTGAAATTGCCCTGTGCACTTTTGGCCCACTATGAACAAGAGCTAGCTAGCCTACTATGCCTTACTAGATGACCCGGTTGCGCCAATGGCGCAAGAAGAGAATTAGAAAGAATGTTAGTAGTGAGTAAGTAGGAGATGTAACTGAAAATATAATGCTATGTGGATTGTATTGCATCATGTATTAACCACAAATCATCAAATCAATACCAGAGAACCAAATAATGTCACCACCTCTGTACTAAGAACCAACATTTTAGCATAAAGAGTATCACAGGAGTGTTTACTTGCACATCAGGAGTAGCACAATTACAACTAAAGAGGCATTTTCCTCACTGCTATCCCTGAGCCCTTCACAGGGAAAGTTCCAAGCCTCGCAACAAGGAGGGTTCCAAGCCTCGCAACTTCTTCCTCCAGCTCTGCACATGACCCTCAGTTACAAACCTCGTCCCCCAGCTATGATTATTTAAGATGAAATCAACCTTGAATTCTGAAATCTACCGGATGACAGACAAAAGCAATACCACCAAACCTTATTCTTATTGGACGAGCACAAGATTTATGAGAAGATAACACACAAAAAATCCTATTTGGTTTCTGGATGCATGCACTTCCTGGATTGTGCACATCAAAGCATGGAAGAACATTCCTAGGAGAGCCATTGCAGCAAAACGAAGTAAACCAAAAATCAAAAAAGAGAAGTGAGTTTGTATCATGTAATTTAGCAATTTATCAGCTCATATCAGCATTTATTTTCCAGAGACCAAAGAAAATGACAGAAGTTTACATATTCTTTCCTATACCTTTCTACCAGAATGCTCTCTATTTACGAGCGCCAGACAGACTATTTCCACTTGGCGGCTAGCCACTTGGCAGCAGGTTGGACACAGCAATCCTCGCCGCGAGCTGCAAAAGAACCACACACGCACATACGTCAGGCCAGGAGACACGAACACGGGCGCCGTGAGGGGGGAACGGAATGGACCGGAAGGGGAGAGACAGATCGAAAGAGGGAGCGTACGGAGGCATAGTCAGGCTGGGAGGCGGTGAGCGCGGCGGCGGTCTCGGCGGCGAGCTCGTCGAGCTGGCTGGTGGTGACGCCCATGTATACCCTGACGCAGACCTTCTACGCAGACTCCACTGCAGCAACCATATACAAAAAGAAAACACAACGCCAGCGAAGCCCGTGGTAAATTAGGACCAATGCTTCAGCAAGCAATTATTAAGCATGCATGGCAATAAAACACAAGTCCTTCAAGGATGACTATAATGTATTAACACAATACAAATTCAGTTTCAATCAATGAAGAAGCCTATGCCTACTTAATTTTGTCACAATATGTAACCAGAAGTAGTTGATTTAGTGGACAATAAAATATACAACACACTCACCCTTCTGACAAAAGAAACTGTTCTCTAGGAGGGACTCTTCTTTGGAAGTAACATTGATGTACATGAAAGAGAAGTGTAATGATCTTTAGCAGAAAAGGTACATGATAAAAAAATTATGAGCTCAATTTCAGTGTATATAGAATACTTCAAAAAATTATGAGCACGATTTCAGTGTATATAGAATACTTTAAACAGTTGAGTTATATATACGATGAGAATCAATCAACGCAATCTCTCTAGGGGTGCTATAGCTGCTGCTCTACCTGTTTTTCATAACATAGAGCTTAGATCTTTTTTTGTCAATGCCTATCGATTCACAACTTTTGACAAGCCTAAGGATCGTCGCCAAGGCAACATTCAAATGCATGCGGGCAGAGACTGACAACTAACACTTATATAAGCCCAAATGTCACCATTACATTATCTATGACTTTTCATACTGCTAAAAGCCTAAAACTGCATGAACTATGAAGATAATGTATATGATATGCCCAAACTACATGATATGGAGTTCTGTGAATATCCAATGCAACCCTGCAAGCGTTTTAAGGAACAAGAGTTAGATCCAAATGATAGAATTTGATAAGGGATCTTACACCCCTCAAGTAACTCATTTATATGGTTTTCAAAATCGTGGGGTATTTCTAAAATACAATCAGTTAAAGCAGCTCACATGCATCAATAACATCTCTGTGTTGGCATCCCTAGATAATAACATGGACAAAGAAAAGCTATTTTTCATACAATGATGTAGAAGTTCTTATGAGAGGAGGCCACAACAAGATTAGGCGTCTACTGATCCCTCATTGCCTGAAATAAATAGAAGAGGGAACTATGTGTGAAGCTCACCTTGATGTGTTGGAATCAGATGCGCTCATTGTAGCTCGACCAAGCTGCGCCCATGGTCTTCAATGGCGCTCCCACTGCCTGTACAACCTACTATAGGTTAGAACACGACAGGTGCATGGAGGAGACAAGGACAAAGGTTGGCAACATATCAAGCACAACCAAATAAGCAAGCTCACATTAACAAAGCAAAAAATGCTTTTCACCATACTTCTCTCCTAGACTTGTCCTCATATCTTATTTCTTGATTATACGCAGAACATCAACACAAATCATGTCATCAAAATACATGACCATGTTCACAAGAGCGAGAAATCACCTTTGTTCGCTAGATTCCCCTTCTTCCCTTCTCTTCTTTCCCAGGTTTGCAGATACACATTTTAGAAAGCCCATATATTAGTCAATCAAAATCAGAGTGCCGGAGGAAGCAGAAGGCAAAGAAAAATAACGCATGATTTTCCTCTTTAGGCCATGCATCTCTGAGGTGAGCTGCAGCGCCTGAATCTGCGCTCATCATCCATCCATCTGTGTATGCAGAGGTGGAGCGCAGCCTCCCTTGCCCGAGCCCCAGCCTCCTCTCTGTTTTGTTTTGCTTTGATATATTGTAGAACCTTCTACATATATGACAATATCCAGTATGCACATAAGAAACACTGCGTTAGGGTTTCCGGCCTCCATTTCGGAGGTGCGGCGCTTCGGCCACTCCGCTCGCTTTCTCTCTCCCACTCCCTCACCCTCTCCTTCCCCACCTCCTCTGGTGAGATCCTTCGCGGAGGTGGTGGTGATGGGATCCAAGCAAGACCGCCGGGGGGAGAAGCCGCCCATGGAGCCGCCGCGGGATCGCAACATCGGGGGGGCCGACGAAGAGCGCGGATGGGGTCCGCCCCCCGCCTGGTGGATCAAGGAGCAAGAGCGTAAGAAGAAGAAGAAGGAAGAGTACAAGAAGCGCGGCCTCGAGCTCAAGCGCAAGGGGCAGCAGTCCGCTGCGGGTGGCGACCGCGTCGGCGACCCCTCTGTGAAGAAACAGAAGTTCAAGCCTGCGGGGGCGGCGGCTCCCAAACCGCCCCAACCGCCCAGATCTGAGGCACCTGGCTCGTCCAAGGGCACGGAGGAGGAGCCGATCCCCATCGAAGAAGCCGACGGCCCGGAGTGCTTCAAATGTGGTCGCACGGGCCACTTCCAGAACCTCTGCACTTTCAAGCCGCTGTGTGTGGTGTGCACCAACGAGGGGCACACTTCGGCGCAGTGCCCGACCCGCGGCAAGCCCCTGCTCCTCCAAACCATGGGCCACGCCATCTCTGGAGAGGGCTTCTTCTGCCTCCAGTTCCCAGAAGAGACGTCGGAGGAGCCGCAGATTCTGAGGGAGGCCAATACGGCGGTGCTCTCCATGCCTTCCGACGCGCTCACGCAAGAGATCCTAGAAGTGGAGCTGCCGCACCTCTTTGAGGGAGCCTGGGACTGGCAGATCTCTCCTATCCAAGGCGGCGAGTTCATGGTGGTGTTCCCAGATCCCGCAATGCTCAGGATGGCTACGCGGAGCGGCAAGCTCTTCCTCTCCCTCAACAACCTCATGGTGGACATCCGTGATGCGGTCCTCGACGCGCCCAAGGGTCTGGCCATGCCGGAGGTGTGGGTCAAGCTGGGTGGCGTCCCACCCAAGCACCGCCGCTCCGACCGTCTCATGGCGGCTACCACTATGCTTGGCCGTCCCCTGTTGGTCGAGGAGGAGTCTTTGATCCGTCCGGGGCCGGTCCGCATGCGTTTCGCCTGCCGCAATCCAAGAAAGCTCTGTGGTCAGGTCCAGATTTGGTTCAACGGCGAAGGCTTCAACATCTCCATCGAGCCCGAACTTCCCCCGGAGCAACTAGCGGCACCAGCCCTCCCTTCCCCCAATCCCCCTCCCCCCAACCGTGGCCAGGACCCGGATGGGCCGGGGCGTGACGGTGACAAGGACCTTGATGCTAGTATGGAGGACGACTCCATCGACACGGCGGCGTGGGAGAAGTTGGGCATCACCAACAAAGGAGGGGCGGCGGACCGTGTGCAGATGCCTATGATGGAGCAGCCTCTGGTGGGGGGTCCGTGGAGCTGGAGCTCTCGATCCCAAACCAGTACGGCTCCAACCTGGGGTCCGTCACGTCCCCTCCGGCGAGGAAGGCGGCTGCGGTGGTTTCGGACATGATGGTGGAGCCGCAGGCCGATGCCCGCACCCCTGGCGTGGTGTCGGTAGACTCGCTGCCTCTCACCCCGCGTTCCCCGACCCAAGGCGGCCGCAGCAGCAACAAGCTTGGTGCGGTGAAGTAGCTCAAGAAGGTGGCGGTCCGCAAGGTCACCGCAGAGGCCGGGCGTGCAGCGGAGCTCTTAGGAGCGCCGGCGACGCCGCGCCAGGCGGTGATGGCTCTGGCGGTGCCTGTCCCCGGCCCGCTCGCTCAGGAGGCGACCAAGACGGCGTCCTTCCCGAAGGCCAAGCGTTCCAAGGCCGTGGTGGAGGGGCAGGCGGCCCCTGTGCGGGTCAGCGCTCGGGCCAAGGGTGCCAAAGGGAACCTTCCGTCACTCCAACGCGCCCAACTCCTACAAGCACAGAAGAACCTCGAAACCTCAGGTAATCCCTTGCCTCGTTTTACGATTCTCGAGTCCTTTTCGGATGATCATTTGAGCGAGGTCTTGGGAGAGAGTGGGGTTGAACCGATGGGTGAGGGAGGGATGCGCGAACTCATCTCACTGGTGCGTGCGAAGGAGATGGCGCAGGCGGCGCTGGCAGCGGCGGCTGCTCAACACGCGGATCGTCTGGCACTTGAGGCTGAGCCCTCGACGTCGCTAGCGACCCGGCCCGAAGGGGAGGCAGCAACAGGGGTTGCTGCTCCTTCCTCACCTCGCTGCGGCAAGGTGAGGCGTGTGGCCAAGGCGATCACCTCAAGGGGGGTGCGCCTGCGTAACCGCGTCATCTAGATGCGTGCGCTTCTTTGGAACATCCGTGGCTTCGGCCATGCAGGTCGGCGCACCCAACTTAAAGAATATATTAGGAAAGAAGCCATTGATATCGTTGGTCTCCAGGAAACGATTAGATCAGAGTTTAGACACCATGATATCCTAGCCATAGATCCCCTTGAGCGCTTTGTTTGGCACCATAAGCCGGCAACGGGCCATTCGGGGGATGCTGCTCGGGTTCTGCAGCGCCACATTCGAGGTGCTGACCTGGGAGGTCGGCATCTTCTTCATTGCTGCCAACATCCGCGTGCGAGCGTCGCTCCGCGAGCTCGTGATCGTGCAAGTCTATGGACCAGCAGATCACTCACGCTCGGCTGAGTTTGGGAGAACTTGAAGCCAAGGTGAGGGAGGTTTCGGTAGCCCAACTCCCGTTAATGGTGGGAGGTGATTTTAACCTGATTCGGTCAGGAGCAGACAAAAACAACGATAATATCAATTGGCCAAGGGTGGCTATGTTCAACAATGTTGTTGCATCTATGGCACTTAGGGAAGTGGCCAGAACTGGGGCAAGGTATACTTGGACTAACAAGCAACTAGCCCCGGTGCGATCCGTCTTGGATCGGGTCTTCATGTCTCCAGACTGGGAAGTGGTGTTTCCACTCTGCTCGCTCCTTGCAGAAACCAGGATTGGTTCGGACCATGTGCCCCTCATCTTATCCTCAGGGGAGGACAGGATTCGCCGCAGCCCGCGGTTCTTCTTCGAAACCGCGTGGTTTGAGGTCCCAGATTTCGACTCCATCTTTAGGGAGAGATGGTTGCGAAGCGTCCAACTCGCAGGCCAGCAACGCGGCCCTTTGGAGTTTTGGATTGCTGTCGGGGGCCGCCTCCGCGCAAGCCTAAAGGGATGGGGCGCGAACCAGGGGAGTGCTGACAAGATCCTCAGGGAGAGGCTTCTTGCTGAAATATCCGTACTTGACAACCAAGCGGACACTCGTCCTTTCTCAGAGCAAGAATGGGCGCATCGATACGCCTTGGAAGGGCAAGTCGAAGCTTTGCTGCGGTCAGAGGAGGAATATTGGAGGCGCAGGGGCGGCCTCAAGTGGACGCTCAAAGGAGACGCGAACACTCAGTATTTCCACGCGTACGCGAACGGCAGACGCAGGAAATGCTCAATTCTTAGGTTGCAGTCGGAGCAGGGGCTTCTTCTACAACATTCGGAAATCACCCAACATATTTACGACTTCTACATAAGTCTGATGGGGACCGACGAGGCACAACAAGCGCGTCTCAGCACGGATGTGTGGCTCCCGTACCAAAAGGTACTACTTAGTGAGAACGAAGAGTTGGGGCTCGCGTTTCTCCCTAAGGAGATTGACGACGCTCTCCTAAGCATGAGAGCAGACACGGCTCCGGGGCCGGACGGGTGGCCGGTGGCGATGTTTAAGCACTTTTGGCCATTGCTGCGCGATCCCATATACGAGGTGTGTAATGGCTTCATGCGTGGCTTCGTGGATATTGCTAGGTTAAACTATGGCGTTCTATCGCTAATCCCAAAAGTGCCAGGGGCGGACAACATACGCCAGTACAGACCTATCGCGCTTATCAACGTTCCGTTTAAAATCTGCGCCAAAAGTTGTGCCACTCGGCTCTCGCCGATCGCCCATCGCACCATTAGTCGTGCCCAGTCGGCGTTCATTCGGGGTAGAAACATTCTGGAGGGACCTCTAGCGCTGCAAGAGACCCTTCATGAGCTTAAGCGCACACACGAACCTGCGATCCTCCTTAAACTAGACTTTGAGAAGGCCTACGACCGAGTTAATTGGGACTTCCTCAGGCAGATCCTCACCAGTCGAGGATTCTCGCCGTTATGGGTGCACCGAGTCATGCAGCTGGTCTCGGGGGGGCAAACTGCGGTCTCGATGAATGAAGAAGTAGGGCACTTCTTCAGGAACAAGCGTGGCTTACGCCAAGGCGACCCCATGTCGCCGCTCTTGTTCAACTTCGTCGCTGACGCGTTGGCAGCTATGCTGCGGAAAGCAACGGAGGCAGGCCACATAAAAGGGGTGTTGGGACACCTCATCCCAGGGGGGATTTCGCACCTGCAATATGCAGACGATACGCTACTGCTGTTCCAGCCCGACCTCCATAGTGTGGCTACGATCAAAGCCTTACTGATTAGCTTCGAGCTTATGTCAGGGCTTAAGATCAACTTTCACAAGTGTGAAGTGATGCCCATGGGATTGGTGGCGGATGATGGTAGACGTATCGCGGACCTGCTCAATTGCAAACTTGGCAATATGCCGTTTACCTACCTAGGTCTCCCGTTGGATGCCAAACGCATCAAGATCGACGGGTGGGCTCCGCTATGGACCAAGGTGGGAGAGCGGGTCTGTCCGTGGAGGGGGAAGTTCCTCTCCTCTGCAGCTAGGCTGGTGCTCACGAATGCGAGCCTCTCCTCGCTGCCGCAATTTGCAATGGGTCTGTTCCTCCTGGCGGAAGGGGTACACGCCAAGATGGACACACCGCGGTCCCGTTTCTTTTGGGAAGGCTCGGGACCAAAACGCAAGTACCACATGGTTAAGTGGGCTGCAGTGTGCCGTCCCAAGGATCTGGGAGGGCTTGGGATCACAAACACCAGAATCCAGAACATTGCACTCTTGTGCAAATGGATTTGGAAACTCTCGCAGGGAGCGACGGGTCTATGGGTTGATCTGCTGCGGGCCAAGTATTTCCCGAATGGGAATTTTTTCGAGGGCATGGCGAGGGGATCTCCTTTCTGGAATGATCTCCAAGCGGTCCGGCCAGCTTTCGCTCAGGGAGCCAAGTTCTCCATTGGTAATGGACGCTCGGCTCGCTTCTGGCTAGACCACTGGGTGGGAGCCCAACCCCTCTGGGTCGATTTCCAGAACCTGTATACTCTGGCTGTCAACCCGGAGATCACAGTTGCCACGGCGCTTGCCTCTTCCCCTCCGGCATTACATTTCCGGAGAGAGTTATCGCAAGTAGAACAAACACACCTAACGGAATTGCTTGATACCATTGCGCCGGTCTTGCTGTCGTCGACGGCGGACACAGTCACCTGGGCTCTCACCCCGTCTGGCAAGTTTTCGGTCAAGTCTCTTTACCGTAAGCTATGCCAGGGCCCATCCTTCCAGATGCCAAAGGGCTTGTGGAACGCGCGCCTTCCGCTTAAGATCAAGGTGTTTTTCTGGCAACTGTTCCACAATAGACTGCCCACTTCGGCTAACGTCGCCAAACGCAATGGGCCGTCGACCGGCCTGTGTGCGATATGTAACGTCCTGGAGGACGCGACCCATGTTTTTTTCCGATGTCCTCTGGCACGTTTTGCTTGGAGCGCCGTTCGTGCAGCGGCCAACTCCTCCTGGGATCCCCGGTCAGCGTCTGACCTCGCTACCATAGTAGGCTCGTTTCACGGTGGCAACAACCGAGTACTCTGGAGCTGTTTCGGCGCCTTGACCTGGGCAGTCTGGCTCACTAGGAACAAACTAGCTATCGAGGGTATCTTCCCATCTCACCCTGCTAACATAATCTACAAATGCAACCTTCTTCTGCAGCAGTGGAGTCCGTTGGCGAAGCGCAAGGGTGCTGAAAAACTGAAACTCGCCCAAGATCGCCTTCGTCAGATCTACGTTTTGGCTAGGGAGCCATCTGCCACCTCTGCGCCGTGAAGTGGCCCTTTTGTCTTGCGAGCGAGCCTGCGTGCTCTATGCTCTGCCTCCGGGCCTGTATTTTGCCTTGCTGCGTGCTATTGCTGGCCTGGTCTAGACTTGTGCGCCTTCGCGCCATCGTGGTCTGAGCCTCCGTGCTCTGGTTCGAAACTTATGTTTGAGCCTCCGTGCTCGTGTTCGAGGTCCTAACATTGTCTGTTACGGTGCCTATGTCGTGGGCTTTATTAAATTAAAGCCGGACGCTCCTAGCGTCTTCGTTCTAAAAAAAAAATATGCACATAAAAGAAGCGGTTCATCTGAATTGGTGAACATATATTTAAGAACCCTGTGAAATAATGAGCCATTAAGCAAACAACAAAATCAGTATCTACAAATACAGACAAGGCGGCCGACAATCCAAACAAAAGGTTTACCTGATCGAGCAGAATTTCATTGACAAATTCCAAAAACAAAAATAGTCAGCACTGCGTCGTTGCAACAAAATCCTGCGAGATAGAAATAAAATTGGAACCACTATAAGAACAAATTAGCTCATGAACACATCATCAGACAGGATAGGGCAAATACTGCCAATACAAAGTACAGAGAAAACAGAAGAGGCAAAAAGAGAGGAGCACCTCGGCAAGATTTTGGAGGAAGACGTCTTCGCGCTCCTTTAGTCGACGCCCTCGTCCAGTGTTGTCCCAAGGCTCTCCTAGTCTTGTTAAGTGTACTGTCTCTTGTCGCCGAGGTCAGTGCGCTTGACATGGCGCTGCGTGCTACTGCCTTCGCGTCCCAAGGCTCTCTTACTCTTGTTGTCCTCTCCCTCGAATGCAATGAACGACCGGTACATACACCATAGAAAAAATGTTAGCAACTGAATATATGACATATCCTTCATCAATTATTAAATAAAAATTGAAAATGAAGGTCATCTCATCATCTCATGGCCTTCTCTTCAATTTTTGCTTTTCAGAAAGGCTTTTCAGTGTCACAATTAACCAAATAAAGAAGCAACCAGCAGCAGGTAGTAGCAGTATAACACATAACAGCAACACAAGCAACCAGCAGCAGCAGAACCAGCACACACATCTAGCAGCACAAGTAGTAGCCATAGCTCACAAAGCAATTGCACAAACGCACAGTACATCACAAGCACAAAATCAAAGGGAGACAGAGAGAGGAAGCTATGTGCTTCCGCCATCTACTTAGACCAATAAGACATAATCACCTTAAAATTAGACTCTGTGTTTTCTCTGAAAGTTTACCTAAAAATAGTAAACTACATGATAGCAGACCATGCAGGTTAGCAAGCCTGTGTAAAGACATGATTGGTTACAAAACTACATCAGCGCATCGTATCTCTCGTCCTGGGCGGACATGAGGAACGCTTGCATCATCTCGAGCTAATTGTGATGAAGACCTCGTCACGCCGGACTCCAAGTTGCAGAGCCACCTCCTCAACCAGTGTGGATTTGGCGTGGCAATGCACTGCATCCAACACAGACTTGCCAACGCTTACCTTTTTCTTCTTCCGTCTATTTAACATATTTCTCTTCGTATCCAGCTTGCAAAGAGAAGTGTGTTATAACTGTTTCTGTAACATTTGAACAAATCAAAGCAAGTGTTCAGTTTATTTTTCACCATCTGTTCATTGGATCCTACTCTAGTTTTAAGGAGTTTGTAAAGTATGAATCATATTCAACCAATAACATGTCGCGTATATATAATAACATCTTAGCCAACAATGCCTTGAAGGAGAGCAATATGTCAATATATCTATGATAGATGAGGAATGCAAATAATTTTCCCATACATCAGACCTAAAAAGTTTAAATCTATGATTAATGAGCAAATCAAATTCCAACAAGTATGCAATGATGCAATGGCCAGGAGCTAATTTCATCAATAATTCTAATATACTTCTGTAAAGAAAGAAGCTCATCAATATTGTATTTTGCTTCCCGCAGTCGTTCACTCCAGAAGTTAAGGTCCCAGCGTGCCAGATCATTGGCTTCTGCAGAACCAAAATCTTACAGAGGCTTTTAGATCTTCCATATCTGCATTAAGAAAAGCAACAATTAAGACATCTGTTTATTCCATCCTAGTTCCTAGCCTTCATAAAAGAAAATATGAGAACAACAATTGATGAAGGAGATATAATGCTGATGGATAGGCCAAATGACCACGGCATGCCGGTTGCTTGTATACAGCCGCGGGCCGCCGATCCGGCGCGCACCCCAACGACCGTGCGTGTGTCTGATCCAGCGTCGTGCTTACGTCAAAGGTCCGCCGGGCTGACCGGCGCTCCCCACGCCACGGGTACCAAAAACAGCCATCTCAGGATGGCTATCCACCTCTATTCCCCGTGCTTTGCTGCTGCGTGTGTCTGCTCGTGCTTGTTTTGTGTATTTATGTTGGATTGCTACTGCTGGGCGCTGGGTGCTAGTCTGCTTATGGTCTTATGGTGACCTCCGCCGCCATTCCACATCAACAATCTCCACCTTCAGGTCAGGATTTTCACAACTATACCTCGGGTGAGTAACAAGAATTACTATTTGCATATGTAAACAGCAAGAGGTGCTCTGCCAGATTCTGAAGCACATATATTACAGCAGCATGCATTGGTTTGGGCATATATAAACAATGATCACCTAGTCTACTGGATCCTAGAATCAAGAATTAGTAAGAAGCTAAGAAAACTGAACAATGTGATTCCCAGGAGGCAACACATATTTTTTGTCTCCCTCAAAACCAGTTAGCATATCAAACACAGTAGACTGTATCTACTCTTGCAGAAAAATGAGAAGAGATTGAATAGTAATATTCTGGTACCTCTAGGCTCATCCTTCTGAGGAAACATTGCAAAAGATCCAATGAAATGACAACCTCCCAAACGTCGTCTCGGACATGGACTGGTCCTGAACCTGCACAACACAAGCATAATTTCAGGTTGTCTTTTTTAGAGCACACAAGAACAGAAGCAAACAAGACAACAAATCCATGGATAGCGCTCTAAAATAAGTGATGCATCGGTCGAGCCACCGCCGGGACGCCTGGATCTCCTCTTCATCCTCCAGATCCCGCATCTCTCCTCTTCCTCCGGGTCCGGGGCTGGCTTGCGCGGGGGAGGAGAGAGATGTCTGGGGCGAGGAGAGAGAAGGGGCTGGCGGTGCGGGAGAGGAGACGAGTGAGAGGGACGAGAGGAGACGGACGAGGTGCGGGGTGGCTCGAGGCGGGGGAGCGGAGGCTCCATGGCGGCAGCTGGCTCGAGGCGGGGGAGGGGCGGAGACAGCGTCGGCAGCAGCGAGCATGGAGAAGGGGAGAAGGGGGCGCGGCGGCTACGGCAGGAGGGGAAACGGGTTAGGTCTGTGGCTGCCCGCTCGCTCGCTTTTTTCTCCCGCGCTCGCTCGCTTCTCTCCTCGCGTGCGTGATGCCACGCTCGCTTTGCCGACACTATTTATAGCAGCGGACATGAAATGACGAAAATGCCCCCAGAGGGCACTGAATTAACAGGCGGTGGCATAGCGATTTAAAGGCGACGTGGAGGCAACGGTTGTGACTACGAGTCTAGGAGGGTTTATATGTTCAATGGGCACTAAACGCACAGGACCTGCCCAGCCCAAGTCGTTGGTCGTCCCCAACCTCTCGTGTCGTGGACGCTGCTCGTCCGTCCAGCGCGCGGATGCCGCGCTGTCGGCCATCCCGTGGTCGCAGAGATGGATAAGGACTCCCTTGACGCCTCTCCCTCCGCCAGGAACCCTAGCCATCCCCTGATCCCCTCACTCTCGTTTTCCTCCTTGTTTTCTTCTTCACCGAGCAGAATCGTCGCCTCGCCTTTGTCAATCCCGCGACCACCGGCCTCCCCTCGCCGCGCCAAGATGTCCAGGAGCTCCGTCATCCTCGACTACGTAGCATCCGTACCAGGGAACCACGAGGACCACGCTACACCGACGGGATCGAGCGTCTTCCTCATCTACGGCCGTCACTGCCCCGCGCCCGATCTGCCTCACCGGAGCTTCTCCGCCTCATCGGACACGTCCTCTGCCTCCCCCTGTGAGCGGCACCCCCATTCCCCTCGTTCCCCCCCTTCGTTCATCGCTCCGTTGCACCGCCCCGTGCCACCCATGTTCCTTCCATTCGCTGCGGTCATCGCGACCGCGCCCACCACCCAGCCCGCGTCCAGCCCGCGCCCCTAGCATGCCCTGCAACCGCTCGCGCGTGCGGCCTCTGCGCCCACGCCGCGCCCCTCCTGTCCTCGTCGTCCTTGCATGCCGCCCGCGCCCGCATGCTGCTTCATGCTGCCTTGCGAGCTGCTACTGCTCCACCCCTGCTGCTCGCTAGCCGCTGCTGCTACCCGCTTGTACTGCTGCTGTTGCCGCTGCGCGGCTACTGGTGCTTCCAGCCTGCTACTGCTCCCGCTAGTTGCTGCCAAGCACTTGCCGCTGCTACCCATCGTTGCTTGTGCCGCTATAGCTACTACTGCTGTTGGTTGAGGCCGCAGGCACCTAGGCCTCATGTACGTGCCGTGGCCATGGCCTTGTGCCTTTGCGTATGGCCGTGTGGTGGCCGGCCTATTAGTTTATTTTAGTTAGATTAATTAGTGATTAAGTATAGCCAAATGACATGTGGACCCTGCTGCTAATTAAAGGTTAAAACAAATAAAAATATACAAGCCTATAACATGGAGGACCCACTTGTACTGTTCACGTGTTGACCAGTCAAATGTTGACTAGGTCAACCTAGCCACTGGACCCCACATGTAAGCCACTGTAGCTAAGCTGCTGCTGTGTGCACTTAGCAATTTAATTTAAATAAAACGAATTAAAACAAATTCTGAAAATGCAATAAACTTCGATAATTCATATAAAATAATTCGTAACTCGGATGAAAATACTTCATACATGAAAGTTGATCAGAACGACGAGACGAATCCGAATATGCAGTCCGTTCATCCGCTACACATCCCTAGCATAGCGAACACGCAACTTTTTCCCTCCGGTTCATCTCTCCAAAAACGCGAAACACCGGGGATACTTTCCCGGATGTTTCCCCCCTTTGCCGATATCACCTACTACCGCGTTAGGGCACATCTAGCACCGTGTTTGTCATGTTATGCTTTGAGATGCTTTGATTGCTCTGTTATTTATTGTGTTCCCCCTCCGTTTCTTCTTTCCGGTAGACCCTGAGACCGATGCCGGTACCCCTGTGATTGACTACATCGACGACGAACCCTTCTTGCCAGAGCAACCAGGCAAGCCCCCCCCCCCCCTTGATCACCAGATATCGCCTATTCGTTCTCTCTACTGCTTGCATTAGAGTAGTGTAGCATGTTACTGCTTTCGGTTAATCCTATTCTGCTGCATAGCCTGTCATTGTTGCTACAATTGTTACCCTTACCTGCAATCCTAAATGCTAGTAGAGGATGCTAGTATTCCATCAGTGGCCCTATGCTCTTGTCCGTCCGCCATGCTATACTACTGGGCCGTGATCATTTCGGGAGGTGATCACGGGCATATGCTTTATACTTTATACTGTTACATTACTTATGATACTGTTCGGAGATGGGGGCTGAAGGGGCAGGTGGCTCCATCCCGGTAGAGGTGGGCCTGGGTTCCCGACGGCCCCCGACTGTTACTTTGTGGCGGAGCGATGGGCAGGTTGAGACCACCTAGGAGAGAGGTGGGACTGGCCCTGGTCGGCGTTCGCGGATACTTAACATGCTTAACGAGATCTTGGTATTTGATCTGAGTCTGGCCACTGGCCTATACGCACTAACCAGCTACGCGGGAACAGTTATGGGCACTCGGCGTCGTGGTATCAGCCGAAGCCTTCGTGACGTCAGCGACTGAGCGGCGCGCGCCGGATTGGAACGTAAGCCTGCTCTTGTATTAAGGTGGCTAGTTCTGCTTTCGGCCGCCCACGCAACGTGTAGGTGTGCAATGGGCGATGGGCCCAGACCCCTGCGCCATAGGATTTAGACCGGCGTGCTGACCTCTCTGTTGTGCTTAGGTAGGGCTGCGACGTGTTGATCTAACGAGGCCGGGCATGACGTCTAGTCAATGAAAACTGTTTTACTAACATGGCTGTGTGGCTTACGGGCCCACGTCGCCCTTGGGTGGTGTCGTGGTTTTGTCACGGCAGATGTCCTAGACAAAGGACTTAGTCGTGGAGCCATCGCTACGGGTTAGCTTAAAGGGGTTAAAGAGGACAATGGACGCAAGAGAGTTTATACTAGTTCGGCCCCTTACGATGAAGGTAAAAGCCTACGTCTAGTTGTGATGGAATTGATGGGGTTTCGATGACCAAGGAGCGAATACGCTTTGCCTGAGTCTCGATTTGTTGTTTGTTGTCCTTGAACCGCCACCGGGTCGTCCCCTTATATACATGGGTTGACGCCCGTCGGTTTACAAACTCCGAGGCCGGCTCATAATCGTGTCCGGCTCGGTCTCTACTACTTCTATCTTACAACACAAGTTTACATACAATGTCGGTTTGTGTCTACAGGCCTTAAACCGGCTTTGGGCCCTGGGCCTTTATGAAGCGTCACCGTCTGTCTTCATGGGCTTCAGATACAGATGAACTACTTATGAGGTTAACCCGGCCTCTCCTGGCCGGTTTACGCCCAGTGATAATATCCCCAACATTATGCCCCAGATTGATTTGAACTGGTTCATGTCAATCCCCAATACTTAAGAAAATTTCTTCTTCAACATCTTCACACAATCTTGTAAACCGCCATGACATCATCTTCTAGGATCTTGGTAAACCGCCATGACATCATCTTCTAGGATCTTGGTAAACCGTCGTGACGTCACCTGTCATTAACGAGCCTCCGACAATCGAGGCGACAGCATCGCCTCATATCCAAAAACTTGGCCCCTCGATTTTCGCGTCTGTCGTTTATCTCCCTTATAAATAGGGCCAGGGGGTCTTTCCATTTTCCCCCTCGTGCCTCTTCACTTCATCGTCATCCTCGCGACGCTCGACCCTTCGACCTCGGCCGCCACCGTCAACCTTCGACTGCTGCACCAAACTTGGCCGCTGCATCGACCTGCACGTACCAGAGCTCCTCCGCGCGCCGCCGCTGCTCAACAGCCTCCGTAAGTCTCCCCTTTCTCTTACCATAGATTTGCACTTAGGGTTTCTGTCGTTCATCAGTGTTCGTCGCCGCCCTTCTTTTCCCTTATTTATATCCATGGATTAGATCCAAAAACCACATAGGTCTCGTGCGGTAGTAGTTTAAACCACATAGATCTCGCGCTTTAGCAGTTTCAGCACCTGTTTGATATCGAACTCATCTCATCTTGGTGAACTTTCAGTACGCTAGAATTTAGGTCAAAATATATTTCAAAATATATTTTGTTTTTCCTACGCGCGGTAGATCTGAAATTACCATAGCAAGATGTGAAACTTGTTTCTTCCTTCTCTTACACACTTTGAATACCAGATTGGCCGGTTTAACTTCACAGAAAAAATGATGACCCGGTAGATACCATTAGTCCCCTGTTGAACCGCCAATGCATTACACTGTTCCATTGCCAGACTCCGGTTTATGAATAACCAAATCCGGTTTACCAATATGCTAGTATCCTCATACCGCTGTATAGTTGTCCACTGTAAATCTTAAACCGGTAATAATCATGTTTCAGATTTTCCTTGTCAGGGCTAAGCAAGTCTATGAGTGCAATTGGGCTCCCTCTCGAGTAACCGAGGAACAGTTAAGCAACCTTGTTAAAACGGGCGCTTTAGCCAAGAAAGATGTCATCCACTGGAGGGTCCCTGGCCCGGAAAATCCTCCTACACCCAAGGACGGAGAGGTAGTCGTTTTTGCTGATCATCTCAGACGAGGTTTTAGCCCTCCCGGTTCAAAAAATTTCCGGGATGTACTGGCTAGTTTTCAACTGCGCCCTCAAGACATTGGTCCTAACTCTGTAACCAACATCTGCCACTTCCAAGTCTTTTGTGAGGTTTATCTGCAAGAGGAACCTTCAGTCAAACTGTTTCGGGATTTCTTTCACCTAAACCGTCGCACAGAGTTCTCAGATGGACCCAATACGGAACTGGGCGGACTGGCGGTTCAGCAAAGGAAGGAAGTCACCTTCCCTCATCCCAAACTCCACAGTCATCCCAAAGAGTGGAACCGGACTTGGTTTTACTGCATGGATACATCTCCATATGATGAGAATCCTTTGCCGGGTTACCGCCCTGAACGCCTTAGCAACACACATCCTTTTCCTCAGAGGTTGACAGCAAGAGAACGGGCCAACTATGCTCCCCAATTATCAAAGCTTAGAGCCTTCATGGCGAACGGTTTGACAGGAGTTGATCTTGCTCGTTGCTGGATAAGCTGAAGCATTCTGCCCTTAAGCCGGCGCCCCGGTTTGATGTGTGAGTACACGGGGAGTTTGAAGGATGCTCAGCGGCACATTGATATTCAGCTTACAGACGAAGAAGTCACTGAGGCTGTAAAGACAATACTGAACGAACTGGAGACCGTCTGTGCCCAAACCGGACTACTCCGTTTCTGCACCTTCAACAAACCACCAGCTGTAAGAATCATACAATCCTTTGTATCTGAATTTGCTTCTGTCCAAATATTCTCTGAAAGTGTGATTATTTTCTGACAGGGTGATGATCCGTTCTGGAACAAGAAACCATCACAAGACAAACCGGCAAAGCCGCAAGACAAACCGGTCAAGCCAGTTCGTCCAAAGACCAAGGTTGTTAAGAAACCTGCCAAGAGAAGGACCACTGCATCCTCCGATCTACCAGCTGATGAAGATGTGCGTAATCCGGAACCAGAGGTAGAACTTGACTCTCTTGGTTGATTTTTCGTACATCTCATTGCCAATGATTATTATCAGGATGACGCTGAAGGCAGTCACGCTGAGGACGTAGAGGTAACTATTCTTTCCTCCGATTCAGATCGTCTGCCAACATCAAAAATCCGTCAAGCAAACCGGAAAGTAAAATTTTCTCACCCTCTTGCTTACTTGGACCCAAACTTTCTTTTGAAGACGCAGCAGCACGAAGCTCGCCGTACAACCCGGCACAGCGGCCAGGTAGTTACCTCTGCCGGTTTACCGAACAGTCCGGTTCGGAAACGCCGATCAGAGGTCTCTTATCCCATTGATACTTCATGCCCAAAAGCAGGTTGTTTTCGCCAGCCTCTTAACCCGTCTGATTCAAATTATCAGGGTACTTCTCACTCATCCTTTGGCGAGTCCTCGGCCACACAGCTTCCACCCCTCAACACAGTTCTTGGGTGAGTTATGCACATGTCTTTATTCTTGATATGTTATCTTTTCATACTGTACTGATCCTTATGTCTATCTTTTCGCAGCGCCAAGCCAAGACCCAGCAAGAAAGCTCGGTTGAACAAACGGGCTGATGATAATGTAGCTGCTGAACCGGAAACAACTCCAGATCTGGAAGAAACTGACGCTGACGCCATGCTTCACGATCCGCCGCTTCAAGACCATGATTTCCTTGCTGAACACGTGCAAGTTGATACTACAAGTCATGCAGACCGGCCAGCCAGCCCTGTCCGAACTGGTAACAAACTGGTCAGTCCAGCTAAGGACACTGATAAACCGCCAACTCCGGCGAAAGCTGCTGATGAACAAGATGATGACGTTATGATTATTGGCACTGGCCACACCACTCCTGGCAATCTTGTAGCTTTGTCAAAGCATACTGCCAAGGATGATCTCTCTACTATCGGCAAAGGCAAATGGAATGCCGATTTATCAAGCTTCGCCCACCTCAATGTTCAAGATATTCACTCTGGTTCTTGAACCGTCTGTATACCAGCCGTGACTATGAAGCTAGTTTGGTCAACTTGATGAAGGAGCGATATGAGGTAACTACTGTTTTTCTCCTTTGTCCAATTGCAGTTTATCAACTCCTAGTAGCCCCCAAGTGACGGTTTATGATACCAATCTAAACCGGGACTTTTGTCATAACTTAACTTTGCATATTTAGCCTCCAGGGACTGGATTACCTTGTTAAGATGAACCGGTTCCTTAAAATTTGCCATACTGCTCTTTCACCGGTATAGTCCCCAAGGGACGGTTTAACTTTATAAAGATGAACCGGGACTGTAGAATAATTCCCATATCAATAGTTTTTGTTGAGCAAACACACATTAGCCCCCAAGTGCCAAGCTTAATACTTGTATTGTGCTTGGGACTTGTAAAAATTTCTGAGTAAAAGCAAATATGCATTAGCCCCCAAGTACTAAGGGCATAACTTGTTATGTGCTTGGTACTTCAAATATGTACTGTCAACTCATTAAGTATCTGTCTCTTTATAGGCTGAACTGAGCAAGAAGGAAAGCCAAACCGCTGACCTGCAAGAGAACATCAAGTCCCAGCAGGCCGAAACTTCCAAAGCAAAAGATGAGCTGACAAGCGCCTTAGCCGCTATGGAAAAGCTAAAGGAAAGCTTTGCCAAGGAGCAGGCAGATTGGAACACAGAGAAATCCGCTTTGCGGAAAAGAGCTGAAGATGCAGAAGCAACTCTCAAACCGGTGGTAGACGAGCTGACTGGGGTGAAGCGGCAAGTACATGCGATGACCGCTCCTGTGTTTGGTAAGCATCTTGTCCTTAATACTGTCAACATATTTTCCCATGCGTTGCTGGTTTACTGATGTTTGCAATGATGCAGGAACTCGCATTAGTCATCTGGGCTCTGATGTTCAGAAGAAGCTGAAGGCTGCCTATACGCTGATAGAACAACTATATACCGGCGCTCAAAGAATTATCCGCACCGCTTCTCACAATAAGATGCCCCCAACGTTAATCAAAGATACCTTAGACAGGCTATCTATGCTGCCTGCCCGGGTAGAAGATCTGAAGAGGTCTGCTGCAAGGGCTAGCGCTCTGACCGCGCTAACCCGGGCAAAAGCATGGGTGCCTGATCTTGACCCGACGGACGTGGCTAAAGGCTACCCAAACTTGAAAGAAGACGGATCAGAATTTTGCACTGAAGATCTTCGCGCCATAAACTGGGAAGTACGTCCACTGGCTTGTCAACTTGCTGAAGAAGCTGATCTTTCACATTATCAGGCGAGTTATGATATCAATAACAAGCGGGTTGCTGCACCAGCTCCTGAGGCTCAAAACCTGATCCCTCCAATCCGTAAGCACACTTATGCCCCTGATATTGAACCGTCCACCCTTAAAAGCGACGAAGCTGTGTTCCAAGCTTTAACTGGGATCGACTGGGCAACTGTTGACTTCCAGCCGCTGGGTAGGGACGAAGAAGATGAACCGGTGCAAGATGATCCGCAGCCGTCACGTCAAGCTGATAAGCAATCATAATCCGGGGGCCGGTTTAGTTTTTCTTTCGTTGTAATGCTTATTGAGACAATTACTCCTTTGGGCACTGAAAACGCCTTGTAATAGGCGAGTTAAAACACTTGGTCTGTTATGCCTTCGTGCATATTTATCTGCAACTGATGCATGTTAATCCGCCATGCTTAAGATATGATGTTCATAATCCATAGCTATTTATTCAAGCTGTTCCTCCAGATAAGAAGCTTAAAGCGCCCTGGCGGTTTACCACTGGGCGGGTCATGATACCCAACTATATATAGGACCAAGGTTTATAACCAAGGTTGCAAAAGATAACCAAATATGGAAATATATGATACCTGTGATCTTTAGGCATAGTGTTTGCTGACCAACCTTGTAATGAGGGTAATAACCCTAATCCGGAGTAAAAGTATTTCCTGTTATATAATGCCGATTTACAATAAAACCGTTCTGGGTTGTGATAAACACCGGTTTATTCCATACTGGTGACTATGAGTCAAAACCAGACCGGGCTGATAGTCTCCGGATTATAACTTGATCATGTACTGACAACTTGTAGTTGACAGCCTAACCGGGTTGATAAACACCGGTTTGAAAACATCACAAATCTTAGCAAAAGAAAAAGAAACTTACCAAAAGGCAAATAAAACCGTTGTAGTCGAGGCTTTTCACGGGCTGCCAGGCTCCAAATTTGATCAAGAGGTGTTGCTATGGTTCAGGTTCGACCAAGCCCCCAAGTGATGCTATGGCATTACGCCGATCAAGAGGCGTTGCTATGGTTCGGGTTCGACCAAGCCCCCAAGTGATGCTGTGGCATTACGCCGATCAAGAGGCGTGGCTATGGTTCGGGTTCGACCAAGCCCCCAAGTGATGTTGTGGCATTGCGCCGATCAAGAGGTGTCGCTATGGTTCGGATACGACCAAGCCCCCAAGTGATGTTGTGGCATTGCGCCGATCAAGAGGTGTAGCTATGGTTCGGATACGACCAAGCCCCCAAGTGATGTTGTGGCATTGCGCCGATCAAGAGGCGTGGCTATGGTTCGGATACGACCAAGCCCCCAAGTGATCTAATATGAAGCTTTGAGAAGCCAAATCAAGGGGTAAACCGGACGCCGCTTTGCAAGGTCCATGTAACCACACAGGATGTAAGAAAAACAACAGATACCCCGCCTTAGCTGAGGTTCCGGTTTATTGTATTGATCATAATATATACATTGTCATAATATGTACATAAGTAGAGCCTATAGCTCAAGTATAGTAAGGCCGAAGATGAGCAATATTCCACGGCCGGTTGGTCTCCTCCTCCGATTACGTGAGTCTTTGCGCTCTCGAACATCGATTAGGTAGTACGACTCGTTGTGTAGATCCTTGCTGACCACAAAGGGTCCTTCCCAAGGGGGGGATAGCTTGTGCATATCCGTCTGATCCTGAATGAGCTGAAGCACCAAATCGCCTTCTTGAAAGGTTCTGGTTCTAACCCGGCAGCTGTGATAACGATGCAGATCTTGCTGATAAATCGCCGAACGGGCTGCTGCTATGTCACGTTCTTCATCTAACAGGTCAAGAGCTTCCTGCCGTGCCTTCTCGTTGTCCGCTTCAACATATGCCGCTACACGAGGCGAGTCATGACGGATGTCACTAGGAAGAACTGCTTCCGCTCCATAAATCATGAAGAATGGTGTGTATCATGTCGATCTGTTGGGCGTGGTATTGTTGCTCCGTAACACAGAAGGTAGCTCCTCAACCCAACAACCCGGCGTCCGTTGCAAAGGAACCATAAGCCGGGGTTTGATGCCTCTCAAGATTTCTTGATTGGCCCTCTCCGCTTGACCATTGGACTGGGGGTGAGCCACTGATGACACGTCAAGCCAGATGTGCTCACGTTGACAGAACTCCTTCATGGCACCCTTTGACAGATTGGTACCATTGTCTGTTATAATGCTGTGTGGAAAGCCAAACCGGAAGATCACCTTTTTGATGAATTGAACCGACGTGGCCGCGTCACACTTACTAACTGGCTCTGCCTCCACCCACTTCGTGAACTTATCAACCGCCACCAAAAGGTGGGTCTTTTTATCCTTGGACCTCTTGAAAGGCCCAACCATATCCAGCCCCCAAGTTGCAAATGGCCAGGTGATTGGAATCATCCTCAATTCTTGAGCCGGTACATGAGCGCGCCTTGAGAATTTCTGACAACCATCACATCTTTTGACCAAGTCCTCGGCATCAGCATGAGCTGTCAACCAATAGAAACCGTGACGAAACGCCTTGGCCACCAACGATTTTGAACCGGTGTGGTGACCACAATCCCCTTCGTGGATCTCACGCAAAATTTCACGGCCTTCCTCAGGAGACACACAGCGTTGAAACGCCCCTGTCATACTGCAATGATGTAACTCTCCATTGATAACAGTCATGGACTTGGACCGCCGGGTTATCTGCCTGGCCAAAGTTTCATCTTCTGGTAACTCGCCCCGGTTTATATACGCCAAATATGGAACCGTCCAATCCGGGATAACATGAAGAGCCGCCACCAATTGGGCCTCCGGATCAAGAACAGCCAAATCCTCTTCACCAGGGAGCTTAACGGACGGATTATGCAAAACATCCAAGAAGACATTAGGTGGAACCGGTTTACGTTGGGAACCCAGGTGGCTTAAAGCGTCCGCCGCTTCATTCCTTCGCCGGTCCACATGATCAACCTGATAACCTTTAAAGTGACCTGCAACAATATCCACCTCACGACGATATGCTGCCATGAGTGGGTCCTTGGAATCCCAAGTGTCGGACACTTGTTGAGCCACCAGATCCGAGTCACTGAAGCACTTCACTCGGCTTAAGTTCATCTCCTTAGCCATCCGAAGACCATGGAGTAAAGCCTCATATTCAGCTGCATTGTTAGTGCACGGGAACATTAAACGGAGAACATAACAAAACTTATCACCTCGTGGGGAAGTTAATACGACTCCAGCCCCCGATCCCTCCAATTGCCTGGACCCATCAAAATGAATAGTCCAATAAGTATGATCCGGCTTCTCTTTCGGCGCTTGTAACTCTGTCCAATCATTGATGAAATCCACAAGTGCCTGAGATTTGATCGCCTTTCGGGGCATGTATTTCAACCCGTGAGGTCCGAGCTCAATAGCCCACTTAGCAATCCGGCCGGTTGCTTCCCTGTTCTGGATTATATCTCCCAAAGGAGCAGGGCTGACCACCGTGATGGGATGACCTTGGAAATACTGCTTCAATTTCCGGCTTGCCATGAAAAAACCCATACACCAATTTTTGCCAATGTGGGTACCTCTGCTTGGACTCAATAAGTACCTCACTGATATAGTAAACCGGCCGCTGAACCGGATATTCCTTTCCTGCCTCTTTGCGCTCTACCACAATAGCCACACTAACAGCCCGAGCGTTAGCTGCCACATATAGCAGCAACGGTTCTTTATCAACCGGAGCAGCGGGAATCGGCGGATTAGCTAGCTGTCGCTTTAAGTCCTCAAATGCTTCATTAGCGGCGTCACTCCAGACGAAGTTATCCGTTTTCTTCAGCATATGATACAAAGGGATGGCCTTCTCGCCAAGGCGACTGACAAACCGGCTCAACGCGGCAATCCGGCCTGCCAGGCGTTGAACATCATTGATACACTTCGGTTTATTCAAAGAGGTGATGGCTTTGATCTTATCCGGATTAGCTTCAATGCCCCTGTTAGACACCAAAAAGCCCAAGAGTTTGCCTGCAGGTACACCAAAGACACACTTGGACGAATTAAGCATCATTTTATAAACCCACAGGTTATCAAAGGTTTCCTTCAAGTCATCAATCAATGTTTCCTTCTTCCTTGATTTTACCACAATATCATCCACATAGGCGTGAACATTGCGGCCGATCTGTTTATGCAGACAATTCTGCACACACCTTTGATAACTCGCCTAGGCACTCTTGAGCCCAAAGGGCATGGACACATAGCAGAAGGCTCCAAAGGGAGTTATAAAGGTTGTCTTCTCCTGGTCCTTAACTGCCATTTTGATCTGATGATAACCAGAGTATGCATCCAAAAAGCTTAAACGCTCGCAACCCGCCGTAGCATCAATAATTTGATCAATACGGGGAAGGGCAAAAGGATCTGCTGGACAAGCTTTGTTGAGATCTGTGTAGTCCACACACGTACGCCAAGTGCCATTCTTCTTGAGGACGAGCACCGGATTAGCCAACCACTCAGGATGGAATACTTCAACGATAAATCCAGCCGCCAAGAGCCTGGCTACTTCTTCTCCAATAGCTTTGCGCCTTTCTTCATTGAACCGGCGGAGAAACTACTTGACTGGTTTATACTTAGGATCAACATTGAGAGTGTGCTCAGCGAGTTATCTTGGTACACCTGGCATGTCAGAAGGCTTCCATGCAAAGATGTCCCAATTCTCACGGATGAACTCGATGAGCGCGCCTTCCTATTTCGGATCTAAGTTAGCGCTGATGCTGAACCGCTTGGACGAATCGCCAGGTACAAAGTCACCAAGCTTAGTCTCATCAGCCGATTTAAACTTCAGGGCCGGATCATGCTCTGTGGTTGGTTTCTTCAACGAGGTCATATCTGCCGGATCAACATTGTCCTTGTAAAACTTCAACTCTTCTGTTGCACAAACCGACTCAGCATAAGCCGCATCACCTTCTTCACACTCCAGAGCAATCTTGCGGCTCCCATGCACGGTTATAGTTCCTTTGTGACCCGACATCTTGAGCTGCAGATAGACATAACAAGGCCGTGCCATAAACTTAGCATAAGCTGGCCGTCCAAATAGGGCATGATACGGGCTGCTGATTTTCACCACCTCAAAGGTCAAGGTTTCTAATCTTGAGTCATGCTCATCTCCAAAAGCCACCTCCGGAGCTATCTTACCAACAGGATATGCCGACTTACCAGGCACCACACCATGAAACACCGTATTGGATGGTTTAAGATTTTTATCTGTTAGCCCCATGCGACGGAAAGTTTCATAATAAAGGATATTGATGCTACTCCCTCCATCCATGAGTACCTTAGTGAACTTATAACCTCCCACCTGAGGTGCCACCACCAGAGCCAGATGACCCGGATTGTCAACCCGGGGTGGATGATCTTCTCTACTCCACACAATCGGCTGCTCGGACCAGCGCAAATAACGGGGCACGGCCGGTTCAACGGCATTCACCGCCCTTTTATGAAGCTTCTGATCGCGCTTGTCCAGGCTAGTGGTGAAGACATGATACTGTCCGCTATTCAACTGCTTTGGGTTGCTTTGGTAACCCGACTGCTGCTGCTGCTGATTGCCCTGATGATTATAGGCACTTTGATTACCCTGATTACCTTGATTGTTATGTCCACCCTGATTGCCATGGAATCCTAAACCGGAATTTCCTCCGCCATAACCCGGCCCGTGAGAGCCAGAGCCTGAACCGCCTCCTGATCCATGATCATACCGGAAAGAGTCAGAATTTTTGAACTCTTGCATGATGTAACAATCTTTCCAGAGGTGTGTGGATGGTTCCTCCTTCGTCCCATGCTTTGGACAGGGCTGGTTCAACAGATACGACAAACGGTCCGGATTGGGATTTGGCATTCCATTGCGCCGGTGCGGTTTACCCTTACGCCGCTGGCCCTTGTCGTGTGTACTAGTGTTAGCCACAAAGTCTAAACCGTGGTCCGCTTTACGCTTGCTGCCGTTTCCATGACCCGCCGGGTTGGGGTGCTGCCCCTTGGTGTTGCCGCTCTTCTTTCCCTTCCCTGTCTTATCATCATCAGACTCGGGATCCTTGGTACTATCAGAGTCGGCATACTTCACTAGTGCAGCCATGAGAGTTCCCATATCATTACAATGACGTTTGAGCCGTCCCAACTTCAACTTCAGGGGTTCAAACCGGCAATTGTCTTCCAATGATAAAACTGCGGTGTCAGCGTTGATGCGGTCCGATGAGTGCAAAATCTCCGAAACCCAGCGCACCCAACGGGTTGTTGACTCTCCTTCCTCCTGGACACAGGCAGCTAAGTCCATAATTGACATGGGCTGCTTGCATGTATCCTTGAAATTCTGAATAAACCGGGCTCTCAACTCGGCCCATGACCTGATAGAATTAGCCGGTAAGCTCTTTAGCCAAGTGCGGGTCGTTCCTTCTAGCATCATGGTGAAGTACTTCGCACATGCCGCATCATCCACGTCCAGCATCTCCATGGCCATCTCATAGCTTTCGACCCATGTTTTAGGGCATAAATCGGCGGTGTAATTCGGCACCTTGCGCGGGCCCTTGAAATCTTTGGGCAGGCGCACATTGCGCAACACTGGGACAAGACATGGTACTCCCAAGGAACTAGAGGTAACTCCTGGTTCCACCGATGTGGTTGGACGAACCGGAGTAAGCTGACGGGCTTCATGTTGCGCCGCTAACTCGGCCTCTCTGCATGCCCGAGCCCGGTCCACCACCTCTTGAGCATCACCAGCACCACCCGCCGGGTTATTGCCACAGGGCGGATCACGGTTCCGCGCATTGCTTGACACTGCCGGTTCATCCATACGTCTGCTGTAGCTCCGGCTTGGACGAGGAGTGGAATGAATCCGATCGCGACTGTACGAATAAGCCTCCTATTGAACCAAAGTTGTCTGAAGGAGCTCCTTAACCCGGCGCGTCTCGACCGCCGCCGGAGAATCGCCTTCGATCGGGATGGCCGCCAGCCGTGAAGCGGCAGCGACAATGTTGTCCATCGGGTTAGAGTAATGACCCGGCGGCGTGGGGACATGTGGTATTACAGCGTTGTTCTGACGAGGCGGATCCGCTGAACGTGGCTGAACCGGCGTCCCCCGCTCCAGGTGCCTCCGCCCGGTTTACCACCGGCGGATTACTGGTTCCCGCTCCTGGGGTGTTAAAGAGATCTCTAGCGTCATAAACCGGCGGCAGGTGAGATCGGTGCCTCCTCTTCAGGACTTCGTTTGACGCACTCTGGTCCAGCATGATCCGGTAAGCTTGTGCATCCAAAGCGGCCCGCTCCGCGGCTATCCTGGTATCCTCAGCTGCTAAGTCCGCTTTGGCCTGGGTGATCTGATCTTTCACTTTCGCGATTTCCGCATTGTGCACATCTTGATCCGCCGGGTTAACCTCCGCCATCAGCGTTGCCAATGCGTCAAACAAATCAGACAGAACCTAAGCTGGTGGTCGCACAGGGCCTCCTGCCCCGGCCACTGCTGCCGCTGCTGATCCGGAAATCATTGCCGCTGTGGTCGAAGAGTTGAGCACCAGTTGCGTACCGGCCATGAAGATCGCAACCCGGTTTGGCAGATCAAAGGGGTCCGGAATACTGTCGCCATTGGAACAGCCCCCAATCCGGCCATCTTGTAACTGATATAACGACTCGGTCTCTCCGGTCGATGACTCGTCGCCGGAATAAACGACGGTCTCACCACCGGATTCCGATCTATCCTCAGATTCCCCTCCATGGATAACTCCCACGAAGGCACGCTTCATGACAGGCTTGACCCGGGCAGATCTCACACGCTGAGTCGTTTCGACGAGGTCGGTGCAGATGTCCGGCTCAGGGCCCAGTTCGCCGATCTTGCCAATGAAAACGTGTATGCCACCAAAGGGGGCCCGGTACCCGTACTCGATTGAGCTGGCCTCGGGGCCCCAGCCTACATCGTCGATGTAGAGCTTGCCGCGACGACTCTTGGTCATCCGGCCCACAGCGTAACCCCTGAGTCCTTCGAAGTTGCCCTCCAAGAACTTGAAACCGTCGTGCGATAGCCCCACGGTGGGCGCCAACTGTCGTGGTTTTGTCATGGCAGATGTCCTAGAGAAAGGACTTAGTCGTGGAGCCATCGCTACGGGTTAGCTTAAAGGGGTTAAAGCGGACAAGGGACGCAAGAGAGTTTATACTAGTTCGGCCCCTTACGATGAAGGTAAAAGCCTACGTCTAGTTGTGATGGAATTGATGGGGTTTCGATGACCAGGGAGCGAATACGCTTTGCCTGAGTCTCGAGTTGTTGTTTGTTGTCCTTGAACCGCCGCTGTGTCGTCCCCTTATATACATGGGTTGACGCCCGTCGGTTTACAGACTCCGAGGCCGGCTCATAATCATGTCCGGCTCGGTCTCTGCTACTTCTATCTTACAACACAAGTTTACATATCAATGCCGGTTTGTGTCTACAGGCCTTAAACCGGCTTTGGGCCCTGGGCCTTTATGAAGCGTCACCGTCTGTCTTCATGGGCTTCAGATACAGATGAACTACTTATGAGGTTAACCCGGCCTCTCCTGGCCGGTTTACGCCCAGTGGTAATATCCCCAACAGGTGGTATTAGGATCTTTTATTCCTCGTCTATACTCTGGGATTCTGATCTCTCTTCTATTCGGGTTAAATGATTTTCTAAAATCTAACTTTACGTCCAGATGATCGCCGGCTGCACATGAAGATTTCAAAGTTACTTTCCGATACTCTTTCGGGACTGCCCATTGCTTTTGCAATTCCCTACCACCGAAATATCCCTATGAGTAAATACATACACTTGTCGTTCTTACTTAGTCCCCAGTTGCTCTTGTTATTACAAGATACCCTGAAATACTCGTTGTTGTTCCGAGAATACTTATGCCTACTGCCTTGTAGTTCCTTACCACCTGAATACCCCTACGGATAATTTCTCACACTTATCGAGTATCCGCTCATCCCTAGTTGATTCATGTATTTCACAAAAGTCTTCGAAATGCCATTCGATCTTCCGAAAGTCCCGAGCAGCCTATTCCTCTTGAAATTCTTGCTTGCTTGCATTATGGTTAATCCCATAAGTCTCGTAGTCTTATTGGCATCCCTTGTCATTATCATTTCGAGTCTGTTGACTCAATATGTTTGCGAGTATACGCAATCATCATTGATCCTTATAAATTACCTTTTTGGCTGAGCTGCCATTCTTTTAACTGGAATTGGTTCTCGACCAATCCAATTCCGTTGATTGTACCCTAAGGCTATTCAACTTATCCATCCCTAATCAGAGCATTGCTTCTGATCCCTTGATTTGGAAATCATAATTCCTTTGCATTTGAGATTTGAGTTAGTTAGTTGTTTCTATAATCTGATCCCTTTGCATTCTTCTTCCTCTAGTTGAGTACCGATGCTCACGTCAGATCCCTTGTGGACCACCAGATCCTTTGTTGGATTTTATCCGAAAACGTCCTTCATATTCAATAAGCCTATGAGCCTTTCCTCGGATACATAATGCCTTTGGTAAATTGTATCCTCTGCTTTGTCAACCATGCTCTACTTTTGAGCTTGTGTTATTTACTCCTGAAGTTTGTGGTATATGTTCCTAAGATGCCCCGATGGGTTGAACCAACGCCTTCCCTAATCTGATTGAACCCGTAAGATTTCACGGGCCATACTTATCTGGTATTGCACCAGGTAAAACTTTCAACAACTAATGCCATTTTTGAAACACGAGAAGTCAATGGAAGGTTATACATTGAAGAAGTGGGAGTCGACCTTAAACTTTGTGTTCATGCCCATGGACACGATGTAGATCCTATCATGGAAGCTTCTCTTAAATTAATTATTTTCTTGGTATAAGTTCATATTATATTTGGGATCTGGTCTTTTGCAACCATGGTTCCGGCCATATTGATACTCTTTGATTCCTTTTCTCGAGCAAGTTAAAGTACTTGCCTTCTGCAGATCAATACATCTCTGCAACCTCTATTTTGACCTTCCTTTAAGTATTACCCTTCGTTATCTCGAGATTATCAAAGAACAGTGTTGCTTCCTATGGGTCTTCATCTAGTATTGCTTCTCACCGATTTCAGACTTCCCCCGGGTTCTGAGTTATTAGTCACTCAAGAACACCGATAAGTGAATCAATTCCGCACTCCGACTCAAAATAACTCTTAAGTATTTTTCGTTACTTATGAGTTTATTAATCCTTCAAGTCATTCCTAGCTTGATCGGCTATATCATTATCGTGCTAAATTTTAACTGTGCTACTTGGTCCTTCTTCCCGGAGCACAAATTTCGACGATGAGCTAAGCTTACGTCAATCTTCCTCGTCATATCATTTTGCCTTGAACAACAAGCTTGATTTCGATTTTGTACCGTACTCGTGGTTCCAATAACCTTTCGCTTCATCATTCCTTTGACTTGATGTCATCGCCGACCGGTTACATCCTCATGAAATTTCTCGACAAATGTGTCATGATCATCATCAATGTTCTGAGCTCTTACAAAATATCTATCGAATTCTTGACGAGAAATACCATCCTCGCCCCTCGATGATTGTGTTAACATCGACAACATTCTTGCATTTCCGCAACACAAAACTGGTTCACAATTTGTTCTGTACCTTGAGTTCCTTACTATCCAACTATGTTATGTTCTACCTTGGAGTATTACCATCTTTTATGTCAAAAATGTTGTGAGAATTTCACCACCTCTTAAGAATTCTTGGTACAAGTGATACTTCTCACCATCACCATTCTTTCTTGGTCCCCGTATTGACTAACCGGGAATATCAACAAGTGAACGGTACTGCTTGGATTCTGCCCTTCTAGCAACCCTATTGCTTTGAAGCAGATGGTTGACCGTTCATTCTTAGACCATTCGTTATCAAATCACCATTCTAACATCGGTCATGCTACATAAGCCCATATTTCGGGTGCACCTTTCAATTGATGTTTAATTGTGTATGTTTTCTTCGAACATACATCATTATATCATTTGATCTGACTAATGTTATCTCCTTGTTCACATAATTGTGGAAATCATCTTTTGATTAATCTCGATGAATTGTCGCTGAGTCCATCAGCCACCCCCTTGTCATTTCCTTGGTTTAATGATGAACTCTTGTTTCACAACTCGCTTCCATAGTTCATTTCCCGAGGATCTTACAATGTCATCTCGTCAAATTGTGTCGCACCTTTTTCTTCTCAGGCATCCTGAGTCTAAGGTATCCTGACACCAATCAGATCTGAATCTCAGTCAGATATGATGGTTGGAATATATTTTTAAGAGTTATAACATTGGTCCTTATTTGACCCGGTAAGGTGATGTCATGCCTAGCACACCTGGCCCAAGGACCTATTGTTATAGTTTCCTTTTTCGCAAGGTTAGTTGTTCTTCCATGAAGAAATTGTAAGACCTATTCTACAAATTGTTCCTGATGGATCCTTTGTGTATCCAAAGTCTGATCTTCACCTGAAGACCATGCCAATGCTATCTCGAAGCATGTCTATGGTACTCCGATTTTCAACAAGAACATTTGAAGCCCAATGCTAAATGTTTCCTGCTCAATTATCCAAACACCACTGTATGGGTAATGTCATGAAATTTCTCTCCCCTTACCTAAAGAGTTTTCTACATTATATCCTGTCATGGATATCATGCTCTACTTGTCCTTCTGAAGGATATACCCTTGAAATATGTGTTTAAACACACTTTCCTTTCCATTGTTCTGTTTAATCTGATAATCATATTTTCCTTCCCATTTGTTGGGTTAACGTTTCTTGTGATCTATATGATCTAAGGAGTAATATTCTCCTGCTTATGTAAACACCTCGGTGTACAATTCTGCCAGCAAGACCCTGTTACTATTGTTGAGGACATTCCGGTAACCACCGATGGACGAGAACTTTGCCTATTGGTCCGCCTCGTTCAACGAGCAGGAAGATGGTTCTCTTCGTCCCTCGCCCTTGGTACCGACGTTGTTGCCGACATAACTGACAGGCTATCCGCTGACATGTGTTGCCTACATGGTCATACAAGACGTCACCGCCCTTCCTACTTTTAACCCACATGGTGGGCCCATAACCCACAGTTCCACAGGATCGAAACCTGACTCTCCTATACACCCTGTTGTCGAAGTTATTCCTCGTGCTTGACTTCGTATGTGATTCATGGGCCACCTGCCTAGTGATATATTCTGGTACCAGACGCAATACTTTCCCATTGCTCTGAACCCCTGTCACATTTCGTATCAGACAACGAACGATTGTCTATGCGCTTGAAACTTCTATTTTGCACCTTCTTACTTTGCTCTCGATAATGTCTTAAGTTCAAATCGAGAGTTACTTTCCGCCACCTTCCCTGATGTTATCTACCAGATAAGCAACACTGTAGTGACCCGTTCTTCCGGAATACCCCCTTATCCTTCATAAGTACGATGGAGTTCCCGAAGAAAGGATGCCTACTTCATCTTGATGACCCGAAGCAGAGAAATGAAGACATCAACGTAATGGATCAACCTCTTCGAGAAGAGCAACTAATACCGATAACACTCATTAGAATTTCGTAACCAGAACTTTCCCCTTACCCCCCCCCTTAAATCTCGGGACAAGAGTTCTTGTAGTAGAGGAGATT
Source organism: Aegilops tauschii subsp. strangulata (assembly GCF_002575655.3). Lineage (NCBI taxonomy): Eukaryota > Viridiplantae > Streptophyta > Magnoliopsida > Poales > Poaceae > Aegilops > Aegilops tauschii. The sequence goes on along the minus strand of NC_053035.3, from coordinate 54,297,012 downwards.
TGTGACATCCCTGTATTAAGCTACAGTAATCCTCTGACTAATAATGCCAGGTCATCATAATGAATTTTGCTAAACCTCGCTCGTTCCGAACCGAGTTCAATTTCAAACTTAAATAACAAGTCAAATTACAAATTCATCAAACTGAGATTTAGAAATGTTCAAAAGGTAGTAGATATTCACTAACTAATTATAGAGCATCAATCAACAAATTGTAAATAACTATGTGCCTCTAATTTCATTAAAACGGGAGCCAACTACGATTAAATTAACCATTTACGGTTGAACAAATATTTATACTATTCAAAAATATTTGAAACTTTTTGTGCAACCTAATAATATTGCTTAGCATTTATGTCTGAAGTTTCCTACTAAACAAAACTCATTTGGTAGCAAAATAGTATAAACAGTAGCTAAGTGTATAACAAAAAAAGATTAAAACTGAAATTGCCCTGTGCACTTTTGGCCCACTATGAACAAGAGCTAGCTAGCCTACTATGCCTTATGGGCACTACACGCACAGGACCTGCCCAGCCCAAGTCGTTGGTCGTCCCCAACCGCTCGTGTCGTGGACGCTGCTCGTCCGTCCAGCGCGCGGATGCCGCGCTGTCGGCCATCCCGCGGTCGCAGAGATGGATAAGGACTCCCTTGACGCCTCTCTCTCTCTGCTAGGAACCCTAGCCATCCCCTGATCCCCTCACTCTCGTTTTCCTCCTCGTTTTCTTCTTCACCGAGCAGAGTCGTCGCCTCGCCTTCGTCGATCCCGCGACCACCGGCCTTCCCTCGCCGCGCCAAGATGTCCAGGAGCTCCGTCATCCTCGACTACGTTGCATCCGTACCAGGGAACCACGAGGACCACGCTACACCGGCGGGATCGAGCGTCTTCCCCATCTACGGCAGTCACTGCCCCGCGCCCGATCTGCCTCACCGGAGCTTCTCCACCTCGTCGGACACGTCCTCTGCCTCCCCCTGTGAGCGGCACCCCCATTCCCCTCGTTCCCCCCTTTATTCATCGCTCCGTTGCACCGCCCCATGCCATCCATGTTCCTTCCAGTGGCTGCGCTCATCGCGACCGCGCCCACCACCCAGCCTGCACGTGTGGCCTCTGCGCCCACGCCGCGCCCCTCCTGTCCTCGCCGCCTTTGCATGCCGCCCGCGCCCGCATGTTGCTTCATGCTGCCTTGCGAGCTGCTACTGCTCCACCCCTGCTGCTCGCTAGCCGCTGCTGCTACCCGCTTGTACTGCTGCTGTTGCCGCTGCACGGCTACTGGTGCTTCCAGCCTGCTACTGCTCCCGCTAGCTGCTGCCAAGCACATGCCGCTGCTACCCATCGCTGCTTGTGCGGCTATAGCTACTACTGCTGTTGGTTGAGGCCGCAGGCACCTAGGCCTCATGTACGTGCCGTGGCCATGGCCTTGTGCCTTTGCGTATGGCCGTGTGGCGGCCGGCCTATTAGTTTATTTTAGTTAGATTAATTAGTGATTAAGTATAGCCAAATGACATGTGGACCCTGCTGCTAATTAAAGGTTAAAACAAATAAAAATATACAAGCCTATGACATGGAGGACCCACTTGTACTGTTCACGTGTTGACCAGTCAAATGTTGACTGGGTCAACCTAGCCACTGGACCCCACTTGTAAGCCACTGTAGCTAAGCTGCTGCTGTGTGCACTTAGCAATTTCCTTTAAATAAAACGAATTAAAACAAATTCTGAAAATGCAATAAACTTCGATAATTCATATAAAATAATCCGTAACTCGGATGAAAATACTTTATACATGAAAGTTGATCAGAACGACGAGACGAATCCGAATATGCAGTTCGTTCATCCGCTACATATCCCTAGCATAGCGAACACGCAACTTTTTCCCTCCGATTCATCTCTCCGAAAACGCGAAACACCGGGGATACTTTTCCGGATGTTTCCCCCCTTTGCCGATATCACCTACTACCGCGTTAGGGCACATCTAGCACCGCGTTTGTCATGTTATGCTTTGAGATGCTTTGATTGCTCTGTTATTTATTGTGTTCCCCCTCCGTTACTTCTTTCCGGTAGACCCTGAGACCGATGCCGGTACCCCTGTGATTGACTACATCGACGACGAACCCTTCTTGCCAGAGCAACCAGGCAAGCCCCCCCCCCCCTTGATCACCAGATATCGCCTATTCGTTCTCTCTACTGCTTGCATTAGAGTAGTGTAGCATGTTACTGCTTTCGGTTAATCCTATTCCGCTGCATAGCCTGTCATTGTTGCTACAATTGTTACCCTTACCTGCAATCCTAAATGCTTAGTATAGGATGCTAGTATTCCATCAGTGGCCCTACGCTCTTGTCCGTCCGCCATGTTATACTACTAGGCCGTGATCACTTCGGGAGGTGATCACGGGCATATGCTTTATACTTTATACCGTTACATTACTTATGATACTGTTCGGAGATGGGGGCTGAAGGGGCAGGTGGCTCCATCCCGGTAGAGGTGGGCCTGGGTTCCCGATGGCCCCCGACTGTTACTTTGTGGCGGAGCGACAGGGCAGGTTGAGACCACCTAGGAGAGAGGTGGGCCTGGCCCTGGTCGGCGTTCGCGGATACTTAACACGCTTAACGAGATCTTGGTATTTGATCTGAGTCTGGCCACTGACCTATACGCACTAACCAGCTACGCGGGAACAGTTATGGGCACTCGGCGTCATAGTATCAGCCGAAGCCTTCGTGACGTCAGTGACTGAGCGACGCGCGCTGGATTGGAACGTAAGCCTGCTCTTGTATTAAGGGGGCTAGTTCTGCTTCTGGCTGCCCACGCAACGTGTAGGTGTGCAATGGGCGATGGGCCCAGACCCCTGCGCCATAGGATTTAGACCGGCGTGCTGACCTCTCTGTTGTGCCTAGGTAGGGCTGCAATGTGTTGATCTTCCGAGGCCGGGCATGACCCAGGAAAGTGTGTCCGGCCAAATGGGATCGAGCGTGTTGGGTAATGTGGTGCACCCCTGCAGGGAAGTTTATCTATTCGAATAGCCGTGATCTTCGGTAACAGGATGACTTGGAGTTGTACCTTGACCTTATGACAACTAGAACCGGATACTTAATAAAGCACACCCTTCCAAGTGCCAGATATAACCCGGTGATCGCTCTCTAATAGGGCGACGAGGAGGGGATCGCCGGGTAGGATTATGCTATGCGATGATACTTGGTGAACTTACCATCTACTCTATTCTACATGCTGCAAGATGGAGGCTGCCAGAAGCATAGTCTTCGACAGGACTAGCTATCCACCTCTTATTCGGGCATTCTGCAGTTCAGTCCACCGATATTGCCCTTTTACATAGATACCCATGCATATGTAGTGTAGATCCTTGCTTGCGAGTACTTTGGATGAGTACTCACGATTGCTTTTCCCCCTTTCCCTTCCTCTAGGTTGTCGCAACCAGATGCTGGAGCCCAGGAGCCAGACGCCACCGTCGACGACGACTCCTACTACACCGGAGGTGCCTACTACTACGTGCAGGCCGCTGACGATGACCATGAGTAGTTTAGGAGGATCCCAGGCAGGAGGCCTATGCCTCTTTCGATCTGTATCCCAGTTTGTGCTAGCCATCTTATGGCAACTTGTTTAACTTATGTCTGTTCTCGGATATTGTTGCTTCCGTTGACTCGTCTATGATCGAGCACTTGTATTCGAGCCCTCGAGGCCTCTAGCTTGTATTATGATGCTTGTATGACTTATTATGTTTTAGAGTTGTGTTGTGATATCTTCCTGTGAGTCCCTGATCTTGATCGTACACGTTTGCGTGCATGATTAGTGTACGATTGAATCGGGGGCGTCACGAGCATGCATCTAGAGAAGGCGGGAAACCAGGCAGGCTTGCCGCCCTTCTGACGCTTGGGGCCGGGTTGTCCCTCCGGCTGCTGATCCTCAACTGTCGCCACCTGCCGGCTGGTGGAAGCCGGCTGCGGGGCCTTGCGCTTGTTGTCGTTCTATTGTTGGCGCCAACTATTGTCACCAGCCGGCGTCTGAGGAGCCGAAGGGAGCACTTTCCCGGATGCGTCCACCTGGAGCTCCGACTTCACGGAGGAGTCGGCAGTGGCGTATTTGTCTGCTATGATCAGCAGTTCGTCGAGTGTGGCTGGCTCGTCGCAGAGGAGTCGGTGCTTGAGTAGGGTGCCTTCTCTACATCCGGCGGTGAAGTACTCTATGGCTTGCACCTCGTGCACCCCTTCGCAGGAGTTGCGCAGTTCAGCCCACCGTGTCAAGTAGTCGCGGGTGGACTCGATGGGGCCTTGGACGCACAGAGAAAGCTGGCGAGGCTTGGGCGGCCACTTGTAGGTGCTGGTGAAGTTGCAGATGAAGACTTCGGTGAAGTCCAGCCAGCTGTTGATGCTGTAGGGCTTGAGGCTGTTCAGCCATGTCCGGGTTGTGCCCTGAAGCATGAGGGGGACGTACTTCACGGCAACACGCTTGTTGCCGTTTGCTATGTTGACCGCGGTGGAGTAGTCCACCAGCCAATCCTCCGGCTTCACGGAGCCGTTGTACTTGGGCATGTCTCGAGGGAGCGAGAACCCTTTGGGGAAGGGCTCGTCGCGAATGCGGCGGCCGAAACAAAGCAGGCTGATCGCATCTTCTTCTTCTACCGCCAGGGACCGAGCCAGTCGGTCGATCCGGTGGCGGGCGTCGTTTTCTCCGACTCCTTCACGGGGGCCCAGCCGGCCTCCGAGAGTCGGGTGCTCAACAGGTGGCGGGGAGGCATGCCTCTCCCTGCGTGGGGGAGGCGGGCGATCGTCCCGTCGTTCCACTGCTCGTGGGCGGCCGTCTTGGTCGCGCTCAATGGTGAGACGTGTCCGACTGCGGCTAGCAGCCGGCTCTTGATCTCTTTGATCACGGGCGCCGCCTGTCGGCATCCGGGAGGTCGCGCCTTGGTCTCGGCGCGGGGGGGGGGGGGAGGGCGATTCTCGGCATGCGCGTCGGGTTCCATCACACCGCGGCTAGCTTCTTGCTGCATTGTTGCCGCGTTGAGGAGCTGCTGGATTCACGCCGTCATGCAACGTTGCTCGTCACCCTCCAGGTGATCCAGCTCGTCAGCTGCCGCCTGGGCAGCGCGTAGGTTCTCCATGGCTGTGGCGTAGACTGGGCAGTTGGCCCCCAGCATGCTGGCGATGGCCGCGCCGCGTTGTCGAACCGTGCCCACACGGCTGGGCTCGCCAGCAGCTGGCGTGCCGCCCACGGCGCGGTCGATCTCGCGCTGGTAGGCTTCCGAGAGGCGTCTCATGGTGGCCAACTTCTTGACGCTCTCGACGAGCGCGACGCGGCAGGCCTCTAGTGTCTCAGCGTTGGCGTCTGCCGCGATGGGCGTGGACAGGTCCCGCAGTGCCGCTTGCAGTGGATCCTGGCCGGCTCCGCCAGAAGCTTCGTCGTGAATGATGACGAGCACCTCCGTGACGGTGCTGCCGCCGCTGTCCGCGTGAGGAAGTGGGTCGTCAATGACCACCACGTTGGTGGGGAAAGCATCAAGGGATGCCGTGTCGGAGTCGACAAGCATCGGGTCGGTGGAGCCAATTGACTCCAGGTCAGAGGCCGGCTCGTTGGCGATGTGGAGCTTGCCGAGGAGGTCGACGAGGCAGCTCTCAGAGCTGGCTGCTCCCGCGTCGGGTGCGGGTTCGTTGGAGAGGCGGATCCCGCCGATGAGATTGATGAGGTAGCTCGCTGCGCAAGCGGCTTCCGCGCCATGCGGCGCATCGGCGCAAACGCCATCGGGCGTGCCGGGCTGGCTGCGCTCGCCAGGAAGGAAAAGGGTTCCCGTCTAGAACAGATATCCGGACGACGGTGCACCTTGCCCCACGGTGGGCGCCAAATGTTGGGGATATCTAGCGACATATGCCAGGGGGTGGCTTATCATGGTGGGGGATAAGAGTACGTCGCCGGTGCCTGGAAACGGGATGAGGCGTAAACACGTACGCCGACGCATCTTACCCAGGTTCGGGGCTCTCCTAGGAGATAACACCCCTAGTCCTGTTCTGCGGGGGTCTCCACATGATCACTATGTCAATATAGTGGCTACAAGGTTGCTCCTTGAGCTGTTTGGCTAGAGGAGGAAGAAGGGAAAGGCTAGCTCTACTCCTCTTTCTATGTGTGTGTGTGTTATCTATGATGCTGAACCCTTTGCATGGGTGCCCTGGGGGGTTTATATAGGCCTACCCCCAGGGGTACAATGGTAATCTGATCGGGTGTGGGGCCCGGCCGTCAATGCCTCTGGGTGCCGACTTCTCCGCCGGCTACGGGGGCCCGCCGCCTGGTGGGTCCCGCCGGCTGCCGGTCTCTCAACCAACAGGTGGGGCTCGCCACCTGCGGGTCCTGTCGGCTCCTCTACATTGTAGTCTCACCTCTGATGACGGGGGCTTTGTCGGGGGGAGCGTGGCTATAGTCCCGCCACCTGCCGGGTGTTCACTATAGCCACACCCAGTCTTATCTGGTTAATGGCGCACAAACTCCAAGGGAGGGGGAGGGCCGCCTGCTAGGAGTCGGCCTCCCCCGTGCGGACTGGTCAGGGCTTGCCGCCTTCCGGCATCTCACGGACAGGTGGGGCCCGCCGCCTGCAGGCCATACCGACAGCCCATCGTGGGGGCATGGCTACCTCTGCCATGATGATGTCACGGGCGGTGTGACAACAGTGCTGCGCCGGGCGAGGGATGTCCGCCTGGTACGCTGCACTGTGGCCACGTTCGGCCCTGGATTCGGGGGTGGCAGGCTGCACTATAGCCATGCCCCGTCTTGTCGTTGTAATGAGGCACTAACTTCATGGGAACGAGGGGACCGCCTGCTAGGAGCCGACCTCTCTGGAGGCCGCCTGCTAGGAGTCGGCCCACCTCGTGGCCGTCTTCTGGGCTCCGTCGCCTTCTAGCAGCCGGCCGCTTGGACCAGCCGGTCCCAAGAAGGCGGTCCTTTGTCTTTGTTGCTTGAGGGGCGTAGCCGGCCCCGATGTCTTGAAATACCATGGGGGGCTGATGAGGCTACCCATGGTCATTTACTCCGACATTGTGCAAATCACCAAGTTTGTCCAACATTTGAACCCCTCTGGGGTGAAAGAAAACCCCTTCTTTTGAGGTGGAACCCCCAGAATTCCTTCTAATATTTCATAGGCAGCATTAGCATCAAGCTCAATAAAATTTCCTTTAGCGGCAAAATCTAAGAGTTGTCTATGATGCAAAGCCAATCCTATGTAAAAATTACGAAGCAAAATCTTTGCATCCCCTTTTAAGTTGCAAACACGATAGGACTCCATCAGCCTATACCAAGCATCTTTCAAATTTTCTCCTTGTCGTTGCTTGAAGTATAAAACTTCAAAATCTGGTGACAAAGGAGGAGTAGTCACGCTAGCCATTACGACTAGAAAGCAAGAACACGGATAGATCCGGCAGGAAAATGGCGAACGAAAAAGAGGGCCAATAAAGCGGCAATTTTTTTTTGAAGTGGGGGAGAGGAAAACGAGAGGCAAATGGCAAATAATGTAAATTGCAAGGAGATAAGATTTCTGATTAGGAACCTGGTAGATGTTGATGATGTCTCCCCAGCAACGGCGCCATAAATTCCTTTTGATGTCTGCTAGAACTACGTCGGTATTTTCCCAAAGAGGAACGGATGATGCAGCACAACAACGGTAGGTATTTCCCTCAGTGATGAGACCAAGGTTATTGAACCAGTAGGAGAACCAAGCAACACTACGTAAACAACACCTGCACACAAATGAGAAATACTCGCAACCCGACGTGTTAAAGGGGTTGTCAATCCTTTCGGGCAACGGCGCCAGAAATTGGCAAGTCGACGTGAGAAAGTTGTAATAGATTGAATAAATGGATCGCAAATAAGATAAAGCGTAGCAAGGTATTTTTGTATTTTTGGTTTAATAGATCTGAAAAATAAAAGCAAATAAAAATAGATCGCGAAGGCAAATATAATAAAGAAGAGACCCGGGGCCGTAGATTTCACTAGTGGCTTCTCTCGAGAAGAATAGCAAACGGTGGGTAAACGAATTACTGTTGGGCAATTGATAGAACTTTAAATAATCATGACGATATCCAAGCAATGATCATTATATAGGCATCACGTCCAAGATTAGTAGACCAACTTCTGCCTGCATCTACTACTATTACTCCACACATCGACCGCTATCCAGCATGCATCTAGTGTATTAAGTTCATGGAGAAATGGAGTAATACAATGAGAACGATGACATGATGTAGACAAGATCTATTTATGTAGAAATAGACCCCATCTTGTTATTCCTAATAGCAATGATACATACGTCTCAGTTTCCCTTTTGTCACTGGGATCAAGCACCGTAAAATCGAACTCATTACAAAGCATCTCTTCCCATTGCAAGATAAATAGATCAAGTTGACCAAACAAAACCCAAATATCGGAGAAGAAATACGAGGCTATAAGCAATCATGCATACAAGAGATAAAAAAAGACTCAAAATAACTTTCATGGATAAAAAGATAGATCTGATCATAAACTCAAAGTTCATCGGATCCCAACAAACACACCACAAAAAGAGTTACATCATATGGATCTCCAAGAGACCATTGTATTGAGAATCAAAAGAGAGAGAGGAAGCCATCTAGCTACTAACTATGGACCCGTAGGTCTACAAAGAACTACTCACGCATCATCGGAGAGGCACCAATGGGCATGATGAACCCCTTCGTGATGGTGTCTAGATTGGATCTGATGGTTCTGGAACTTGCGGCGGCTGAAATTGATTTTCGTCGACTCCCCTAGGGTTTTTGGAATATTGGGGTATTTATAGAGCAAAGAGGTGGTGCGGGAGGCCATCGAGGTGGGCACAACCCACCAGGGCGCCTGGGCCTCCAGGCATGCCCTGGTGTCTTGTGCTCACCTCAGGCTCCCTCTTCGGTACTTCTTTGGCCCACTCGATGTCTTCTGGTCCAAAAAAATCCACAAAAGTTTCCCTGCGTTTGAACTCCGTTTGATATTGATTTCTTGCGAGTAAAAAACATGCAGAAAACAGCAAGTGGCACTGGGCACTATGTCAATAGGTTAGTACCAAAAATTATATAAAATGACTATAAAATGATTGTAAAACATCCAAGAATGATAATATAACAGCATGGAACAATCAAAAATTATAGATACGTTGGAGACGTATCATCGTCGCCGTCCTTCTAGGCCCCATGTGTCATCGTCTTGGGGCTGACAGAATCACAACACTGCATGTGCTATTTAGTAAAAAAAAGTGATTATGTGTAGTCTTGTTAGTCTGATAGCCGATAAACCCTTAAAAACACTATTAATACGCAGTCTATGACAGGTTACCGTAAATAGCATGTTTGGCATTTAACGCGTCGGTCGACTATGTCCTGATATTGCATTAAATGCGACGTGAGAAGGTTTATTTTGCCTCACAAAGTTGCTTGCGCCCGAGGTAGCCATGCCCAGAGGCTTTGGTCGTGCTCGGGTCCTGTTAGTGTTCGGGAATGCATCAAGGCGCTTCTACTTTTTCGTAACTCTGTCAGATGTCGTGCTCGAGGCACCATCCATTTTCTGGTTGTTCCTATCACACATACGATGTTCGGGGCACACATTCCCTTGGTGCTTGGGACACCTACTCCTTTGGTGCTCGGGGCAACCAAACCTTCAATCCCTTTGTGTCTTCCCGGTGACTTAACTTTTTTTATGTAGATAGATCTTTGGGAGGTCCACTCTAGCAGACTTAGAGAATCCATGAATTTCTCTTTTACATTACGTCGATAATGTTGTTTTTTGTTTTGAGCGAACGAGTAGAACAAGAAAACGAAAGTACCAATTTGATTTAAATTATTTTAAGTAACTCGTATTTTTTGTGTGACATAGGTTAAGATTATAAAATATAATAATATAAAATAGAGGGCATGGAGAAAAAATATATAATAAAGGACCCGAAGAAGAAGTTGATAACAACTCGACACGACACTTATCTTGGGACGGAGAGAGTACTGTATTTTTTTTTCGGGGAAAGGGGATCTGCTGGAAACTGGAGATGCTCTGAGATCGCCGCCGCTCCTCTCCGAGTCTGGGCCACCTATGCTGCGCGCCGCCGCGAACCCTCCCCTGGGGTGAGGCCGGAGCTTCGCCGGAGGAAGTCCGCGCCGCGCCTCCCTCGTCGCTCGTCTCGTCCGCGCAAGACTTTGGTGGGTCTGCGTTCTCAAACCCTAGGTGCTGCTAGTACGAAGGCTGCGGCTTCGCACCCTCGTGTTGGAGTTTCTGGTCGCCACCCCAAGGTCGAGCCGTCGCCAACGTTCTCTCTGATTGGTACATCCCTGCCCCCTTCTCCATATTTTTCTGTTCCATCAGACCATGGCCTAGGTTTAGGGTAAGAGGACCCAAATCCCCTTCTGAAGATAAGGGTTTTCCAGACTGCACTTGTTCTTGATTGGAAATTGTTCCCCTGAAGAACAATGTATGATGTCCTGGTTTAATAAAAGTTGAAATCCAAGCGAAATTCCTGTTTTTCACTTGACTGGCATCTCTATTTTCTTGTGCTGACGCACAATTGCAGTCTCTTACATCGATACTCTGTTTTGGTCCTTTTTGTTAGTTGCGACTTCTGTCATGAGATGACTAACCTCTTGTCAACCATCTAGCATCCAATGCTGACAATTGCTCCGCACCTCATCCTATACACATCATCTAGATATTTGATTTGATGTACATAAATAAATGCTGAATTCGTAAGGACAAATTACTGTGCAATAGCCCCAAAGTTATGCTACCTAGTGAGTAACTGTTACCTGGAGTACTTAGTCTTGGCATTTTTTTTCACACTTACAGGCATAAAGCCATGGATAGGGAACGGAAGGAGCTGAGGAAGAGGAGGACATCGGGCCATTTGAGGTATCCTGAACTTAAGAGGCAGAAGCAACGTAACCCTTATGTTGCTGCTAGATCTACCTCTCCCGACTGCAATTTCTGGGACAACAGACAAAAGGAGCTATATGATCAGTACTGTCATGAGAAGAAAGTGTTTAAGCATAGATTTGTGGAGTGGTCAGATATAGCTGATGCTGAAACATGCCCTTTTGATTTGTCCAGTAAGTATGAGGATCTTGGTCTCAAAGGTCTAACCAGCAACAATTCATCTTGGGTTTGGAATGAAGAGGTCGTGAGACAGTTTTATGGCACCCTTTACGTTGATCCTGATCGCAGGGAAATGCATTTCATGGTAGGCTCACAGCATTGTTTTGCTACCAAGGAAGATCTTGAAAAGGCCTTGCTAATTGAGCCTAGAGCTGACAGCCTTGTTTTGCACACATGGGATGATTTTGATGTTTATTCTCTCTTTCGAGTACCTAATCCTGACATTGGTCTAGTTAGAGATCTTAAAACTGAAGTTGATCTCATCCAAAAGATAAATCGACATACAATTTTTCCTAAATCAGGAAATCGAGGTGGATGCACCACCATGCTTCTCAAGCTTGCCTATGCCATTTACCACAGAAAGCAGTTTGACATTGCTCATTTCCTCCTCAGTGAGATGTGCGAGGCCATTGATACTGTAAATCATGCACTGCCATATGCACCTCTTATATTCTGTCTTCTTCGCCATCTGAAGTGTGACCTTACAAACATTGATACCAAATGCTGCCTCAAGAAGTACTCCCTGCACCTTGCAAGCTTGAATCGTGAACAACGTGCTGCCTCAGCTGAGCATGAAGTTATAGAGGTGCAGCACCAGCAGCCCATGTCCTATTCTCATCAGCCACCGCAACCAGTTAATCCTGAACCAGTTAATCCTGATTCAACGGTTGCCAGCAATGCTCAACTTTCAAAACTGATAGAGGGGTTGCACGAGAAAGTTGTGAAAGGATTCGAGGCAATTGAGAAGCGACTTTACACAATGGAGGTTCTCTTCTCAGTCTTATCTTCAGAAGTTAGTGAGATGAAAGCTTGTATGCTTGATCCTTGTCATGCGCTGAACGACGACAAACAAAAAAGGGCACAAACTGAAGCTCATCAAGGTGGCGATGGTCCTTCTGCAGCAGCTGATCCATAGCTTCCCTACCTGTCTTGCTGGACTTGGCTAACTTTCTTATGTCAGCAGAAGAGTTTATGTTGTACCCTGTTTTCGGTAGTAAAATCTATGCTATATTTTATTGTAGTGACAGGAAACTAGTACTTCTGGTGATATATCTTGAGCTACCCTGTTTTTGGTTTGTTTTTGTGGTTATAATTTTTTTGTTGTAGTGACAGGGGCGTTACTTCTGCTGGTAAATTTAATAAACTAGATGATACCCCGCGCGTTGCTGCGGGAGTCGGTTGCAATATATTTCAATGAGATTTAACTGTGTGGAATATAAATGTTTATAGATTGATAACATGTGAACCAAAATTAAAAATACATACGACTTGCTATATTTGATTATGTATAGTTGTAAAATATTTATTGAATATAAATAGAATAATAGAATGGAAAAAAATTCCCCATGCATTGTAGAATGTGGTGGTTTTTTTTTCTCATGCATGGTGGCATGTTGAGCTGGGCATTATCCCATTCATAATTGTATGGTGATGTGGCATGCTTGCATGTTGAGATAAATAAGTTAGTGGGGATAACTCTCTTAGGTATATAAGATAAAATGAGGAGAGTTTGATTGATAAGAGAACTGGAGAAAGCACAGCGAGTACAAGGGAACTTCCGAGTACAAGTAGCACTTCCACAACCTAGTAGGGTTAATCTTATCAATGCTGAGCTTAATCCAGATGAAGTCACTTACATTTTAAGACTAAGCTAGGTCAAACTAGCCCTCAGGAGTGCTCACGGATGCCCTTTATTTATTTATTTGTGGGCAATTATTTTTGTTTCTGAACTTTGCTTGCTAACTCATATTCTGCTCAGTTAATGGATGCCCTTAGGAATGTTGCTTGATGTTTGATTGCACAGTTACTACAACTACTGATAGAGCTCAGATTCTGCTAGCTGCCCAATCTATGGACGGCAATCTTAGGTCGGTAGCGGAAGGCGATCTGAAGCTGTTCCAGGAGCAGAATCTTCCCAACTTTCCCTCTCCCTATCAGTAGAGATGTCAAGTGATGAAAGGCCACCAGAGTCTAGAACGGTTGCTGGTATTATCCTTAAGAATTCGTTGGACACAACGGATTCTGCAAAGAAAGAGCTGCTGATTCAACAGAGGGTCACCCTGGATCCATCTGTCAAAGTCAAAGATTAAGGAGTCATTGTTCAGAACACTAGAATTTTTAATGCCTTATGCGAGGCAGGCCTCATCACAAGTCATTTCAAAGGTTGCATCCATTGAGACCTCATTGCCAAATTACTGGGCAACATGGCGCAGCACGGCGCATCTGCTGCAGTGCAGCAAGGAACACTAGAGGTGCTGGGGTATGTCTGCGAGGCTCCTGAGCACTTGGAGCAGGATCAGGTGCCTGCTGTTGTTCAGTGAAGTGAATCAGGCAGAGCTAAGTGTTGAAGTCTGTCTTTGCAGCAGTTAAAGTTCTATATAACACTCTTGATTTTGCTGAAAGCAACTTTGCAAAAGTTATGGAGAGGAGCTATATAGTGAAAGTAATTTGTGATACTGTTGTATCTTAAGATGTGGAGATCAGGCATACAGCTTTTGAACTGCGAGCGCTGTCAAAGGAGATGAGGAATCAGTTGCAGTTCAAGCTATTGAGTTCTGGAAAACTGTTTGTGATTAAGAGTTTAAACTCCAAGAAGAGTACGAGGTATCTGATGATGCGTACTCTAGTGTAATTTAATGCTTTATTGAAAAGGCCATCCCTTCACTTGTTCCAATGCTGCTCGAAACTCTGTTGAATCAAGAGGGTTATCATGAGCACGCTGACAATGTGCGGAACATTTCCATGAGTGGTGCAAAGTGCCTTGGCCTCATCGCTAGAACTGTTGGTGATGCAATTGTCCCTCTTGTGATGCCATTTGTTAAGGTTAACATCACAAACCTGGTTTGGCATTATCGCGAGGCAGCTACTTTTGCATTTAGCTCTATCCTTGAAGGTCCCTCTGTTGAGAAGCCTACCCCCCTGGTGCAGGCTAGACTTGATTTCTTGGTCAACTCAATGAAAGATCCAAACAACCAGGTAAAAGTCTCCACCATGTGGACCCTTCGGTGGATGTTTGAGCTTTTGCATTCTCCAGCCAGTGGAACTCCAGTTATAACAAATGCAAACCTCCCTCCTATCATGACTGTTGCTGGAGAGTAGTAAGATGTTTCAAATGTGGCCAAGAATGTCTGTGGAGCCATATGTTGTTTTGTCCAAGGTTATGAAGATGCTGGGTCAAGCTCATCTGTGCTTACACCCTATCTTCCTAATGTCATCGCTGTGCTCCTTTGTGCTTCAGATCGTGCTGGTGCTACCCATTTGAGGCTTCACACGTCTGCTTTTGAAGTGTCGAATGAGGTTATGAGAGAACATAGCTGAAACTTCGAGCATTATAGGCCAGCTATGTCAGGGGATCATGAAAAGACTGAACCTGACATTTTTAACTCCAAATACTCTCGCCTGGTGACAGGGAGAAGCAGAGTGATCTACAGGCTTTGTTGTGTGGTGTACTGCAGGTCATCATCCAGAAATTGAGCAACTCTGATGTGATGTCCGTAATTTCCCAGACTGCTGATCAATTGATGTTTCTATTTCCCTGTGTCTTTGCTTGCCCCAGTTCTACTGTACATGAAAAAGCAACGCTTGCCATCTGTGAAGTTGCTTATGGCATTCGTGAAGCAGGCTTGCAGAATTAGGAAGAATACCAAATATGCTCCATTTCTGTATGGGTGATGGGTGATATTTGCCGTGCCATTGAAGATAAAATTCGGCCTTTCTGTGATTGCAGTATGACTGTTCTTTTCAAGGATCTTGCAAGTTCAATGCTTCACCGGTCTGTCAGACCTCCAATTTTCTCATGCTTTGGAGACATTGCTCTTGCTATTGGCGAGAATGTCGAGAAATACCTGCAATATGCCATGCCAGTGCTTCAAGGAGCTGCTGAGCTTGTTGTTTTGGATCAAAGCAACGAAGATACGATTGTTCACCATAACCAGCTGAGACATGGAATATTTGAGGCTTACTCCGGCATACTGCATGGTATGAAGGAAAAGCTCAGCTGATGCTACCTTATGCAAGCCATCTATTTCAGTTCACGGAAGCTGTCTACAAAGACCCAAGCAGGTGCACATTGTTCTCGCTGCTTTCTTTTCGTTATACGGGTATTGTGTTTTCCCCCCTCATCATTATATTTATGTGTCAGGGATGAGAGTGTGACAAAGGCTGCGGTTGCGGCCCTGGGTGATCTTGCAGACATGCTTGGTCTGATACTCTGATCTCGAAAGATTTGTTCAAGATCCACCCCTTCCATATTGAGCTCTTGAGCGAGTGCCTTAATTCCGACAACGAAGTCAGGGAAATCGCATTGTCCCAGGGGTTGATAACTGCTAACCGGAGCAGAGCTTTCTTAACACGAGAGATATTTTCCTTTCTCTGCTGTAACGAAGGTTTCTTTTGTGGATATATATGCCAAGTCCGTTTGCCACGGATGTATGAAAAGCTAACATATATGTACCAGTGTCAGTGGTAGGATCCTTGTCGTAGGCTTCTTTTTGCGTTTTGTGTCAGACTGTCGAGTCGTTATGCATCATACTTGACAGGGGTGGATGGTGGCATGTAGGTCATGAACAACTAATTAACCTGATTAACGTTGTCCTTGACTCGTTGAATCATCTGTGCTGCTGAGGTTACTGCTCGTCTTGTTGCTTTGCATATGTCAGGTGCTCATCCAGTGCAACACTATCAAGATGTGTTTTCTTTGTGAGAAATTTAAAGTGCGATGCTCTAACTGAATCCTTGGCGGTGTTATGATTTCAACATCGTTCAAAATTACGCTGCGCCGTCAGTATTAAGTAAAGATGGGGCATAACTAGTGTGAGATCTGGGCCCATTGGATGTACTTCATGTGGTGCAGATTGGTTGAGGCGTGGTTCCAGCCACTTTGTAGGTGATATTAGAACATTCTGTTCAATATGTCAAGGGAGACACGGTTAGTAGCAAGTATAATCTGTTTCCAACAGACAACTTGTGTATTCCACCTTGTACTGCTAGAGTTTTTGTTTGAGTTGATTCTCTAATTTTGGAGCTTGCCATCAGGTACTGTATCAAGATATTTCCATCTCATTGTGGTGCTTACAATTCTTGATGCAATCAATTCATGCATGTTAACATTCAGTCATGCTTCAGTCTCATAAGCACTCATGTTAGTCCAGTAATTTGCACTGCCTTGACACCGGATCCAGTTCGTGATATGTGACACAATCTGATTTTTTTCATAGGAAAGCAGAGAAAGAAGGCAAGTGGATTTTAATCTTTTGTTGATATGGCAGTGAAACTGACGACAATATTGTTCTTCTTAATGGAGGAAACTAGCGCCACCTCATCCTCGACACACTTGACATGCCCAACCAATGTGCATAGTGTACCAACCATCTCAGGTGAACTGTTGGCATCGAGAGTGCTAATCTCTCTGGTTCTTCATGACAATATGTTATCTTCACATCTGTCAGAATAAAATAAAATGGAAGGGTGATAGTAACTGTTATGAAGTGAAGCCTGGATTTATCTCCATTTTGCACGTTGACCTGTCGAAGCACACGAATAATTGTGCTGGATGGAGGATTATCTGGAATTTCTCCATGATGCATTTCAAAGGGATTTGCTACTAAAACTTATAAATGAGTAAGTGTTTACTATGAATTTCTCCATCTTTTCTTCCAGTTTCTATCTCTAGCAGCAATAATCTTTTCTTTTCCTTAGCTCGTATCTATTCTCTTGTTCAGAAAGAAGTCTATTCTCAAAACTGTTCCTCTCTTTACTGGAACGGCTGCCAAAATAAATGAATGGTAGCAGCTCAGATAGTCGTAATTTTGCAAGCGAAGCAAGCTTAACTTTAATAGATCACCGTAGCAGCCCAACAGCGAAACAAAGCGCATCAATGCTTCTATTATTATAGTATATCCAAACACATACGGAGTAATCACTTACAAGACATTGCGATAATCCGAAGTTCAAACTATCCAGAAATGTGGCAAAATTCTATGCGCTCGTCAACTGAAGATCGAGATAGCTGCTTTGTTGATGTCGATGGTTCCTGTTCGAGATTATCCCAAGTTCAACTCTCTAAGTTGACTATCCTTGTAATATACTATATAATATATATCCAAACACATAATACAAGAGTAGTCACCCACAAAACACTGCGATAGTCAGAAGTTTAAACTGTGCAGTAATGTGGAATCTCCAACTTCTATGTGCTCTGCAATCAAAGATCGCTTGTCTTTCATTCTCTAGACCAAGTCAGTAGCTAGTCATGTGCTGGTGTACCAAGTCCCCCTTTTCAAAGAGAAGATGCATGTGGTGTACCAGAAATACGGTAGAGCTTACAAGTAGATGAAATAATGTACTCCACATGTGGGATGTGTCTACATCAACCTGTCTATCAAATATTGTATTCCACGTCATAATCTTTGTGACAATGTCAACGTAACTGACATCAGTACAGCTCATCTATGATTATTTAGTGTGCAAATTGTGAAGATAGCGGAGGATGCAATTTTTTTCCCAAAACGGAGGCAAAAGATTTCCCTTGCCTATTAGTTTAGCAAAAGAGAGTTGCTTAGTTAATTAGCGGAAAACCGGACTAAAACTGTCATAAACCGCCAAGCGGCACATACATGAGACGCCACTCACACTAAAAAAATGAGGGCCTCGTCAAGATACCACTTCGACATCATCCGCAACAAGTCATTGCTCTCCCTAATCACCGAGCAAGCGACTCCGACTTTGTCGAAGATGAACTTCGACCCAACCCTCACTATGGAGGCCGTGTGAAAGCACAAGAAGACCCGTGCCAGACCTAGCCACCCGCACCGAGGGTAGTGCAGCTCCGCTCTGATGGAGAGCTCTAAAAGGAGAACTATGCACGGTTGGGGCCGTAGAAGATTACTGAGCAGACGGACTATTGCCTGTCCAGTCACTACAAGGCCCCGCCGCCACAACTTCGACTTTACCGTAAGAAAACAACTCGAGGTAATCCCATGGACATGCCGGAGAAGAGCCGACTACCGCAACCATTGCCACACCTCCGACTTTGCTCGCCTCTGCCATCGTTGTCACAGAAGCCTCCACATCAACACCGACGCCTTCCCCTAGTCCCACTTGCCGATCCCGAGCTCCAAGGACGAAGCCCTCGAGAGGGGAAACAACGACAAGGCGCCGCAATCTCTCGATAACACATGATCTAGGGTTTCCCCTGGAGCCGGATCCATGTGGGAGGTATGCAGCAACAACGCAACAATGCCTCCAAGAAGGTCTACGACGCCTGTAGCCGCCGCCATCATGGGTCACAGACCCAATGCCATGACAAGGTCTTCACCCAAGCTCCCAACAAGCCCAACCCGCACATGAACTTATCCGGCCATATATTTGACCATGCAAGTTTAATTAATATAGTCATGCAAGTTGAATTGCAAGATTTGACTTTGCAGGAAACGGAACATGAACTTATCCAGACATATATTAAAAATAATAATCAACACCATCTACAATATATTACTCTCTTCGGACCAAGAGTTCCCCTCGCATTTTTCGGCCTAACATTAGTTACCAATTTAATCAATAAAATACTCCCTCCGTCCGAAAAAGCTTGTCTATCTTGATGCTAAATACATCCATTTGAGGGACAAGCTATTTCAGACGGAGAGAGTATAGTTATAATAGATTCTCTGAGTCGCCTACGAGATACTGTGTCGTGGCAAAATCGGCACAACATTTGTGAGCACCTTCGAGATACTCAGCCGACAAAACATTTTGAGATTGATAAAATCACCACAAACGTCTCATAGCTAGTGGACGGGAACGTCTTCTTTCACTGAACGAACATCTTGAGAAAGGCTAAAATAAATCAAGAAACATGCGACAGCCAATGTCAAGTCTAAGACTTCAACCTTGCTGGGCTGGTTCCACCACAAGGAACCTAACCATCCGAGCTACGCTCAGTTCACCCTTACTAGCTTTGTTAGTTGCACAAATATTTTAAATGATAATGTGGTAGGTAGTATTTTTTGTATTTTAGGAATAAATAACAACTGAAAATGAAGGTGCAAGTACAAGTTGTTGAAAGTGTTTTCTTATGCTAATATTTTAAGAATAAATAAAAATGGTACTACATTGACAACGCAGTTTTACTGGCGCTAGGGTGCTGTCATTGCATCATTTTCAGACTATGTACTCTATACTGATCACATGCAGTCTGGTTGAAGAAAAATGAATATGGGCGACGTCGGCTGCTAGCTGGATCAATGAAAACCCAGAGAATTAGAAAATGAAATGGATTGCTGGGCTTCTTCCGTCAGTCGAAGCACGGATGGTTGACTCCGTGGCCAGTGGCTACTACATCTACAAGTACTCGTCCAACTGACACTAGCGTTGAGCTGTCTCCAGCCCCGGCCTTGCAGAATCGCCTCTTAGTCAAACCAGAGCTCTGCACGCAGTTGAATATGCCAGGAGGGGGAGGAGCTCTGGCGGTGGACGGCGCCGTCGCCGGCGCGGCCTCCGGCTACAGCAGCGAGATCACGTTCACAGTGGTGATGAGCTGCCTCATGGCGGCCTCCGGGGGGCTCATTTTCGGCTACGACATCAGTATTACAGGTCAGTCAGCGCCGTGATAAACTTCCTCTGCTCTGCTGGTTAGTTCTTCCTCTTCTTGCCGAGACGCTTAGTAAGGAAATGAATATGATCATGTTTAGAAACAGCTAGCGTAGTATGTTACTCCCTCGGTAAAGAAATATAAGAGCGTTTAGAACATTCTAAACGCTCTTATATTTCTTTACGGAGGGAGTATCTGACAAGTACTGTAGTAAGTAATATGCTTTGTGAGAGCTAATAACTCCTGTGAATCCGGCCAAAAACGAATCATGGAAGATCTTCTTCTAGTTGTTTTCACTGAGATCCAGTCGAGGGTCCAGCTGACTTTTAGTACTACTTGATTGTGAGTCATACATCCACCCGCAAAAAAAAGGAAAAAAAGAAAAAGAGAGAGTCATACATCGTGTTGATTGTGAGTCATCTAGTCGAAAGTCGAGGTTCTTCTTCTAGTACCTAGTACTGTACTTGATTGTGAGTCATACATCGTGTTGAATGGGTATGGGATATCTGTCTTGATTGTCTTTGGACCTTTCGAGTTGATGGAGGCATGGCAGAAGGTTTTTCATCTTTATTTATTTGTAGCAGAGAGAGACGACGAGTTATATATATGACGTCGTTTTAGCGGTCAAGAACAGGACATCTTGGCATCTTGTCCTGTCAAGTTACAAACTGAACTATTGGTGATATATTATAAATTGATGTGTGGACATTGATTGATGAAGATGGAGCTATTGCGTAGTTTGATGATCAAGTGGTTAACAACAAGTTACTCACGAGGTAAAATTTAATTTCAGGTGGGTTGACGCAGATGCGGTCGTTCTTGGAGGCCTTCTTCCCGGAGATCATCGAGAAGATGGACAACGCGCAGCAGGACGCCTACTGCATCTTCGACAGCCAGGTGCTCACCACCTTCGTCTCCTCGCTCTACCTCGCTGGCGTCTTCGCCTGCCTGGTCGCCGGTCACGTCACGAGGAAGGTGGGGAGGAGGAACTCCATGCTCATCGGCGCCTCGTTCTTCCTAGTCGGCGCCATCCTCAACTGCGCCGCCGTCAACATCTACATGCTCGTCATTGGCCGCATCTTCCTCGGCTTCGCCGTTGGCTTCACCAACCAGGTGAGGCCGTCCGTCAGCAAATTGATACTCCCTCCGCATTTTTCTAAAAGTCAAACCTCACAAACTTTGACTAAATTTTTAGAGAAAAACATTTATCTAGAATCCAAACATATATCAGTAGTTTAATCATAAGATGTACGTATTTACATATTTTACATATCTTGTATCGTAGATATATAAACTTGGTCAACATTTGCTAGGTTACATTTAAAAAAAAATCTATATGAACTACTTCCTCCGTTCCTAAATATAAGTCTTTTTAGACATTTCAAATGAAATACAACATACGGATGTATGTAAACATATTTGAGAGTGTAGATTCATTCATTTTGCTCCGTATGTAGTCACTTAGTAGAATCTCTAGAAAGACTTATATTTGGGAACGGAGGGAGTACATTATGGTCGAGGGGAGGGAGTACCACCTCATGTGCTTGCTCCATCCATTCGTGTGCTTGCTCCATCCAGTTCATCAATCGTAAAATAATTCTTGTGAGATTTTTGCAGTCCGCACCTGTGTACTTGGCGGAGATCGCGCCGGCGCGGTGGCGCGGGGCGTTCACGAGCATCTTCCACTTCTTCCTCAATGTGGGGATGTTCGTGGCCGACCTGGTCAACTACCGTGCCAACACAATCCCAGGGTGGGGCTGGCGCCTCTCCCTCGGCGTTGGCATCATCCCGGCCGTCGTCATCCTCGTAGGAGCCGTCTTCATCCCGGACTCACCCAACAGCCTCGTGTTGCGCGGGAAAGTCGACGAGGCCCGCCACTCACTGCGTCGGATCCGCGGGCCGGCCGCTGACGTTGACGTCGAGCTCAAGGACATCATGCGCGCCGCGGAGGAGGGCGGCCGACACAAATCCGGTGCGTTTCGACGCATCCTGCTGCGCGAGTACCGGCCCCACCTGGTCATGGCGATCTTCATCCCGCTCTTCTTCGAGCTGACGGGTATGATCGTGGTCACGCTCTTCGCGCCGCTCCTCTTCTTCACCATCGGGTTCACGAGCCAGAAGGCCATTCTCGGCTCCATCATCACCGACGTCGTCAGCCTGGCGTCCATCTCCGTGGCCGCGCTCTCTGTCGACCGCTTCGGCCGCCGCTTCCTCTTCAAGCTGGGCGGCGGCGTCCTGCTCGTGTGCCTGGTAGGGATGACGTGGATCTTCGGCGCGGAGCTGGGCACCAACGGCGGGAAGGCGATGCCGAGGCCCTACGCGGTGGCCGTGGTGGCGTTGGTGTGCCTCTTCGTGGCTGGGTTCGGCATCTCCTGGGGGCCGCTCAAGTGGATCATCCCCAGCGAGATCTTCCCGCTCGAGGTGAGGTCCGCGGGGCAGAGCATGAGCGAATCCATCTCGCTCACGCTCACCTTCGTGCAGACGCAGTCCTTCCTCGCCATGCTTTGCAGCTTCAAGTATGGCTCCTTCGCCTACAACGCCGCTTGGGTCGTCGTCATGACGGCATTCATCATCGCCTTCCTTCCAGAGACCAAGGGCGTGCCCATAGAGGCCATGGGCGCGGTCTGGGCACGCCATTGGTACTGGAAGCGCTTCGTCAAACCGGCACCGGAGCCAACGCCCACACCCGACAAACATGCCGACGGGTCGCTTGAAATGTAAGAGGCCTTGGCGTGGTTTGACTTGTCCAGCTGTAATATACTGTACCAACTTTTTTTTTGAGGGAGTAACAACACCAACTCTGGTTACTAGACTTCCACAACAAGTAGTGTGTGCGTTTATTCAAGGAGAAAATGTACAGTAGCATCAATTGTCAAAGGTTGATGGCCCTTCGTTTTCACGTGGTCTATTTTCGAAAAAGGAATACGGTAGAAGCTGTTAACCAGAGGTGTACTTATCATAGTATAGTGACAGTATTGGTGTGGTACAACACTTTGAAGATGTACATATAAGTGTTTTTATACTATTTCACTTGTGCCTCATGGTAAAGTTTGGAAAACAAATGTGCATGCTGAGTTTGTTTTATTCCCTGCTGTTTCTTTTGTGGACACAGTTGCACATTCTCATTCTACCCAGTAGATTATCATAGGTAGTGGATAAAAGAAACGTCTATGCCAAAGTCTCTATCACATGCTAAACCATTAAATCAAGTTGCTTTCTAATTCACGCAGGCGCACGTGAGGGTTTGAGCGTGCTTCTCACTCTCGTGTGTTAGCGGCCTATGTGCGACAACCCATATCATTTTTCATATCATACTCTTGTCATTGTGGGACCTCCTAATTCCCGCATAGAGCGATGGAGGCCGAGCAAATGAACAGCCTTATGCGGCTGCCCACCTGCACGGCTTTGGGCCGGCCCACTGCCGGTTCGGGGTTCTTTTTTCTTGTTTATTTCTATCCTTTTTCTGTTTTTGCTTTTCTTTTTTAGCGAAAACTTGAAATTCGAATGATTTGCAAGAAAAATTGAAACAATTCCAATAATTCCAAAAAACTTCATGATCATATAAATATCCATGAATTCTGAAAATTGTTCGCAATTCTGAAAAATATTCGTGAGTTCAAAAACTGTTTGAAAATTTTAGAAAATGTTAAGGAATTCAAAAAATATTCAGGAATTTTAGGAATTGTGAATTTCAAAAAATTCAACGGAACCAAAAACTGTTCATGAATTAAAAAAATCATGAATTCTTAAAAGGTTCACGACCTCCAAAATATGTTCGTGAATTCTATCATATTATGAATTTCAATAAGAATAAAAAAATTTAAAAATATTCACAAATTTCAAAAAGTATTTGCTAATTAAAAATAACTTCAAGAAATAAAAAGGCTTGCAAATTCAAAAAAATTTCTCGGATTTCAAAAAATGATCACGAATTTGGAAACTTGGTCACAAATTCCAAAAATGATCTTCATGAGCTAAAAAATCATTCACGAGTTTAAAAAAACATGAGTTCGATAAATGTTTTCAAAATTCCAAAAATAATATCAAATTTGGAAATTATTCCGGATATAAAAACTTACAAATTTGAAATTTGTTCATGAATTTGAAAATAGTTTTGAAATTTTGAAATGTCCATGAATTAAAAAATTGGCCACGATTCTTAAAAAAATACATGAGTTTTTTAAAAAATTCGCTGATTTGAAGAGAGAAAAAAGGAAGTTCACAAACAAGAACAAAAAGAAACGCGCTGTCAACCTTCATAAAAAATTGCACGAGTTTTTAAAATAGTCACTGATTTGAAAAAAAGCAAAAACAAACAAACAGCGGAAACACGACGAGGATGCGTGTTTAGTCGTTATCCTTGCGTAGTAGCTATATCTCGCAAGGGAGCTCCTATATAGCGTGTTAAGCACCGGTTCACCTTCTTGGCGCCCACACGAGCGATCAACTGGGCCGACTCCTTAAAAGCACGACGCTCATCCTTTCCCGATCACACTCCCTAAAAAAAATCCGCTCTCGATCACACTCCCTATGTGTGGTAAACAACTTCTAATGAAAATCCACTTGTAATGATTTAGGTCCTTAACTAGACTTTGGAAAAGTACATAATCCCCCAAAAAACATGTTACTACTACCTCTGTACCATAATATGTGTTATTTTAGCAGTTCAATTGCTAAATATGGTACAGAGGGAGTACTATTATCAATTTCCAACAAAGCAATCTCGATTTGCTCGAGAAAACTAAAACAGAACATAAGATACAGGCATGCTAGAAACAACTTGTTTTACTGTTCTATTTTTCTGCAAAAGGAAAGGTAAAAATGCACGGTTGTTCTCACAAAATATGGTGCCCAGCTCATAATAACACGTAGTAAGATAACATCACCCTGGAACGAGCGGCAGACCCAGCCACTGACATAGCGGTCCCACAGCAGATGGTCTAGCACACCTCTCTAGCAATCGCGTAAAAAATGTTTCTTAAACTGCAGCGTTCCAGCTCATAATCACACGTAAGATACCAGATCCGAAGGCACCAAATCAGCGGCAGACCCAGCCACTGACAAGCCGGCCCCACAGCGGTGGTTTACTGTACCTCTCTACCAATCGCGTAACAATCATCTGGGCAGCGTCCCGTTTCCGTTTCTTCCAGAACACGGTATATACCGAGACGAGACCGTTGAGCTTGCGCCGCGGAGACGGGCCCCACAACCACCGCCGCGGCAAAGCCAAACCCCTCCCGCCCCCCTCCCCCTCCCCCATCCCCACGCCGTCGCCCGCCAACTGCTCGGCGGAATGCTGCACGCGCCGCCGCCGCTGGAGGCGGCCGGGTCGCCCGTCGCGCATAACCGCTGCCTCCTCCGCGACCTCGGCGGCCATGGCGCGGTGCTGGCCGACCCCTCCGCGCTCTACGACGCCGACGCGGCCACCACCCGGTTCCTCCTCGAGAGGATTCTGCGGGAGAGCGGCACCGCGCGCCGCCTCCTGACTTCCTCGTCCTCTCCGGGGTCCTCGTCGACGGACGCAGTGGACACCGACTCGAAGGAGCCCGAGGACCCGCGGATTCCGCCCCTGGCCTCCTTCCTGTCTCAGGCACGAAGGATCGCGCCGACCGCGCCTCCGCAGCTAGCGGTCCAGGCACTTCGCCCGCCACCGCTCTCAACCAGCCCCTCGAATCAACGGAGCAAGTCCCCGCCAGCCGCCTGTCTGCTCTTCTCGGGCCGAATGGTCGCGTCCTGATCGTGGCCAATCGTCTCCCCGTCACGGCCAAGCGCCACCCGGTTAAGAAGTGGGAATATCCAAGCAGCTCTGGCGGTCTCGTCAGCGCCCTGCAAGGTAATCCCCCTGATCGAGAACCCCCACCTCTTTTTTCTGGCGATGCGATATGCTCTGAGCTAGGTTGCCAGCATACGGATACGGTGATATGGTGATACGTTCGTATATTCTGTTGTCATATATAAATCATCATTGATATGACCCCTGCACGCTAGTTTTCTGCTGTATCTGAGCTTCGTAGGCTGTGAGTCCCCTCATGATGTTGTTTTTCTGGCATTATATATGATGTGATCTGAGCCCGCAGTTACAAGTGATTTTGTTTCTTGGCAATGTGATGTGCTGCGAGTCATAATTTTAAAGCAATGTTGTGAACTGTGATGCCGTAGGTCTTAAAGATGTGCAGATGATGTGGGTCGGCTGGCCTGGCGTCAGCGTCCCCAATGAGACCGGTCAAACAGTAATCACCGAGGAACTATTCAAGCGGGTTGGTTAAATTCTCACAAACCCATGTAGTCTTTGACGTTGTTGATGGTAAGTGGAGATTTGGCTGGGTTAACCAACATTGTTATTGTTTTTTAAGAGGTGTGTACCTGTGTTCCTGGATGAGGAGTTGATGGACCAGTACTACAGCGGGTATTGCAACAAAATTCTCTGGCCACTCTTCCATTACTTGGGGCTCCCGCAAGAGTACAAGATCAATAAGGAAAAAGACATCAAGTCGCAGTTCGAAGCGTATACTCAAGCAAATCAGATGTTCGCAGAGACAGTGTGCAAAATTTATAAGGAAGGAGATATCATATGGTGCCATGACTACCATCTGATGTGCCTTCCCAAGTTGCTGAAGCAGTATAATATCAACATGAAGGTAGGCTGGTTCCTGCACACGCCATTTCCCTCATCCGAGATGTACCGGGCACTGCCAAACCGTGCGGAGTTGTTGGAGGCGGTGCTTAAAGCTGACTTAGTGGGGTGAGTTCACTCTACTTCCTAAATTTTGTTGCTACTCAAATCCAGGCCTTAGCTGCAGTCTTTTTTGTTGTTTTCTTCATTGTTTCATTCTCTTTTGTGCTGTCTTCTCTACTAGAGATTGCCACACACACCACCAAGCCTCAACTTGTTTTTGTGGGTGTGTGTGTGGTTCCTACTTGGTTTCTCGCTAGCCTACGTCAACTTGTTTGGAATAAAGGCTTTGCTGTTGTACATGGTCTCAAATTGTTTGCTGTTAGCATTTGCAAATGTTGAGCTTATATATCATAATGTCATGTGTATATGCTACAACTACGGAAACTCTCTGCACCTCAAATTTAGGAAGCATCTAACACTCCTTCCACGAGCACAGTTCTGACACACAGTATTGGAAGTGTGTCAGCAGTTTAGCACCCATCAGAACAGCAAGGGAGCAGCCCAAGTACACAGCAACCCAAGGGAGAAAAGGAAACACAACCTGTGTTGTTTGGGTTATGGAGAGCCACCGGTTCCTTCCTAGCAGATCAGCTTCCACATAAGTCCAGTCGGGTGGTGCTGCAGTCCCCACTCCTGCCTGCAAGGCGGTGTAGATACCCTCCGGAGGATGATTTGTTATTGTTTGCTCCTAGTTAGGATACAATGTAGTGCTTTGGGGATTTTTTCCATGTCTCTCCACCAGGTAGAGCACATCTCTTTATAACCAGGTTTTCCACACAATCAAAATGCATGTGTAGCAGTTGTTTAGAATCAGTGGGCGTGCATTGGTCCGCACTAAGTTATCTTTTCCTGTAGCAACATTGTTCTCTTCTCTGTTCTCCAACCTTTCCAGCCCTGCCAGCAGCTCTTCTGTACAGTGTCTCTACGGAATGCCTGGGCACACATGACACCTGCTGATTCCTAGGCAAGCTAGATGCTAAGCACTGACAACACACAATTTATGCCTATTACTTTTTTGAACCTTGTGATTTAATCCCATTATAATTTGTTGGAAGTATCAGCTCTCTATAGCATGGGCCGTTTCATGTGCAGTGATGTTTCCTTTTTCAGGTTTCATGCGTATGATTATGCAAGGCATTTTGTGAGTGCTTGCATTAGCCTGCTTGGGCTTGAGGGTTGCCTTGATGGCATTCAGTTTGACGGAAGGATTGTCAAGGTGGATGCTGTACGTATGGAAACTTGTAATTTCTATTTTTATCATCTTATCTGAAATTTTCAAAATGATATTCAGTCTTGTTAATACAACAACATTATGTATACACTCATTTCCTTGTTCATCATGATATCTGAATCTTATCACCATTTAGAAGATTTGAAATTATTTGTTTATGCATGCAAGAATTGGTTCTGTTTTATACTCACTTTGCTAAAATATCTAGTTTCCAATTGGGATAGACGCTCAGCGTTTTACAAAAGCATTGGAGGGTCCCAAAGTGAAAGAGAAAATTACCGAATTCAAGAAACTTTTTGCTGGCCGAAAGGTATGAACATATTTTCTATGTATCATCTCCTTAGTTAGCTTTTTGATTTTGCTTGGTCAATCATATACGCATCTGGATTCTCAACATTTTACGTTATTTCATTCGTTTTCATTTGCTAATGTGATAAGTAATACTTGGTGTGGACCGGCTAGACATGATTAAAGGATTCCTGCAAAAGTTGTTGGCCTTTGAGAAATTTCTTGAGAAAAATGAGGAACTGGATTCTGAATACAAAGTGGTTCTACTGCAGATTGCAGTGCCAACCAGAAGTGACGTACCCGAATGTAAGATTCATTTCTATGGTTTTATAATTTTTTGCTTCCTTCTATGCAAATAACTCATATAGTGGACATGCAGAATATTTACTTACTTGAATGGGTTTATAATTTAATACAATAATGTGATATCATGCTTCAGAAATAATATACCTTCTACTAGCTGAAGTAATGAAACTCCCAAATTTGTTGCTGACACTTGTGAATGAAATAGAAGATGCGCTAATGCTTGAAGTGTTGTGTCCAGAACATAAATTTCTGCACAATTGGGTTCCTTAGAAAATTTCAAAGTATTATTCTTAGTAATCATTGAACGCATATTACTATCTATAATTAGGTTATTCTCTACTTTTTATTGACAAAATGAAAATGCCTCATTAAGATTTAAGGGTCCCTAGTCCCAAGATAATAAGAAGCTTACATGCATATTTTTGTTCTCTTATTTTTAAACGAACAGTCTAATACACACAGACAGTCGGCCATTCTTGAATTTTGCATCCGCAAGTGGAGTTTGCACTCATTGACTATTGATTAGTAGAATCCTACCAGTTCAGTATTAAAAAAAGCATGTGATTTAACATTTAGGTATATGATGGTCTATATAGGTAGTTTCTAAATCGGATAGAGATATGGTATAAGAAATAGACTATTAAGTAACTCTAAATGAATTGTTGATCCGATAAAGAATCAAACTTGTTTAAATGTTCCAGCTATTCTCTATTTCCTTGTTCTGCTAGCATGTACCATTAGGCGATTACAAGAAATCGTTTCTGTCGAGAACACTCATGGAGTCATGGTATCCAATCCTAAATGGGATTACATATTTTATTGACTGTAATTCATATGTTAACATTTGAAAAAAAAACTATAGTAACAATGCTTCCATTTCGACTAGCTATGCTTAAGCTAATGGTGTTTTCTGGTTTGTTAATGTTTTATGTGCTCACTTGAGCAGATCGGAAGCTAGCAAGTCAAGTGCATGAACTGGTTGCACGTGTAAATGGTCGATTCGGAACACTGAAAGCAACTCCTATTCTACACCTGGTTCGCCCCCTTCCCCTATGCACACAAATTTTATATTTTGGTTAGTACTAATGAATGTTTGTATTGAAATGCATTTTAATCATCACTACTACAATAGAGATGTTAATTCTGGTATGTTGTGTATTATGATTTGTGAGAGAAATTCTGATGTTGCCTATATTTTCAGGATCAAACCGTCGATTTTGATTCATTGTGTGCTCTTTATGCAATCACTGGTACCATTTCCTGTGAATAAGTCCTCTGTGTTTATCACTTCTACTATTATGGTCTACTTTTTTAATTGTGAGTCCGTTCTGTGTTGCTCAGATGTAGCTCTGATAACATCACTGAGAGATGGAATGAATCTTGTAAGCTATGAATACGTTGCCTGTCAAGAATCAAATAAAGGTGTTCTGATACTGAGTGAGGTAAGCTGTTTTTGACCTGGCCGATATTTGTAGGTATCTCGTGGTGCTGACGTGGTTACTATATATTTGGATGTTGCACATTTCCCTTTTTTCTTAAATATGGTGTCAATGTTACATGAATTGCTGTTATTCTTATTTTCAGTTTGCAGGGGCAGCGCAATCTCTTGGGGCTGGTGCTATTATTGTAAACCCATGGGATATCGTGGAAGTAGCAGACGCAATAAAACGTGCTTTGGATATGCCAACTGAAGAAAGGGAGAAGAACCACAGGCATAATTATGAACTTGTGTCAAGACACACCGCACAAGACTGGGCCGAAAACTATGTCTGGTGAGGAGCTGATGCTTTACAATCTGGTGTTGAGTTTGGGAGACTAGTATTTATCAGATGACTGGGTTTCTTTTTGGCCATACACATAGTATTCTTACTATTGGGATTTTAACAATTATCGTATTTATTTTCCTGCAGCGACCTACATAATGCAACTAGTAAAGCTCCGCTACCAGCAATACACACTGCCGTGCTCCCTATTGGAGAAGCAGCTGCACAATATGGACAATCCAACAATCGTTTGCTCATATTGGTAATGGTGCACCATTTCTCTTTTATGTCCTCACTATAAATTTACTTGCTACGGTTTTTGGCCGGTTTCCCTCATAAACAGGGTCAATTTGTTTATGTTTTTGATCCGGTTTCCCTTATAAACTGGATCAGCCAAAGCTTAAGGGGTGACTCTTGGCTTTGTCAGCTTTTTGAGCAATATATTCAGGCGGGGAACCCCTCCCCCCGTGACTGTTCATTTTTTTTTTTGAACTTGCTTGCACTATTATTTGCTTGAAAACTTTCTTATACCGGCAACTTTTTCAATTCAAAAGAACCTCTGAATAAACATGTTTAATGTTGTCATATGTGTTGCACCCGTCATCTTCTATCAACAGTAATTGAAGGCTTACACTGCGCCTTATTTATTTAGAGTACACATGTGTGTCTGTCTGGGTGGGTAAGTGTATGCCCATGCTACATGATGCCTTGGGCCCCACACACAATTCCTGGTGCGTGCAGTAGACGCTCATGGTTAAATGAACATGTGGTTTTGCAACTTGGGCTTACTATTGGAATAAAATCGAGACATGGCGAGACCTGTTCATTTTTTGTTTGAAATTAAGCTGAAGCCACACTTCTAGAAATTATTCAAAATAACAGAGGGTGACTCACTATAAATTAGTTTTTACAAGGTTTGTAGATAGGTTTAGCTGGATACCCTCATTTTATTTCCTTTCAATAAGAAAGCTTATAATATGTTCCTGGGTGTAGCCACAAGTTCCCCTTCCCCTATGTCAAATTAGATACGTGGAACTGTTCTGCTCAGGAAAGAGAAGTGCACAAAATTGTTTAGTGGTATCTCACTTGTGAACAAAGAAAGATGATACTGATTAATTGATCTTGGATGCCTAGTCATTTTTGTGATGAGTTCCTCAGATTATGATTCATGTTTGTTCCATCGTCCAATAACTTCTTTTGCACTCTGGTATAACATATTTTACTCCATGGCGCTAACAACTTTGTTGCTTTACAGGGTTTCAATGCAACATTGACTGGTCAGATCCAATTTGTAGAGGGAAGGACTGACATTGAACTCAAGTTGAACCCTGAGTTAAAGCAACCACTGAAAACACTTTGTGATAATGAGAATACAACTGTCGTTGTTGTCAGTGGATATGGCAGAAGTATTCTTGATGAAGTAACCTCTTACTATTCATATATGTTACATACATACTATATATAGTCAAACCTCTATTTGAAAATGACTCCCATTTCCTTTGTGTAGAATTTTGCAGACTATAAATTGTGGTTAGCGGCAGAGAATGGGATGTTCTTAAGGCAACCTGGTGAAGAATGGATAACCATGAGATATGAACAGGAGGAAATCAGTTGGGCTGGCAGTGTAAAGGTGCATCTACATGGTGAACTGTGATCTGTTATTGCAATATCTGGTTTACCCTCCTGACGCATGCTGGTATTTTTTCCAGAAAGTGTTTGAGTACTTCACCCAAAGAACCCCGAGGTCTAATTTTGAACAGCGTGAAACATCACTTGTTTGGAACTATAAGTATGCAGGTAGGTGTTGAATATACATTCTGAACACAAACGAAACGGTCCATGTTTCTAATTTTTATGTTCCACAGATGTTCAGTTTGGGAGAAATCAAGCGACAGATCTGCTGCAGCATTTGGGGGCATATTCATTATCAAATCAAAGCTCTGTTATCGTTCAAGGCAGTCGGTCAATTGAAGTTCGTCCTACGGGAGTCACCAAGGTCTGCCCTCACTTTTTTAAACAAAACATAATTGTTTTACTAGTTGCACAAGCAGATTTTTTTCCCGAAGAATGGAACATATTGGTTGTTCGCTATGTTTTGTAAACTGATCCATATTTTCTGTATATAGGAGGGAACATATTGGTCACTGGCAATGTTGTATAAACTGATCCATTTTCTTGTCCAGGGTAAA
Organism: Aegilops tauschii subsp. strangulata; assembly: GCF_002575655.3. NCBI lineage: Eukaryota > Viridiplantae > Streptophyta > Magnoliopsida > Poales > Poaceae > Aegilops > Aegilops tauschii. The sequence continues at coordinate 54,264,848 of NC_053035.3, read as the reverse complement.
GCCGTTGATGAAATTATTCGCGAGTTAGATCTCAGAAATACCATGGCTACTCCAATCGACTATGTCTTGTGCATTGGTCATTTCCTTGCAAAGGTAATTACCGAACTGTCTTTACCGAGTTATCTTTTACGTTATCTCAGTTCAACAAAAAGACTAAAATAGACAGCATAAAAAGTTAATATGAATATTCACAATTGGAGTCAAAGGAGTTCTAAAAAAAGAATTGAAGGCATGAGACCTATGAACTCGCCTTCAGGTTATCTTTCTTCTATGCATTGCATCAAAGAAGAGAGTACCCACTCACAAACATTTAACCGGTAAGCAGAAAGCAAACACATTTTATTTTTGAAAAAAATTAGGAAAATGTTCAACTTGATACGAAAACCATTTCTCCCATTTCTGTTGTACATTAAAGTTCAGATCCTTGCAGAACAGCAGGAACTCGAAATTGTCGTGTCACAATAACAATATACCCAATGATCCAGTAATGCAGTCCATATTCATAGACACATATTTTGCATGTATCATAGTTAGTAAATGGAATTGGTAGAAGATATAAACTTCCAGTGATATGGTATAATTTAATGTGGTAATTTTGTAATATGTATATATAATGCATGTGTCTGGCATGTTCCTAAGTCAAATACTCCCTCCGTCCCAAAATAAGTTGTCTCAACTTTAGTATGGAGGGAGGGAGTAGTACTCCCTCCGTTCCAAAATAGATGACTCAACTTTGTACTAAAGTTAGTACAAAGTTGGGTCATCTATTTTGGAACGGAGGGAGTAACCCACAATTGACAATTTAATGCATTATTATATGAAGCTTGGATGGTATGATATCCTGGGAATTCAGTGGGAACCCACTTACAGTTCACTCTTCCACTGCTTGTCATGTTATTTAGTCAGTGCCTTGATGGATTTCTACTGGAGTATAAAACATTATCTATGCTCAAACTCAAAGTTGAATGGCATTACACCGTTTTTCAGGATGAGGATATCTATACCTTACCCAGCTTTGATGTTCAACCTGGAGCAAAAAGAAAGGGGAAGGGGTGTCAAGCAGAGGATTGCTCAAGCGTCAAGTTTGACCTCAACCCTAAGAACTATTTCTCATGCACTGTTGGTAGGGAACACTCTGTAGCACAATACAATCTTGAGGGAACAAATGAAGTTGTGTCCCTACTCCAAGATCTTGCAGCAGCAGCTGCTCCAGGTAGCATGAGTGACCAACCATAGCTTGTCCATTGTTCATCTGTTTCAGAAGAAAAGGAAAGAAGATGGCGATCAGCAGATCTGAACGACCAGTCAGTTTGCCTTTTCTCATACACATGTGTACACAATTCTAGATTAGACAAAAAAGGGTAATATACTAGGAAAAAAATGATTTTTTTCGATCTAAGAATTGAAGAAGACAATGTTGGCAAGAGTTCTTCACTTTGTCAGCTTTTGTTAACCACACAAGCTCTGGTCGGTGTATGTACAGAACGTGATGCTGTAAAACGGGTAAATGATGTTACCGATGGATGGTTCTTATGCAGATTTTATTCAATTCAAAGTATTATTTCTTTATTTGTACTTTGTTAACTGTTCAGTCCTGTTGTTATGTTTCTACGTTCCTTACAAATTCAGTGCAAGTCACACATGTCTCTATAGTTAGTTTGCGTATGCATCTTTGTGTCAATATCAATTAGGCACGATGCCAGGTCGGTTTTCCATGGATGAATGAAAGGATATCAATACGGGAAAGTATGTATGATCATAGTTGGGTTGTTCTACTATCCTTTGTTTCCAAAGTTGTTATGTATCACCATTTACGGGGTGGATTCTTGCAGTGAAGTTTTGAATAGCTCAACTTTTTGTTTTGTTTTGTTTGACAAGTTGAATAGCTAAGCTTATTAATGTGTGGCATTCGTTTGCATCCATGTTGTGTTGCACTCGTTTGCTTACACTCAACCCGTTACAGCAAACTTTCCACAAAAGGAAAATAAAATCCTAAAGCTAAAGAAACCGTATCTATATAGTTAATCCGTGGTGTTGGCCCAGTGTGTAGGACATTAGGACGGGATTCTATTGCTGAAATCTGTTGAGAATATACTTCCTTCGTAAAGAAATATAAGAGCGTTTGGGAGTATCATGTAGAAGTACTATCATCGGTTATTGTTAGAAATAATCCCGTAGGATTTACTTAACAGGAACGTTAGCCTAGTCATTAGATCACCTAAGTTCTTAATGAACTGAGATATGGATTAGGATCTTACCACCAATGGAAGCAGCCATTGGTGTAGTCGATGTGAAGTCCCGTGTCTGTTTGATGCAGGCTCGGTGTAGATGCTTGCAGCGGGTAGCGGCGTCCCTCCGGGCGCTAGCGGCACTACCCTGGCACCGAAGCAAAGGTAGGAGAAGGCCTTCCCGTCGCACAACTCTCACTCAGATCGGATTAGGATGTTGGGATTTAGGAGGGCAGAGTAGATGCACGTGAACAGGTCGGATCGTGAGTGGCCAGCTGCCCCCCTCTTTATATGTGGCGATGGCGATTAGGGGACCTAAACCATGTTAGTTTGGGTCGCCCCCGATCAAGGTGCGTTAGTTGGGGTCGAGGGGGTACAAACGTTGGTTCGTGACCTCCTCCCCCTAACATAACTTATTTCTGGCTTATCCCTTTTGGTTCCTTGGACATTAGAATGTCCCAAACTTATCACCCATGACTGGCAGGTGAGGAAGAGCACTTATGCAAAAAAATTGTATTTCTTTAGTACTCTCTCAAAGTATGCCTTCTGAGATAGTCTGAATGTTCCTTTGGACCTTCTCGATGAATCTCAATGCCAAGGACATACGAGGCTTCACCGAGATCCTTCATGTCAAAATTTGAGGACAAAAATCTCTTGGTCTCATGCAACATATCTTTATCGCTGCAAGCCAATAGAATATCATCCACATATAGGACTAAAATTGTGAACCTACTGCCTTTAAATTTAAGATATATGCAGTTGTCCACTTCATTTTCTTTTAAACCAAAAGTTCTAATAATCTTGTCGAACTTGAGGTACCACTGCCTTGAATCTTGCCTCAAGCCATATATGGATTTCTTTAAACGACATGTCATATGTTCTTTTCCTTCCACTACAAAACCTTTAGGTTGAGTCATGTAAACTTCTTCGTTTAAGTCACCATTCAAAAATGCCACCTTGACATCCATTTGATGCAGCTCTAAATCACATGAGCTACAAGTGCCATGACAACTCTGAAAGAATCTTTGGCCGACACAGGTGAGAAGGTCTCCTTATAATCGACCCCTTCTATTTGTATAAAAACTTTTGCTACAAGTCTTGCTTTGAACCTTCCGACATTCCCTTTGGAATCATATTTGGTTTTGTGAAACCACTTCCAGCCTACCCTTTTGGCTCCATCAAGAACTTCTACTAAATCCCAAACATCATTCGAGCTCATAGATTTCAATTCGTCTTCCATGGCGACCAACCATTTGGACGAGTCTTCACTTATATGAGGTCGGATCTTGTACCTTCCCTATGCCATTTTCATCCTCACACATGAAAGTGACATAATTGCTGGAGATGGCCTTTTTCTTTTCCCGTTGTGATCTTCTCATAGGCTCATTACTATGTGCATTCCTTGCCCGAGAAGGTCGAGGACCATTATTTGGCTGAGGGTCTCATCATGCATAGGATCTTCATTATGCTGAGGCTCCTCACTGGATTGAGGATCCACTTCAGGTTCGGGATCACCAGTAGGTGTCTCGTACATATTAGGCATAGGGATAAAATTCTCTTAGATAGTCGGGGATGGAACATACACCCACTTCTCCACAAGATCAATCATCCTAGAACACCGCTTTCCTGGTTACCACAAACTTGGCGGTATGACCTGGGCAATAAAAGCAGTATCCTTTTCCTCTATCAGGGTACCCAATGAAAAAACAACTAACTGTCTTTGGGTCCAACTTCTTAATATGTGGATTGAATACTTTAGCTTCAGCTGGGCACCCCCCCACACACACAAGTAATTCAAGCTCGATTTGTTTCCCGCCCACATATCACAAGGTGTGCTCGGTGCTGACTTAGTTGGAGCAAGATTCAGGATGTGTGCAGCTATTTTCAATGCCTCCATCCAAAGGCTTATTAGTAAGCTTGCATGACTAAGCATGCTATGCACCACATCCATAAGAGTGCGGTTGCGACGCTTAGTGACACGTCCATTTTGCATCACGTTTTACTACTATTATATATAATGTTTTTGGTCATTATTCCTGAAGGAAATAGGCCCTAGAGGCAATAATAAAGTTGTTATTTATATTTCCTTATATCATGATAAATGTTTATTATTCATGCTAGAATTGTATTAACTGGAAACTTAGTACATGTGTGAATACATAGACAAAACAGAGTGTCCCTAGTATGCCTCTACTTGACTAGCTCGTTAATCAAAGATGGTTAAGTTTCCTAACCATAGACATGTGTTGTCATTTGATGAACAGGATCACATCATTAGAGAATGATGTGATGGACAAGATCCATCCGTTAGCTTAGCATTATGATCGTTTAGTTTTATTGCTATTGATTTCTTCATGACTTATACATATTCCTCTGACTATGAGATTATGCAACTCCCGAATACCGGAGGAACACCTTGTGTGCTATCAAACGTCACAACGTAACTGGGTGATTATAAAGATGCTCTATAGGTGTCTCCGAAGGTGTTTGTTGAGTTGGCATAGACCAAGATTAGGATTTGTCACTCCATGTATCAGAGAGGTATCTCTGGGCCCTCTCGGTAATGCACATCACTATAAGCCTTGCAAGCATTGTGACTAATGAGTTAGTTGCAGGATGATGCATTACGGAACGAGTAAAGAGACTTGCCGGTAACGAGATTGAACTAGGTATGATGATGCCGACGATCGAATCTCGGGCAAGTATCATACCGATGACAAAGGGAATAACATACGTTGTTATGCGGTTTGACCGATAAAGATCTTCGTAGAATATGTAGGAACCAATATGAGCATCCAGGTTCCGCCATTGGTTATTGGCCAGAGATGTGTCTTGGTCATGTCTACATAGTTCTCGAACCGTAGGGTCCGCACGCTTAACGTTCGATGACGATTTGTATTATGAGTTATGTGTTTTGGTGAGCGAAGTTTGTTCGGAGTCCCGGATGAGATCACAGACATGACGAGGAGTCTCAAAATGGTCGAGAGGTAAAGATTGATACATTGGAAGGTTATATACGGGCACCGAAATGGTTCCGAAGAGGTTCGGGGATTTATCGGAGTACCGGGAGGCTATCGGAACCCCCCGAGAAAAGTTAATGGGCCTCATGGGCCATAGTGGAGAGGAGAAGGCAGCCACGGGAGGTGGCGCGCGCCTCCCCCTGCCCAATATGAATTGGACAAGGGGAGGGGGCGCGCCCCCCTTTCCTTCTCCCTCTCCCCCTCTTTCCCCTTTCCCCACTCCGTTGGAAGGAAGGAGGGGGGGGGGGGCAAATCCTACTAGGAGTGGAGTCCTAGTAGGACTCCCACCCCTTGGCGCACCTCCTCCTGGCCGGCCGCCTCCTCCCCCTCTCCTTTATATACGGGGGCGGGGGGCACCCCAAAGACACACCAGTTATTCTCTTAGTCATGTGTGGTGCCCCCCTCCACAGTTTACTCCTCTGGTCATAGAGTCGTAGTGCTTAGGCGAATCCCTGCGCGGATCACATCACCATCACCGTCGTGCTGGCGGAACTCTCCCTCGACCCTCTACTGGATCAAGAGTTCGAGGGACGTCATCGAGCTGAACGTGTGCTGAACACGGAGGTGCCGTACGTTTGGTACTTGGATCGGTTGGATCGTGAAGACGTTCGACTACATCAACCGCGTTAACCTAACGCTTCCGCTTTCGGTCTACGAGGGTACGTGGACGCACTCTTCCCGTCTCGTTGCTATGCATTTCCTAGATAGATCTTGCGTGATCGTAGGAATTTTTTGAAATTGCATGCTACATTCCCCAACAGTGGCATCCGAGCCAGGTCTATGCGTAGATGATATGCACGAGTATGACACAATGAGTTGAGGGCGATAATAGTCATACTGCTTACCACCAGCGTCTTATTTTGATTCGGCGGCATTGTTGGATGAAGCGGCCCAGACCAACATTACATGACCACGTTCATGAGACCTGTTCTACCGACGTGCTTCGCACAACAGTGGCTGGCGGGTGTCTGTTTCTCCAACTTTAGTTGAATCGAATTTGACTACGGACGGTCCTTGTTGAAGGTTAAAACAACACACTTGATGAAAAATCGTTGTGGTTTTGATGCGTAGGTAAGAACGGTTCTTGCTAGAAGCCCGTAGCAGCCACGTAAAACTTGCAACAACAAAGTAGAGGACGTCTAACTTGTTTTTGTAGGGCATGTTGTGATGTGATATGGTCAAGATGTGATGAGATATAAATTGTTGTATGAGATGATCATGTTTTGTACAAGTTATCGGCAACTGGCAGGAGCCTTATGGTTGTCGCTTTATTGTATGAAATGCAATCGCTATGTAATTGCTTTACTTTATCACTAAGCGGTAGCGATAGTCGTGGAAGCAATAGTTGGCGAGACGACAACGACGCTACGATGGAGATCAAGCTGTCAAGCCGGTGACGATGGAGATCATGACGGTGCTTTGGAGATGGAGATCAAAGGCACAAGATGATGATGGCCATATCATGTCACATATTTTGATTGCATGTGATGTTTATCCTTTATGCATCTTATTTTGCTTAGTACGGCGGTAGCATTATAAGATGATCCCTCACTAAATTTCAAGGTACAAGTGTTCTCCCTGAGTATGCACCGTTGCTACAGTTCGTCGTGCTGAGACACCACGTGATGATCGGGTGTGATAAGCTCTACGTTCACATACAACGGGTGCAAGCCAGTTTTGCACGTGCAAAATACTCGGGTTAAACTTGACGAGCCTAGCATATGCAGATATGGCCTCAGAACACGAAGACCGAAAGGCCGAACATGAACCATATAGTAGATATGATCAACGTAGTGATGTTCACCATTGAAAACTACTCCATCTCACGTGATGATCGGACATGGTTTAGTTGATATGGATCACGTGATCATTTAGATGACTAGAGGGATGTCTATCTAAGTGGGAGTTCTTTAGTAATATGATTAATTGAACTTTACTTTATCATGAACTTAGTACCTGATAGTTTTCTTGCATATCTATGTTGTTGTAGATCAATGGCCCGTGCTACCGTTACCTTGAATTTTAATGCGTTCCTAGAGAAAGCTAAGTTGAAAGATGATGGTAGAAACTACACGGACTGGGTCCGTAACTTGAGGATTATCCACATTGCTGCACAAAATAATTACGTCCTGGAAGCACCGCTAGGTGCAAGACCCGCTATAGGAGCAACTCCGGACGTTATGAACGTCTGGCAGAGCAAAGCTGATGACTACTCGATAGTTCAGTGTGCCATGCTTTATGGCTTAGAATCGGGACTTCAAAGACGTTTTGAATGTCATGGAGCGTATGAGATGTTCCAGGAGTTGAATTTAATATTTCAAGCAAATGCCCGAGTTGAGAGATATGAAGTCTCCAACAAGTTCTATAGCTGCAAAATGGAGGAGAATAGTTCTGTCAGTGAACACATACTCAGAATGTATGGGTACCACAACCACTTGACTCAGCTGGGAGTTAATCTTCCTGATGATAGTGTCATTGACAGAGTTCTTCAATCAGTGCCACCAAGCTATAAAGGTTTCGTGATGAACTATAATATGCAAGGGATGGAAAAGACAATTCCCGAGCTCTTCGTGATGCTAAAGGCTGCGGAGGTAGAAATCAAGAAGGAGCATCAAGTGTTGATGGTTAACAAGACCACTAGTTTCAAGAAAAAGGGCAAAGGGAAGAAGGGGAACTTCAAGAAGAACAGCAAGCAAGTTGCTGCTCAAGGGAAGAAGCCCAAGTCTGGACCTAAGCCTGAGACTGAGTGCTTCTACTACAAAGGGACTGGTCACTGGAAGCGGAACTGCCCCAAGTATTTGGCGGATAAGAAGGATGGCAAAGTGAAAGGTACATTTGATATACATGTTATTGATGTGTACCTTACTAATGCTCGTAGTAGCGCCTGGGTATTTGATACTGGTTCTGTTGCTCATATTTGCAACTCGAAACAGGGGCTACGGATTAAACGAAGATTGGCTAAGGACAAGGTGATGATGCGCATGGGAAATGGTTCCAAGGTTGATGTGACCGCCGTCGGCACGCTACCTCTACATCTACCGTCGAGATTAATTTTAGACCTGAATAATTGTTATTTGGTGCCAGCGTTGAGCATGAACATTATATCTGGATCTTGTTTGATGCGAGACGGTTATTCATTTAAATCAGAGAATAATGCTTGTTCTATTTATATGAGTAATATCTTTTATGGTCAATTACCCTTGATGAGTGGTCTATTTTTGTTGAATCTCGATCCTAGTAATACACATATTCATAATATTGAAGCCAAAAGATGCAAAGTTAATAATGATAGTGCAACTTATTTGTGGCACTGCCGTTTAGGTCATATTGGTGTAAAGCGCATGAAGAAACTCCATGCCAACAAGCTTTTAGAATCACTTGATACTTGCGAACCATGCCTCATGGGCAAGATGACTAAGACTCCATTCTCCAGAACAATGGAGCGAGCAACTGACTTATTGGAAATAATACATACTGATGTATGCGGTCCGATGAGTGTTGAGGCTCGCGGCGGGTATCGTTATTTTTTGACCTTCACAGATGATTTGAGCAGATATGGGTATATCTACTTAATGAAACATAAGTCTGAAATTTTTGAAAAGTTCAAAGAATTTCAGAGTGAAGTGGAAAATCATCATAACAAGAAAATAAAGTTTCTACGATCTGATCGTAGAGGTGAATATTTGAGTTATGAGTTTGGTCTTCATTTGAAATAATGTGGAATAGTTTCGCAACTCACGCCACCTGGAACACCACAGCGTAATGGTGTGTCCGAATGTAGTAACCGTACTTTATTAGATATGGTGCGATCTATGATGTCTGTTACCGATTTACCGCTATCGTTTTGGGGTTATGCTTTAGAGACGGCTGCATTCACGTTAAATAGGGCACCATCTAAATCCGTTGAGACGACACCATATGAACGGTGGTTTAGCAAGAAACCTAAGCTGTCATTTCTTAAAATTTGGGGCTGCGATGCTTATGTGAAAAAGCTTCAACCTGATAAGCTCGAACCCAAATCGGAGAAATGTGTCTTCATAGGATACCCAAAGGAAACTGTTGGGTAACTTCTATCACAGATCCGAAGGCAAGATATTCGTTGGCAACAATGGATCCTTTCTAGAGAAGGAGTTTCTCTCGAAAGAAGTGAGTGGGAGGAAAGTAGAACTTGATGAGGTAATTGTACCTTCTCCTGAATTGGAAAGTAGTTCATCATAGAAATCAGTTCCAGTGATTCCTACACCAATTAGTGAGGAAGCTAATGATGATGATCATGAAACTTCAGATCAAGTTACTACCGAACTTCGTAGGTCAACCAGAGTACGATCCGCACAGAGTGGTACGGTAATCCTGTTCTAGAAGTCATGTTACTAGACCATGATGAACCTACGAACTATGAGGAAGCGATGATGAGCCCAGATTCTGCGATATGGCTTGAGGCCATGATATCTGAGATGGGATCCATGTATGAGAACAAAGTGTGGACTTTGGTTGACTTGCCCGATGATCGGCAAGCCATAGAGAATAAATGGATCTTCAAGAAGAAGACTGACGCTGGCGGTAATGTTACTGTCTACAAAGCTTGACTTGTTGCGAAAGGTTTTCGACAAGTTCAGGAGTTGACTACGATGAGACCTTCTCACCCGTAGCGATGCTGAAGCCTGTCCGAATCATGTTAGCAATTGCCACATTTTATGATTATGAAATTTGGCAAATGGATGTCAAAACTGCATTCCTTAATGGATACCTTAAAGAAGAGTTGTATATGATGCAACCAGAAGTTTTTGTCAATCCTAAAGGTTCTAAGAAAGTGTGCAAGCTCCAGCGATCCATTTATGGACTGGTGCAAGCCTCTCGGAGTTGGAATATACGCTTTGATAGTGTGATCAAAGCATATGGTTTTATACAGACTTTTGGAGAAGCCTGCATTTACAAGAAAGTGAGTGGGAGCTCTGTAGCATTTCTAATATTATATGTGGATGACATATTGTTGATTGGAAATAATACAAAATTTCTGGATAGCATAAAAGGATACTTGAATAAGAATTTTCAATGAAAGACCTCGGTGAAGCTGCTTATATATTGGGCATCAAGATCTATAGAGATAGATCAAGACGCTTAATTGGACTTTCACAAAGCACATACCTTGATAAAGCTTTGAAGAAGTTCAAAATGGACCAGTCAAAGAAAGGGTTCTTGCCTGTGTTACAAGGTGTGAATTTGAGTCAGACTCAATGCCCGACCACTGCAGAAGATAGAGAGAAAATGAAAGTCATTCCCTATGCTTCAGCCATAGGTTCTATCATGTATGCAATGCTGTGTACCAGACCTGATGTGTGCGTTGCTATAAGTTTAGCAGGGAGGTACCAAAGTAATCCAGGAGTGGATCACTTGACAACGGTCAAGAACATCCTGAAATACCTGAAAAGGACTAAGGATATGTTTCTCGTTTATGGAGGTGACAAAGAGCTTGTCGTAAATGGTTACGTCGATGCAAGCTTTGACACTGATCCGAATGACTCTAAGTCGCAAACCAGATATATATTTATATTGAATGGTGGAGCTGTAAGTTGGTGCAGTTCCAAGCAGAGCGTCATGGCGGGATCTACGTGTGAAGCGGAGTACATAGCTGCTTTGGAAGCAGCAGATGTAGGAGTCTGGATGAAGGAGTTCATATACGATCTAGTTGTAATACCTAGTGCTTCGGGTCCAATGATTTTTTTTGTGACAATACTTGAGCAATTGCCTTGGCGAAGGAATCCAGATTTCATAAGAAACTGTCGGTGTTCTGGGAACGGAGGTCCCCAGACTTGCCTGCCTGCGGCCCACGGCGTGGCTCTGCAAGAGGGCCCGTACGACCCATTGATGTCTACTATGCAACCTTCTCCATGTAGACGTTGTTGGGCCTCCAAGTGCAGAGGTTTGTAGGACAGTAGCAAATTTCCCTCAAGTGGATGACCTAAGGTTTATCAATCCGTGGGAGGTGTAGGATGAAGATGGTCTCTCTCAAACAACCCTGCAACCAAATAACAAAGAGTCTCTTGTGTCCCCAACACACCCAATACAATGGTAAATTGTATAGGTGCACTAGTTCGGCGAAGAGATGGTGATACAAGTGCAATATGGATGGTAGATATAGGTTTTTGTAATCTGAAAATATAAAAACAGCAAGGTAACTAATGATAAAAGTGAGTGTAAACGGTATTGCAATGTGTTGAAACAAGGCCTAGGGTTCATACTTTCACTAGTGCAAGCTCTCTCTACAACAATAACATAATTAGATAATATAACAATCCCTCAACATGCAACAAAGAGTCACTCCAAAGTCACTAATAGCGGAGAACAAACGAAGAGATTATTGTAGGGTACGAAACCACCTCAAAGTTATTCTTTCGGATCGATCTATTCAATAGTCCATAGTAAAATAACACGTAGCTATTCTTTCCGTTTGATCTATCAAAGAGTTCGTACTAGAATAACACCTTAAGACACAAATCAATCAAAACCCTAATGTCACCTAGATACTCCAATGTCACCTCAAGTATCCATGGGTATGATTATACGATATGCATCACACAATCTCAGATTCATCTATTCAGACCAACACAAAGTACTTCAAAGAGTGCCCCAAAGTTTCTACCGGAGAGTCAAGACGAAAATGTGTGCCAACCCCTATGCATAGGTTCATGGGCGGAACCCGCAAGTTGATCACCAAAACATACATCAAGTGAATCAATAGAATAACCCATTGTCACCATGGTTATCCCACGCAAGACATACATCAAGTGTTCTCAAATCATTAAAGACTCAATTCGATAAGATAACTTCAAAGGGAAAACTCAATCCATTACAAGAGAGTAGAGGGGGAGAAACATCATAAGATCCAACTATAATAGCAAAGCTCGCGATACATCAAGATCGTACCACCTCAAGAACACGAGAGAGAGAGATCAAACACATAGCTACTGGTACATACCCTCAGCCCCGAGGGTGAACTACTCCCTCCTCGTCATGGAGAGCGCCGAGATGATGAAGATGGCCATCGGTGAGGGATCCCCCCTCCGGCAGGGTGCCGGAACAGGGTCCCGATTGGTTTTTGGTGGCTACAGAGGCTTGCGGCGGCGGAACTCCCGATCTATTCTGTTCCCCGAAGGTTTTAGGGTATATTGGTATATATAGGAGGAAGAAATATGTCAGGGGAGCCACGAGGGGCCCACGAGGGGGAGGGCGCGCCCAGGGGGTGGGCGCGCCCCCTGCCTCGTGCTCTCCCCGTTGATCCCCTGACGTGCACTCCAAGTCTCCCGTATTGCTTTCTTTCCAAAAACAACTTTTTCTAAGGTTTCATTCCGTTTGGACTCCATTTGATATTCCTTTTCTTCGAAACACTGAAACAAGGGAAAACACAGGAACTGGCACTGGGCTTTGGGTCAATAGGTTAGTCCCAAAAATCATATAAAAGTGCTTAGTAAAGCCCATTAATCATCCAAAACAGAATATAATATAGCATGAAGCAATCAAAAGTTATAGATACGTTGGAGACGTATCAGCATCCCCAAGCTTAATTCCTGCTCGTCCTCGAGTAGGTAAATGATAAAAACAGAATTTTTGATGCGGAATGCTACTTGGCATAATTTTTTAAATATAACCCTCTTAATTGTGGTATGAATATTCAGATCCGAAAGATTCAAGATAAAAGTTTAATATTGACATAAATGCAATAATACTTCAAGCATACTAACCAAGCAATTATGTCTTCTCAAAATAACATAGCCAAAGAAAGCTCATCCCTACAAAATCATATAGTTTGGCCATGCTTCATTTTCGTCACACAAAATGCTCTCATCATGCACAACCCCGATGACAAGCCAAGCAATTGTTTCATACTTTAGTAATCTCAAACTTTTGCAACCTTCACGCAATACATGAGCGTGAGCCATGGATATAGCACTATGGGTGGAATAGAATATAATGATGGGGGTTATGTGGAGAAGACAAAAAGGAAGAAAGTCTCACATCAACGAGGCTAATCAATGAGCTATGGAGATGCCCATCGATTGATGTTAATGCAAGGAGTAGGGATTGCCATGCAACGGAGGCACTAGAGCTATAAATATATGAAAGCTCAACAAAAGAAACTAAGTGGGTGTGCATCCAACTTGCTTGCTCACGAAGACCTAGGGCATTTGAGGAAGCCCATTGTTGGAATATACAAGCCAAGTTCTATAATGAAAAATTCCCACTAGTATATGAAAGTGACAAAACAAGAGACTCTCTATCATGAAGATTATGGTGCTACTTTGAAGCACAAGTGTGGTAAAAAGGATAGTAACATTGTCCCTTCTCTCTTTTTCTCTCATTTTTTTGGGCCTTCTTCCCTTTTTTATGGCCTTTCTCCCTTTTTCCCTCACTTGGGACAATGCTCTAGAAAATGATGATCATCACACTTCTATTTATTTACAACTCAATGATTATAACTCGATACTAGAACAAAGTATGACTCTATATGAATGCCTCCGGCGGTGTACCGGGATATGCAATGAACCAAGAGTGACATGTATGAAAGAATTATGAATGGTGGCTTTGCCACAAATACTATGTCAACTACATGATCATGCAAAGCAATATGACAATGATGAACGTGTCATGATAAACGGAGCGGTGGAAAGTTGCATGGCAATATATCTCGGAATGGCTATGGAAATGCCATAATAGGTAGGTATGGTGGCTGTTTTGAGGGAGATATAAGGAGGTTTATGTGTGAAAGAGCGTATCATATCACAGGGTTTGGATGCACCGGCGAAGTTTGCACCAACTCTCAATGTGAGAAAGGGCAATTCACGATACCGAAGAGGCTAGCAATGATGGAAAGGTGAGAGTGTGTATAATCCATGGACTCAACATTAGTCATAAAGAACCCAGATACTTATTGCAAAAATCTACAAGTCATCAAAAACCAAGCACTACGCGCATGCTCCTAGGGGGATAGATTGGTAGGAAAAGACCATCGCGCGTCCCCGACCGCCACTCATAAGGAGAACAATCAAAGAACACCTCATGTTTCAAATTTGTTACATAACGTTTACCATACATGCATGCTACGGGACTTGCAAACTTCAACACAAGTATTTCTCAAATTCACAACTACTCAACTAGCACACAACTTTAATATCACTACCTCCATATCTCAAAACAATCATCAAGCATCAAACTTCTCTTAGTATTCAACACACTCATAAGAAAGTTTTTACTAGTATTGAATACCTAGCATATTAGGATTAAGCAAATTACCATGATGTTTTAAGACTCTCAAAATAATATAAGTGAAGCATGAGAGTTCATATATTTCTTCAAAATAAATCCACCGCCGTGCTCTAAAAGATATAAGTGAAGCACTAGAGCAAACAACAAACTACTCCGAAAGATATAAGTGAAGATCAATGAGTGGTCGAATAATTATGCAACTATGTGAAGAATCTCCCATTTAATAATTTCAGATCTTGATATTTTATTCAAACAGCAAGCAAAACAAAATAAAATAAAATGACGCTCCAAGCAAAACACATATCATGTGGTGAATAAAAATATAGCTCCAAGTAAAGTTACCGATGAATGAAGACGAAAGAGGGGATGCCTTCCGGGGCATCCCCAAGCTTAGACGCTTGGTTATCCTTGAATATTACCTTGGGGTGCCTTGGGCATCCCCAAGCTTAGGCTCTTGCCACTCCTTATTCCATAGTCCATCGAATCTTTACCCAAAACTTGAAAACTTCACAACACAAAACTCAACAAAAAACTCGTAAGCTCCGTTAGCGAAAGAAAACAAAACACCACTTCAAGGTACTGTAATGAACTAATTCTTTATTTGTATTGGTGTTAAATATACTGTATTCCAACTTCTCTATGGTTTATAAACTATTTTACTAGCCATAGATTCATCAAAATAAGCAAACAACACACGAAAAACAGAATCTGTCAAAAACAGATCAGTCTGTAGTAATCTGTAACTAACGCAAACTTCTGGAACTCAAAAAATTCTACCAAAATAGGACGAGTTAGATGATTTTATTATTGATCTTCTGCAATTGGAATCAGTATTTTATCACGTTCTGGTGATTTTAAACAATTGTTTTCGTGAACAGAAAGTTTCTGGAATTTTCAGCAAGATCAAATAACTATCATCCAAGAAGATCCTATAGGTTAAACTTGGCACAAACACTAATTAAAACATAAAAAAAAATATAACCAGAGGCTAGATCAAATATTTATTCCTAAACAGAACCGAAAAGCAAAGAACTAAAATAAAATTGGGTTGCCTCCCAACAAGCGCTATCGTTTAACGCCCCTAGCTAGGCATGATGATTTCAATGATGCTCACATAAAAGATAAGAATTGAAACATAAAGAGAGCATCATGAAGAACAAGATTTGCACATTTAAGTCTAATCCACTTCCTATGCATATGGATTTTGTGAGAAAACAACTTATGGGAGCAATAATCAACTAGCATAGGAAGGCAAAACAAGCATATCTTCAAGATTTTCAACACATAGAGAGGAAACTTGATATTATTGCAATCCCTACAAGCATATATTCCTTCCTCATAATAATTTTCAGTAGCATCATGAATGAATTCAACAATATAACCATCACCTAAAGCATTCTTTTCATGATCTACTAGCATAGAAAATTTACTACTCTCCACATAAGCAAAATTCTTCCCATTCGGAATAGTGGGAGTATCATAAGAGACTCGAATACTATAAATTGTTTCCACATTAAAAGAGTAATATTCAGAAAAAGGGTAATCATAATCATGAAAATTTTCATAAATATAATCATCACTACTTTTTATAGCATAAGTTTCATCAAAATAATCATCATAAGTAGCAACTTTGTTCTCATCATAATCAATTGAAACCTCTTCCGAAATAGTGGATACATCACTAAATAAAGTCATGACCTCTCCAAATCCACTTTCATAAATATTATAAGATTCAACATCCTCCAAAATAGTGGGATCATTACTTCCTAAAGTTGACACTCTTCCAAACCCACTTTCATCAATATAATCATCATAAGTAGGAGGCATGCTATCATCATTATAAATTTGCATATCAAAACTTGGGAGACTAAAAATATCATCTTCATTAAACGTAGCATCCCCAAGCTTGGGACAAACATTAATTGCAGCAAATATATTCTCAAAAACATCATCTTCATCAAACATAGCATCCCCAAGCTTGGGCCTTTTCATATCATAAGCATAACCACTCTCATCGTTAATAGTATGAATAGCACCAATAGTATAGCAATTATCATATTCTTCCAAGCAAGTGCCAAAAAGATTTTCAAGATCATAAGAAGTATCATTATCTTCCCAATCATAATCATCACAACAAGCAATAGGCATAACGAGATCATCATCAAGTGCATCATCTTCCACAATTATTTTTGATTCATTTTCATGAGGCACAACAATAATAGGAGCAACATTATTTGGGAGAGATATCTTTTTACCTCTCTTCCTTTTTCTTTTCTTCTTCTTCACCACATCATGTGTGGGTTCAATCCTCTTTTTGGAGCTCCTTATTAATGAAATTGGTTGAATAGAAGGCTCCTCCTCGTTACCTGATTCATCATAAGAAATAATAGGAGGATATTGGGAAGTCTCTTCCCTTTCATTAGTATTCTCTTCATCTTATATTTTTTTCTTTTCTTTATGTAATTGGAAATATAAGGATTTTCAATGCAATTCACCCCACAATACATATAAATTTCTTCTAGATCAATATCAAGGAATTTCTCGAGGTTATATTCTGGAATAATCTTAGTTTGACGTTTCATTTCTTCATAACCCAAAAGCAAACTAAGTTCACTATAATGTCCAAGGGAAATGAAGTCATCATAATTTTTGGACACGATTCGATCATGAAACAATTTGCATTTGATATTTAAATGACCATGTTCATTGCAAAGTTCACAAGTATGGCTAAGAAATTTTAAATTTTCAGCACTAACATTTAGCCTTTCTTGCAACCATTTAGTTTCTAAATGCTTATGCCTCTTGCAATATCTATCTTCCCTATTTGGTGTGTACTTGCAAACCCAATGCACTCCACAAAAATTGACATGTTTATAGGAGACATTTTCATCATAACTAGTGCAATCATCATTAGTACTATGGATATTCAAAGAGTTCATACTAACAACATTGCAATCATGCTCATCATTCAAAGATTTAGTGCCAAACATTTTATAGACTTCTTCTTCTAGCACTTGAGCACAATTTGCCTTTTCATCAAACTTACGAAAGATATTAAAAAGATGAAGCGTATGAGACAAACTCAATTCCATTTTTTTTGTAGTTTTCTTTTATAAACTAAACTAGTGATAAAACAAGAAACTAAAAGATTTGATTGCAAGATCTAAAGATATACCTTCAAGCACTCACCTCCCCAGCAACGGCGCCAAAAAATAGCTTAGTTGACGGGGTGTGAGTGCCGCTTACCTAGCCTCCCCGGCAACGGCGCCAAAAAAGAGCTTGATGTCTACTACGCAACCTTCTCCTTGTAGACGTTGTTGGGCCTCCAAGTGCAGAGGTTTGTAGGACAGTAGCAAATTTCCCTCAAGTGGATGACCTAAGGGTTATCAATCCGTGGGAGGTGTAGGATGAAGATGGTCTCTCTCAAACAACCCTGCAAACCAAATAACAAAGAGTCTCTTGTGTCCCCAACACACCCAATACAATGGTAAATTGTATAGGTGCACTAGTTCGGCAAAGAGATGGTGATACAAGTGCAATATGGATGGTAGATATAGGTTTTTGTAATCTAAAAATATAAAAACAGCAAGGTAACTAATGATAAAAGTGAGTGTAAATGGTATTGCAATGTGTTGAAACAAGGCCTAGGGTTCATACTTTCACTAGTGCAAGCTCTCTCTACAATAATAACATAATTAGATCATATAACAATCCCTCAACATGCAACAAAGAGTCACTCCAAAGTCACTAATAGCGGAGAACAAACGAAGAGATTATTGTAGGGTAGGAAACCACCTCAAAGTTATTCTTTCGGATCGATCTATTCAAGAGTCCATAGTAAAATAACACATAGCTATTCTTTCCGTTTGATCTATCATAGAGTTCGTACTAGAATAACACCTTAAGACACAAATCAATCAAAACCCTAATGTCACCTAGATACTCCAATTTCACCTCAAGTATCCGTGGGTATGATTATACGATATGCATCACACAATCTCAGATTCATCTATTCAGACCAACACAAAGTACTTCAAAGAGTGCCCCAAAGTTTCTATCGGAGAGTCGAGACGAAAATGTGTGCCAACCCCTATGCATAGGTTCATGGGCGGAACCCGCAAGTTGATCACCAAAACATACATCAAGTGAATCAATAGAATAACCCATTGTCACCACGGTTATCACACGCAAGACATACATCAAGTGTTCTCAAATCATTAAAGACTCAATCCGATAAGATAACTTCAAAGGGAAAACTCAATCCATTACAAGAGAGTAGAGGGGGAGAAACATCGTAAGATCCAACTATAATAGCAAAGCTCGCGATACATCAAGATCATACCACCTCAAGAACACGAGAGAGAGAGATCAGACACATAGCTACTGGTACATACCCTCAGCCCCGAGGGTGAACTACTCCCTCCTCGTCATGAAGAGCTCCGGGATGATGAAGATGGCCACCGGTGAGGGATCCCCCCTCCGGCAGGGTGCCAGAACAGGGTCCTGATTGGTTTTTGGTGGCTATAGAGGCTTGCGGCGGTGGAACTCCCGATCTATTCTGTTCCCCGAAGGTTTTAGGGTATATTGGTATATATAGGAGGAAGAAATACGTCAGGGGAGCCACGAGGGGCCTGTCAGTGTCAAAACCGGCGGATCTCGGGTAGGGGGTCCCGAACTGTGCGTCTAAGGCGGATGGTAACAGGAGGCGGGGGACACAATGTTTACCTAGGTTTGGGCCCTCTCGATGGAGGTAGTACCCTACTTCCTGCTTGATTGATCTTGATGATATGAGTATTAGAAGAGTTGATCTACCACGAGATCGTAGAGGCTAAACCCTAGAAGCTAGCCTATGATTATGATTGTTCTCGTCCTACGGACTAAACCCTCCGGTTTATATAGACACCGGAGGGGGGCTAGGGTTACACAGAGTTGGTTACAAGGGAGGAGATCTACACATCCGAATTGCCAAGCTTGCCTTCCACGCAAAGGAGAGTCTCACCCGGACGCGGGACGAAGTCTTCAATCTTGTATCTTCATAGTCCAACAGTCCGGCCAAAGGATATAGTCCGGCTGTCCGAGGACCCCCTAATCCAGGACTCCCTCAGTAGCCCCTGAACCAGGCATCAATGATGACGAGTCCGACACGCAGATTGTCTTCGGCATTGCAATGCGGGTTCCTCCTCGGAATACTCCATAGTATATTTTGAAAACAAGGATCGTGTCCGGCTCTGCAAAATAAATTCCACATACCACCGTAGAGAGTATAATATTCCACAAATCTAATCTGCTGACAAGTTTCATAGCGTGACATCACGCCACGACCTGGTCATTATTCGAACCGTTTTTCCCAACCAGCTACTGCACATATCGCGAGGCGGTTTTCTTGGCACGTCTTGTCGAAGCAGGGATCGTGTCCCCTTATCGCGGGATTCTCAGCAATAGGGGTGTGGGTAACCCAACCGTGCCATCAATTACGGCGCTTGGGGAATAAGCGGGTTTACCAGGCAAGTGGGGAGGCGCACAGTTTCTACTGCCTTTATAAAGGGACAAGGACTCCTCTTTCTCACCCACGCCTTCTCCTTCCCCTGCCCATCCATTCTCACACGCTTGAGCTCCATGTAAGTGCATCTAGTGCCCCTTAGTGATTTTGGTGTATTGAAGACTTATAGGTTAAGGGACTAATGCGTTTATGAGTGTACACAGGTCTATAAGTCTATGAGGAGTTTGATATTTACAAAGAAAGTCGACCCCTAAAAATGAAGTTCTTCAACTGAAGAATTTGGTATTTCTGAAGACTTTCTGAAGACTTTGAAAGTGAAGAAATTGGTGTGACCTTAAAGACTTGGTATTCATTTGAGGAACATGAAGCGTGAAGACTTCTGTTTTCGTAGTTTCATTTTCTCTTTATTGAGTCATAGGAAACACCGTACTGTTAAAGGGGGTCGAGGAAATACTAAGGAAAAATTTCCATGTGATGCTCAACTCAAAATCCTACACCTACCAATCCCTTTGAGTGAAGCCATTGGAAATCTCATACAGTTCAGTCATATTCTTCAGTGACAGAGACGAAGTTCTTCTAGTCTCTGAGGAATTTGTTCTGACTGAGGAGTTAGGAATTCGCCAGTGCGGATTGCCTACACAGTGAGGAACATGATAGCCCTGAGGAATCTGAGCCTCAAATTTCCGACCGTTGCTGTGCTATGCGCCAGCTGTCCCAAAATATCTTATCCACCTAACGATCATATCATTGAAGGGCATTTATGTCTTATCATGCCGGGCTGCTCCCTAGGCTATAAATAGCCGCCCCCTACAACCACTAGCTGGTTGGCTGCTCCGAGAGAAACGGACACTTGTCATTTGAGAGCATCCCATCCTCCGATGACTTTGAGCGAAAATCATCAAGTGAGGAAAACCCCAACCCAAACACCTACAAACCCAAAGTGATTGAGCATCACTGAAGAGATTGATCCTGCATGGATCCGACGCTTGTTACCTTTGAAGACTGTGCTTCTTCCAGACGGTTAGGCGTCATGGTCTAGAGCATCCAAGAGGAAATTGTGGATCGCCGAGTGACCGAGTTTGTGAAGGTTTGGAAGTCACCTGAAGACTTACCATGAGTGATTGGGCGAGGTCTGTGTGACCTTAGCTCAAGGGGAATATGGTGAGGACTAAGTGTCCTGGACTGCGTGTTCAGGACTGGGTGTCCGGGACTGTGTGTCCTCAGGTTTAAATACCTAGCCGCCCTAACCAGACGTACAACTGAGACAACAGTTGGAACTGGTCTACCAAACCATTGTCTTCACCAAGCCAACTGGTTCTATTTACTCAACTCTTCCATTTCCTCATCACTGTGTTGTGCACTTGTTCATATCTGTGTTTGAAGACTTTGACTGAAGACTTTCTCAATTTCCTTAGTTCAATTTCCTCAGTCTGTTTGTCTTCATCCTGTGTTATCCTGTGTTTACGCTTTCTGTACTCTGTGCTTGTCTTCATTTCATCATGATGACTATGCTTGTGTTCTGCTATGCATACTTTTGAGTACTTATTCCGCTGCAAGTAGTTCTTCGCTAAGGAATTTTCTCACCCACAAATTCCTCAGTGAAGAATTCATAAAAATCGCCTATTCACCCCCCCTCTAGTCGATATAACGCACTTTCAATTGGTATCAGAGCAAGGTACTCCCTTGTTCTGTGTGATTTTGGTTTAACCGCCTGGAGTTTTAGTTATGTCGACCGCAGGTATGATCAAGGTCTCTGCTGGGTGTCCTACCTTCGATGGGACGGACTACCCCTACTGGAAGAATAAGATGCGAATGCATCTTGAGGCAATTGATAACGATCTCTGGTATGTGGTGGAAAAGGGTGTTCCCTCTGTCTCACCCTCACTAAACGCTGCCGATGTGAAGAGATTCAAGCAACTCAATTCTCAAGCGAAGAATATCATATGTGGCCATCTGAGCAAAGGACAGTATGGAAGAGTGAGTGCTTTGGAAACTGCTAAGCTTATCTGGGATAGGCTGTCCAAAGTAAATGAAGGAGTCTCAACACAGCGTGACTCTCGAGTTGATGTTCTTCGCAATCTCTTCAACCGCTGCAAAAGACTTGACAATGAAAATGTTCAACAAACCTTCGGTCGCCTCACTGACATCTCAAATGAGCTTCAAGCACTTGGTGCCACTGACATCACCGACCACGAGGTGGTGAAGAAACTGCTGAGATCGCTTGACTCCTCATTTGATACTCTGGCATTGATGATACAAGAGCGTGATGATTACAAGTCACTTGATCCCGCTGATATCCTCGAGAGGCTAAATACTCATGAGTTCCAGCTTGCTGAAAAGAGAGATCTCTATGGCTCAAGCTATGGCAGATCACGTGCACTGAAGGCCAAGGCAGTTTCTGAATCTGAAGATGAAGACTCTGACAGCAGCCTTGGTGATCCTGAAGAACTGAGCCATGATCTAGCACTGCTCGTGAAGAAATTCCAGAAGTTCTCAAGACGTGGTCGCTTTGGAAGACCCTCAAGGAGCAATGATTCCTCATCCAGTGACTACAAGAAGAGGCTTTGTCACAAATGCAAGAAACCAGGACACTACATTCAAGATTGTCCTCAGTGGGAAAAGGAATCAAAGAAGAAGAAATACAAGGATTACAGTTCTGATGATGCGAAGAAAAAGAAGAAATCCTCAAAATCTTCATCATCAAAATCCTCAAAGTCTTCATCTCACAAGAAGAGCAGCTCCAAGAAGGCTCGTGCATTCATTGGCAAGGAAATGGACTCCGAGGCTGAATCTGAAGAAAATGAGGAAGAGGAGGCATCTGAGGATTCCGAATCCGGTGTGGCTAGCCTAGCCCTCGCTACTGCATTCGTCAGCAAGTCTATCTTCAACACTGAAGAAAATGATCTCTCCAACAAGGCTGATGAAGGCAATGATGACTACACTCCCACCTATTGCTTCATGGCAAAGGGTGCCAAGGTACTCAAATATTCCTCCTCTGAATCAAGTGAGAATGAATCTGATGAAAACCTTAAGCCCATCTATTCTAAACTTGCTAAGATTGCTGTGAAACAACAAAGGGCTCTTGAAAAGGTTCAAAACATGCTAGACAAAAATGATGATATGTTGGGTGAAGAAATGGATCGCACTAAAACCTTGACTGAAAGTCTTCAGAGACTTCGTACTAAGTATGACACCCTTCAAGATCAATATAACACTCTCTTATCTGATCATGAGAAGCTTTCTTATGAATTTCTCCAAAGAAATCAAGATCTTGAAAAGCTAAAAGTGAGTTATGAAGATCTTCAGAAGGAGCGCGATTCATTACTTGCTCAACAAATCAGCGCTGCTCAGGAAGAATTTGGTCCTCCATGTTTGAAATGCATTGAACGTGAATCTGCTAATTCTTCACCTGAATGTTCAAATGCTTCTAATGCTACAAATTCCTCAACTGTCTCTGCTATCATTAATTCCTCATCTGAGGACATTGCTAGTATCACTGACGATGCAGGGCTGAAGGAATTGTACATGAAAGGCATGTACAAAAGCCTCAAAGGGCATCCGACTCTTTGTGATGTGCTTAAAAAGCAGATCCTCAACAGGAACCCTAGGAAGGAGGGTATTGCCTTTGAGAGGAAACTCAATGCTGATGGTACCTATTGGAAGCCTGAGCAGGACCCCAAAACCTCATGGGTTGCTGCAAAGGGACCTCCAGTTGATCCATCTAATTTATCTGGCTTTACATGTGAATCTTCTCATTCCTCTGATGAGTCATTTGACTCCAACTACAAACTATTTAAAACTCAGAATGGTGAAGTATTTGCTAGATATGTTGGCACTAACTGCAGGAACGGTTCCCCTATGAAGAAAATCCAGGTCCCCAAAAGGTGCCTTGAAAGTCTTCAGGTGAATGTCCTCATGACACCACCTGTGAAGAATAGGAACCCCAGATCAAATTCTTCATATGGACCAAATTCTTCATATGGATCCAAGTCCTCATACGGACCAAATTCCTCAAGAGGATCAAAGTCCTCATATGAACATCATCGTGCTAACAACTCTGTCTCACAGGGAAGAGCCAAGGGCTATGAATATGAGCATTATTCTTCTAATCATTATGTTCATAAGTCCTCGAAGAATTTCTCTGCTTATTCATATGCTTACCCTAACTTCTCTTATGTGAAACGAAACGGATTGGCTTCTATGCCACCTTTCTCATATGGAGCTCGCAGAGTGATGAACTCTTTGCCACACCTTCATATGTGGGTGGTGGAGAAAAAGAACTAATCTCTTCTGCAGGGTCAGGTCTCCAGACGTGCTTGAATGTCTGAAGAATTTGCTGGAGACCTGAAGAATGCCTGAAAGGACGCAGGCTAATCATGAAGAAATGAACTTTCATTTCTCACGTCCTCATACTGTTTTTATCTGTTCTATTGCTTGATGAAATTGATCTGATGAATTGTGATGTCATATTCTTCACTGATGAAGTATATGAAGTTCGTAAGCTGCACTAATTCATCTGCAGGATGATCAACCCAAAGCCACTGAGTGGGTCCTCGATAGTGGATGTACAAATCACATGACTGGTGACAAGAATCTATTGATAGATGCTCCCTTATCACCATCGCATCTGAAGGATATCATCTTCGCTGACAAAGGCAAAAGTCAGGTATTGGGTCTAGGTAAGGTTGCGATCACAAAGGATCGACACATGGACAAAGTCATGCTTGTCGAGTCCTTAGGATACAACCTCATGTCTTTCTCAATGCTTTGTGATCTTGATATGGTAGTTGTCTTTGGCAAGTATCGTTGTGTTGTGGTTATGGAAGCTGACAATTCCAAAGTCTTTGAAGGCTTTAGGAGAGGAGACTTGTATATTGTTGATTTCTCTACAGGACCGCAACCAGCCGTGTGCCTACTCGCAAAAGCTTCAGAAGGTTGGCTATGGCATCGACGACTTGGTCATGCAGGCATGAGGAATTTGCACACGCTTGCAAAGAAGAAGCATGTCATTGGCATTGAGAATGTCAAATTCCCCAAGGATCACTTGTGTGGAGCTTGTGAAGCTGAAAAGATGACCAAGGCTAAGCATCCAGCGAAGACTATCATGACCACTACTCGACCATTTGAATTTCTTCACATGGAACTCTTTGGTCCTAACCATTACTCAGCCGTCACAAATGACGCATCTCTCTATGGGCTTGTTATTGTTGATGATTACTCTCGTTACACATGGGTACACATTGTTACTTACAAACATGAAGTGCAGGAAGTCTTCAAACGATTTTCCTCGAGGGCTTCAACCAACTTTGGTGTGAAGATCAAGCACATCAGAAGTGATAATGGAACTGAGTTCAAGAATTCTAGTCTTGATGACTATCTTGATGAACTTGGTATTACTCATGAGTTATCTGCTCCTTATACTCCTTAGCAGAATGGCGTCATGGAGCGCAAGAACATAACTCTTGTTGAGATGGCTCGCACTATGCTTGATGAGTACAAGACGCCTCGTCACTTCTGGATTGAGGCAATTTATACTGCGTGCCACATCATCAACAGGGTATATCTTCACAAATTCTTCAAGAAGACTGCCTATGAACTCCTCACTGACAAGAAACCCAATGTGAGTTATTTCAAAGTCTTCGGTGCTAAATGTTGGATTAGAGGTCCTCATCACAATGCTAAATTTGCACCAAAAGCACATGAAGGTTTTATGCTTGGTTACAGAAAGGACTCGCACACCTACAGAGTCTTCAACACCGTTCTTCACAAGGTTGTTGAAACTGTAGATGTGCGGTTCGATGAAACTAATGGCTCGCAAAGAGAGCACCTACCCTCTGTGATAGATGAACCATCACCTGAGGAAACTATCAAGTTCAAGGCTACTGAGGATGTCATTCCTACCGAAGAATCTGCTGAAGAATTCATTCCAGAACGTGAAGAACGTCAAGCTAATGCACCTGAAGAAATTGCTGAATAAAATGGTGCTGAAGAAAATGCTGATCAAATTCCTCAACGACAACCTACTCATCCTCGCGTTGCAAAAGAAGTGCAAGTTGAGAAGATCATCGATGACATTGAAGCACCAGGTCCTCTCACACGCTCAAAAGCTTCACATTTATCTAACTTTTGTGGGCACTATGCTTTGGTCTCTACCACAGAGCCCACTAAGGTAGATGAAGCATTTCTGGAGCCTGAGTGGATTTAGGCCATGCAAGAAGAATTACATCAGTTCGAGCTCAACAACGTCTGGAAACTGGTCAATCGTCCAGATCCTCGCAAACACAATATCATTGGCACAAAGTGGATCTACCACAACAAGCAAGATGAAAATGGACTTGTGGCGAGGAATAAGGCACGACTAGTAGCTCAAGGCTACACATAGGTTGAAGGAATTGATTTCGATGAAACTTTTGCACCTGTTGCTAGACTTGAAGCTATTCGCATATTACTTGCTTATGCTAACCATCATGATATCACTTTATATCAAATGGATGTGAAAAGTGCATTCCTCAATGGTAAGCTTGAGGAAGAAGTATATGTTGCTACACACAGGTTTTGAAGATCCTAAGCATCCTGACAAAGTCTTCAGACTAAATAAGGCCCTCTATGGCCTCAAGCAGGCCCCTCGGGCGTGGTATGATACTTTGAAGGAATTCCTCATGAAGAAAGGCTTCAAACCCGGTTCACTCGACCCTACTCTTTTCACTAAATCATATGATGATGAATTGTTTGTATGCCAAATATATGTTGATGACATCATCTTTGGCTGTACTGACCAACGTTATAGTGATGAATTTGCCTATATGATGAGTGAAGAATATCAAATGTCTATGATGGGAGAGTTGAAATTCTTCTTAGGTCTTCAAATTCGTCAATAGCGCAATGGCATATTCATATCTCAGGAGAAATACCTCAAGGATGTACTGAGGAAATTCGGCATGCAAGATTGCAAAGGCGTCAAAATTCCGATGCCCACAAATGGCCATCTGTGCACTGATGAAAATGGTATTGACTTCGATCAAAAGGTATACCGCTCCATGATTGGTTCTTTATTGTACTTATGTGCATCTAGGCCAGATATTATGCTTAGTGTTTGCATGTGTGCCCGATTTCAAGCTACACCGAAGGAATCACACCATAAGGCTGTGAAACATATTCTTCGATATCTAGCTCACACACCAACACTAGGATTATGGTACCCCAAGGGCTCGGTTTTTGATCTCGTTGGATATTCTGACTCTGACTATGCTGGTGATCGTGTGGATCGCAAGTCAACATCTGGTACATGTCATTTCCTCGGACGATCTTTGGTCTGTTAGTCCTCGAAGAAGCAGAACTGCATATCACTGTCTACTACTGAAGCTGAGTACATTGTTGCTGGTTCTTGCTGTGCTCAATTGCTTTGGATTAAGCAAACTCTCAAGGACTACGGCGTCAACGTGAAGAATGTGCCTCTCTTCTGTGACAATGAGAGTGCCATCAAGATTGCTCACAACCCAGTTCAGCACTCGAAGACAAAGCACATTCAGATTCGTCATCATTTTCTTCGCGATCATGTGTTGAAGGGCGACATTTCTATTGAGCATGTGAAGACTGAAGAACAGCTAGCCGATATCTTCACAAAGCCCTTGGATGAGAAGAGATTTAGCAAGTTGCGGTGTGAG
The DNA here is from genome assembly GCF_002575655.3 of Aegilops tauschii subsp. strangulata. Taxonomy (NCBI): domain Eukaryota; kingdom Viridiplantae; phylum Streptophyta; class Magnoliopsida; order Poales; family Poaceae; genus Aegilops; species Aegilops tauschii. Next base: position 54,237,175 of record NC_053035.3, on the reverse strand, counting down.
CTAAATATCTTAGAGTCTTCGAATGTTCTTTGAAAAGGACACTCATCCTAACACTTATGCAAATTGATGACTTAGATGTGCAACACATGAAGAAACGTTTTTCTTCAATCAATGAAGAATAACACTCTAAGTGTGAAGAAATTAATGAAGAATTTGATTCTCAGAACCCTACGACAATTGTACGCGGTGTCTGAAATCATCATTCTTATACGGTGGGTCACGCCACCACAAAAGTTGAAAATCTTCAATTTGAGTTTTTCCTCAGTTTTTGAAATTCCTCAGTTGTTCATATTCTTCAACTTTGCAAAATCTTCACTGTTTCTGACGATTTTCTTCATTGGCTATATATATATATGAGTTTATGTCCTCTACAGCATTCACTTATGGCTAATTCTTCAAGTTGGTTTTTCTGCTAAGTGAATGTGATCGGACCATTCCCCCTCTATGCTATACTCAACCCAATCTATTCACAAATTCTTCATGTGCGTTCTATTTGAAACTCGTTCAAAATCTTCACTGTGTCCTTGTCAGCTGAAGAATTTGCAAACGGAACTTTTAACTTATCTTATCCAAATTTTCGGCTTTGCCGCTTAAATCGTTCCGCTTCCCACGATATACTTATCTATTCACCCACGATCTAACACGATCTCCACTTCTCAGTACGTGGGTGACACATGTCAAGCGAATGAGAAGGGTCAGGGGCACGTTCGTCCAATTTCTTCGGGCGAACTGTTTTTCACCGTGGCTATAAATACCCCCTCGCCCCTTGCTCACTTCTTTTACTCCGCTCGACCTCTCTCTCCCGCTCGAGCTTCTCAAACCCTAGCGCTGCCGCTACATCATCGTCGCCGGTGAGGAAGAGCTTCACTGCCTCGACCTCGTCGCCGCCGTACTCAGGCCGGCCGCGGAAATCTTCACTCCGCCGCCGCTGTAGCCGTCTTCCTCCGCCGAGTTAGGGCGTGGAAGAACTGCACAGACGAGCTTCACTTCTCCACATCCGAGTTCGTCGTGTTCTTCGTCCAGGGTAATTAAAAGTTACTTTTACTGCCCTCTTTGATTCAAATGTTTACTACAAAATCTTCAAAGGTGTTTTTTTAAATCCTCACACACTGAACACCTCACTTGTCATCTGTTCTTGATTCGTTTCTCTAAGCATCATTTTTCTTCAAGATTCCTCAATTGTGTGGATCTTCGATCTATACAACTCTGGAACCTAAGACAAAGAACACTTAGTGAAATTCTTCAAGACTCATCTGGTCAAATTCCTCAAACATGTTCTTTTTGAAAACCTTCTGAGAACGCATATGACCTCTCCAAATTCCTCGCAACTATACTCTGTTCACAGGTACTCATGTTCGCTGCTGAATCACTAGGTTCTCATCAACTTAACTCATTTGCAGCGTTCCTCGAAGAAAAGTTGCATACTTCTTCAGAGAGTTCAATTGTTCAAATTCCTCAACCGAAGAAAATGGCTGATGGAAAGAAGCCACAGAAAGGAGGAAAGAGGCCTGAGGTCAATACTGCCTTTGAAATCCCTGAGGACATTTATGCTGGGTACTGCACACCCCCTGAGGAAGATAAGAATCAGCACAAGGTGCGCATTCAGAGGATAGGAAGGAGATGGGAAAAAGAGTGGAGGGAGTACAGGTATGTGACTCCAAAATATATGAAGAAATTCGCTGTTACTCCTCCATGCTCAAGACCTCCATTGGCACCTGGCCAAGAGGCAGATCCCACTAGCATCAAGCGCGGTGAGGATTTTCCTGAAGAATGGGCCAAGCGCCAAGCCAAGTTGGCCAAATAGGCAAAAGATGCAGTAAAGAAATTCAATGAAGATTCCACTGCTGCTGCTGCTGAGGCCTCTGTCAGGCCGAAGAAATCCATGGCAAAGAAGCCTGCGCACAAACCAAGTGCCTCTTCTTCAATGCCCTCACGGCCAATTTCCTCAGCTCAGCCCTCACGACCAATTCCTCAAGCCGCTCCTGCTCCTCCAAAGTCCTCAGCTGCTCCGACAAAATCCTCAGCACCTGTGCATCTCGCAACGTGCCAAAGGACTACAGGCATCTCTATTGCCTCAGGAGCTTCAGCTAGTTCCTCAGCTGCACCAAACTCTTCAACAGGACCCTCTCTGCTGAAGATAAAGACAACTGCTGGACGAGGCTCTCGCCCAAGTCCTCAGAAGAAGCAGGTCGCCTTCCAAGTACCGTTTGAAGAAGACGAAGCTGATGATGAAGAACTCGCTGAAATCATCAGAGACAGGCAAGTCAGGGCCGCTAGAGCCAAGGGCACAAATGTGCCACTGCTTTTGGATCCAAAGTTGATCCTCGACTATATTGATCTCTGGCACAAGGACCCAAACACTCCTATGCCTGATTTCAAGTTGACACCTGGCCAAAGTCACATGCTGACCCATTTCATCAGTGAAGAAAAATGGAAATATGAGAAGGCCAGGCAGCTCAAGAAAGCACAGTACAGGAAGGAGAAGTTCCTCAAGAACAACGTTGTCTGTATGACAACTGATGAACTTGTAAAGATCCAGTCTGAAATCAAAGTCCTCAGCGATGATTTCAATGCTTACTATGCTGATTGGAAAGGAGCCAAGGTCAGGTTCGTCAATCTGACGAAGACACTCACTTCAAGTGCTGCTGCCCCTGTGCATATTGAAGTCCCTCTGGCTGAAGCATCTGCTCAGCCAACTGAAGAACATGCCAGCACCGCTGATGACAATCAGGCTGCTAAAGACAATGTGAGTTCCAAGGCTGATGACTGCATTCCTGTTGGGGAACATAGTAATTTCAAAAAATTTCCTACGCACACGCAAGATCATGGTGATGCATAGCAACGAGAGGGGAGAGTGTTGTCCACGTACCCTCGTAGACCGATAGTGGAAGCGTTATCACAACGCGGTTGATGTAGTCGTACGTCTTCACGATCCGACCGATCAAGTACCGAACGTACGGCACCTCCGAGTTCAGCACACGTTCAGCTCGATGACGTCCCTCGAACTCCGATCCAGCCGAGTGTTGAGGGAGAGTTTCGTCAGCACGACGGCGTGGTGACGATGATGATGTTCCACCGACGCAGGGCTTCGCCTAAGCTCCGCAATGGTATTATCAAGGTGTAATATGGTGGAGGGGGGCACCGCACACGGCTAAAATATCGTATATCAAGTGTGTATAGAGGTGCCCCCCTGCCCCCGTATATAAAGGAGCAAGGGGGAGGCCGGCTGCCCTAGGCGCGCCAAGGAGAGGGGGGGGAGTCTCCTCCTAGTAGGAGTAGGACTCCCCTTTCCTAGTCCAACTAGGAAGAGAGGGGGGGAAGGAAAGAGAGGGAGAGGGAGAGGAAAAGAGGGGCTGCGCCCCCCTCTCCTAGTCCTAATAGGACTCCTCATGGGAGGGGGCGCGCCACCTCCTGGCTGCTGCCCTCTCTCTCCCCTCAAGGCCCACTAAGGCCCAATACTTCCCCGGGGGGTTCCGGTAACCCCTCCGGCACTCCGGTTTTATCCGAAACTTCTCCGAAACACTTCCGGTGTCCGAATATAGTCGTCCAATATATCAATCTTTATGTCTCGACCATTTCGAGACTCCTCGTCATGTCCGTGATCACATCCGGGACTCCGAACAACCTTCGGTACATCAAAACATATAAACTCATAATATAACTATCATCGTAACGTTAAGCGTGCAGACCCTACGGGTTCGAGAACTATGTAGACATGACCGAGACACCTCTCCGGTCAATAACCAATAGCGGAACCTGGATGCTCATATTGGCTCCCACATATTCTACGAAGATCTTTATCGGTCAAACCGCATAACAACATACGTTGTTCCCTTTGTCATCGGTATGTTACTTGCCCGAGATTCGATCGTCGGTATCTCGATACCTAGTTCAATCTTGTTACTGGCAAGTCTCTTTACTCATTCCGTAATACATCATCCCGTAACTAACTCATTAGTCACAATGCTTGCAAGGCTTATAGTGATGTGCATTACCGAGTGGGCCCAGAGATACCTCTCCTCGGAGTGACAAATCCTAATCTCGAAATACGCCAACCCAACAAGTACCTTTGGAGACACCTGTAGAGCACCTTTATAATCACCCATTTACGTTGTGACGTTTGGTAGCACACAAAGTGTTCCTCCGGTAAACGGGAGTTGCATAATCTCATAGTCATAGGAACATGTATAAGTCATGACGAAAGCAATAGCAACATACTAAACGATCGGGTGCTAAGCTAACGGAATGGGTCAGGTCAATCACATCATTCTCCTAATGAGGTGATCCCGTTAATCAAATGACAACTCATGTCTATGGCTAGGAAACATAACCATCTTTGATTAACGAGCTAGTCAAGTAGAGGCATACTAGTGACACACTGTTTGTCTATGTATTCACACATGTATTATGTTTCCGGCTAATACAATTCTAGCATGAATAATAAACATTTATCATGATATAAGGAAATAAATAATACTTTATTATTGCCTCTAGGGCATATTTCCTTCAGTCTCCCATTTGCACTAGAGTCAATAATCTAGATTACATAGTAATGATTCTTACACCCATGGAGTCTTGGTGCTGATCATGTTTTGCTCGTGGAAGAGGCTTAGTCAACGGGTTTGCAACATTCAGATCCGTATGTATCTTGCAAATTTCGATGTCTCCCACCTGGACTAAATCCCGGATGGAATTGAAGCGTCTTTTGATGTGCTTGGTTCTCTTGTGAAATCTGGATTCCTTTGCTAAGGCAATTGCACCAGTATTGTCACAAAAGATTTTCATTGGTCCCGATGCACTAGGTATGACACCTAGATCGGATATGAACTCCTTCATCCAGACTCCTTCATTTGCTGCTTCCGAAGCAGCTATGTATTCTGCTTCACACGTAGATCCCGCCATGACACTTTTCTTAGAACTGCACCAACTGACAGCTCCACCGTTCAATGTAAATACGTATCCGGTTTGCGATTTAGAATCGTCCGGATCAGTGTCAAAGCTTGCATCAACGTAACCACTTACGATGAGCTCTTTGTCACCTCCATAAACGAGAAACATATCCTTAGTCCTTTTCAGGTATTTCAGGATGTTCTTGACCGCTGTCCAGTGATCCACTCCTGGATTACTTTGGTACCTCCCTGCTAAACTTATAGCAAGGCACACATCAGGTCGGGTACACAGCATTGCATACATGATAGAGCCTATGACTGAAGCATAGGGAACATCTTTCATCTTCTCTCTATCTTCTGCAGTAGTCGGGCATTGAGTCTTACTCAATCTCACACCTTGTAGTACAGGCAAGAACCCTTTCTTTGCTTGATCCATTTTGAACTTCTTCAAAACTTTGTCAAGGTATGTGCTTTGTGAAAGTCCTATTAAGCGTCTTGATCTATCTCTATAGATCTTAATGCCTAATATATATGCAGCTTCACCGAGGTCTTTCATTGAAAAACTCTTATTCAAGTATCCCTTTATGCAATCCAGAAATTCTATATCATTTCCAATCAGTAATATGTCATCCACATATAATATCAGAAATGCTACTGAGCTCCCACTCACTTTCTTGTAAATACAGGCTTCTCCAAAAGTCTGTATAAAACCAAATGCTTTGATTACAATATCAAAGCGTTTATTCCAACTCCGAGAGGTTTGCACCAGTCCATAAATGGATCGCTGGAGCTTGCACACTTTGTTAGTTCCCTTTGGATCGACAAAACCTTCTGGTTGCATCATATACAACTCTTCTTCCAAAAATCCATTCAGGAATGCAGTTTTGACATCCATTTGCCAAATTTCATAATCATAAAATGCGGCAATTGCTAACATGATTCAGACAGACTTAAGCATCGCTACTGGTGAGAAGGTCTCATCGTAGTCAATCCCTTGAACTTGTTGAAAACCTTTCGCAACAAGTCGAGCTTTATAGACAGTAACATTACCATCAGCGTCAGTCTTCTTCTTGAAGATCCATTTATTTTCAATGGCTTGCCGACCATCGGGCAAGTCAACCAAAGTCCATACTTTGTTCTCATACATGGATCCCATCTCGGATTTCATGGCTTCAAGCCATTTTGCGGAATCTAGGCTCACCATCGCTTCTTCATAGTTCGTAGGTTCATCATGGTCTAGTAACATAACCTCCAGAACAGGATTACTGTACCACTCTGGTGCGGATCTTGATCTAGTTGACCTACGAGGTTCAGTAATAACTTGATCTGAAGTTTCATGATCATTATCATTAACTTCCTCACTAATTGGTGTAGGTGTCGTAGAAACTGATTTCTGTGATGATCTACTTTCCAATAAGGGAGCAGGTACAGTTACCTCATCAAGTTCTACTTTCCTCCCACTCACTTCTTTCGAGAGAAACTCCTTCTCTAGAAAGGATCCATTCTTAGCAACGAATATCTTGCCTTCGGATCTGTGATAGAAGGTGTACCCAACAGTCTCCTTTGGGTATCCTATGAAGACACATTTCTCCGATTTAGGTTTGAGCTTATCAGGTTGAAGTTTCTTCACATAAGCATCGCAACCCCAAACTTTAAGATACGACAACTTTGGTTTCTTGCCAAACCATAGTTCATAAGGTGTCGTTTTAACGGATTTCGATGGTGCCCTATTTAGAGTGAATGCAGCCGTCTCTAAAGCATAACCCCAAAATGATAGCGGTAAATCAGTAAGAGACATCATAGATCGCACCATATCTAATAAAGTACGATTACGACATTCGGACACACCATTACGCTGTGGTGTTCCGGGTGGCGTGAGTTGCGAAACTATTCCGCTTTGTTTCAAATGTAGGCCAAACTCGTAACTCAAATATTCTCCTCCATGATCAGATCGTAGGAATTTTATTTTCTTGTTATGATGATTTTCAACTTCACTCTGAAATTCTTTGAACTTTTCAAATGTTTCAGACTTATGTTTCATTAAATAGATATACCCATATATGCTCAAATCATCTGTGAAGGTGAGAAAATAACGATATCCGCCACGAGCCTCAATATTCATCGGACCACATACATCTGTATGTATGATTTCCAACAAATCTGTTGCTCTCTCCATAGTTCCGGAGAACGGTGTTTTTGTCATCTTGCCCATGAGGCACGGTTCGCAAGTACCAAGTGATTCATAATCAAGTGATTCCAAAAATCCATCAGCATGGAGTTTCTTCATGCGCTTTACACCGATATGACCTAAACGGCAGTGCCACAAATAAGTTGCACTGTCATTATCAACTCTGCATCTTTTGGCTTCGACATTATGAATATGTGTGTCACTACTATCGAGATTCATTAAAAATAGACCACTCTTCAAGGGTGCATGACCATAAAAGATATTATTCATATAAATAGAACAACCATTATTCTCTGATTTAAATGAATAACCGTCTCGCATTAAACAAGATCCGGATATAATGTTCATGCTCAACGCTGGCACCAAATAACAATTATTTAGGTCTAAAACTAATCCCGAAGGTAGATGTAGAGGTAGCGTGCTGACGGCGATCACATCGACTTTGGAACCATTTCCCACGCGCATCGTCACCTCGTCCTTAGCCAATCTTCGCTTAATCCGTAGCCCCTGTTTCGAGTTGCAAATATTAGCAACAGAACCAGTATCAAATACCCAGGTGCTACTGCAAGCATTAGTAAGGTACACATCAATAACATGTATATCACATATACCTTTGTTAACCTTGCCATCCTTCTTATCCGCCAAATACTTGGGGCAGTTCCGCTTCCAGTGACCAATCTGCTTGCAGTAGAAGCACTCAGTTTCAGGCTTAGGTCCAGACTTGGGTTTCTTCTCCTGAATAGCAACTTGCTTGCTGTTCGTCTTGAAGTTCCCCTTCTTCTTCCCTTTGCCCTTTTTCTTGAAACTAGTGGTTTTACTGACCATCAACACTTGATGCTCCTTTTTGATTTCTACCTCAGCTGCCTTCAGCATTGCGAAGAGCTCGAGAATTGTCTTATTCATCCCTTGCATGTTATAGTTCATCACGAAGCTCTTGTAGCTTGGTGGCAGTGATTGAAGAATTCTGTCAATGACGCTATCATCCGGAAGATTAACTCCCAGTTGAATCAAGTGATTATTATACCCAGACATTTTGAGTATATGCTCACTGACAGAACTATTCTCTTCCATCTTGCAGCTGTAGAACTTATTGGAGACTTCATATCTCTCAATCCGGGCATTTGCTTGAAATATTAACTTCAACTCCTGGAACATCTCATATGCTCCATGACGTTCAAAACGTCGTTGAAGACCCGGTTCTAAGCCGTAAAGCATGGCACATTGAACTATCGAGTAGTCATCAGCTTTGCTCTGCCAGACGTTCATAACTTCTGGTGTTGCTCTTGCAGGAGGCCTGGCACCTAGCGGTGCTTCCAGGACGTAATTCTTCTGTGCAGCACTGAGGATAATCCTCAAGTTACGGACCCAGTCCGTGTAATTGCTACCATCATCTTTCAACTTAGCTTTCTCAAGGAACGCATTAAAATTCAACGGAACAACAACACGTGCCATTTATCTACAATTAACATAGACAAGCAAGATACTATCAGGTACTAAGTTCATGATAAATTTAAGTTCAATTAATCATATTACTTAAGAACTCCCACTTAGATAGATATCCCTCTAATCATCTAAGTGATTACGTGATCCAAATCAACTAAACCATGTCCGATCTTCACGTGAGATGGAGTAGTTTCAATGGTGAACATCACTATGTTGATCATATCTACTATATGATTCACGCTCGACCTTTCGGTCTCCGTGTTCCGAGGCCATATCCGCATATGCTAGGCTCGTCAAGTTTAACCTGAGTATTCCGCGTGTGCAACTGTTTTGCACCCGTTGTATTTGAACGTAGAGCCTATCACACCCGATCATCACGTGGTGTCTCAGCACGAAGAACTTTCGCAATGGTGCATACTCAGGGAGAACACTTTTATCTTGAAGTTTTAGTGAGAGATCATCTTATAATGCTACCGTCAATCAAAGCAAGATAAGATGCATAAAGGATTAACATCACATGCAATTAATATAAGTGATATGATATGGCAATCATCATCTTGTGCTTGTGATCTCCATCTTCGAAGCACCGTGCTCGTGATCTGCATCTCCGAAGCACCGTCATGATCACCATCGTCACTGGCGCGACACCTTGATCTCCATCGTAGTATCGTTGTCGTCTCGCCAACTTATTGCTTTTACGACTATCGCTACCGCTTAGTGATAAAGTAAAACTATTACATGGCGATTGCAATTCATACAATAAAGCGACAACCATATGGCTCCTGCCAGTTGCCGATAACTCGGTTACAAAACATGATCATCTCATACAACAAATTATATCACATCATGTCTTGACCATATCACATCACAACATGCCCGGCAAAAACAAGTTAGACGTCCTCTACTTTGTTGTTGCAAGTTTTACGTGGTTGCTACGGGCTTAGCAAAAACCACAACAATAGTTTGTCAAGTTGGTGCTATTTTAACCTTCGCAAGGACCGGGCGTAGCCACACTCGGTTCAACTAAAGTGAGAGAGACAGACACCCGCCGGTCACCTTTAAGCAACGAGTGCTCGCAACGGTGAAACCAGTCTCGCGTAAGCGTACGCGTAATGTCGGTCCATGCCGCTTCATCTCACAATACTGCTGAACCAAAGTATGACATGCTGGTAAGCAGTATGACTTATATCGCCCACAACTCACTTGTGTTCTACTCGTGCATAGCATCAACGCATAAAACCAGGCTCTGATACCACTGTTGGGGAACGTAGTAATTTCAAAAAATTTCCTACGCACACGCAAGATCATGGTGATGCATAGCAACGAGAGGGGAGAGTGTTGTCCACGTACCCTCGTAGACCGAGAGCGGAAGCGTTATCACAACGCGGTTGATGTAGTCGTACGTCTTCACGATCCGACCGATCAAGTACCGAACGTACGGCACCTCCGAGTTCAGCACACGTTCAGCTTGATGACGTCCCTCGAACTCCGATCCAGCCAAGTGTTGAGGGAGGGTTTCGTCAGCACGACAGCGTGGTGACGATGATGATGTTCCACCGACGCAGGGCTTCGCCTAAGCTCCGCAACGGTATTATCGAGGTGTAATATGGTGGAGGGGGGCACCGCACACGGCTAAAATATCGTATATCAAGTGTGTATAAAGGTGCCCCCCTGCCCCCGTATATAAAGGAGCAAGGGGGATGCCGGCTGCCCTAGGCGCGCCAAGGAGAGGGGGGGAGTCCTCCTCCTAGTAGGAGTAGGACTCCCCTTTCCTAGTCCAACTAGGAAGAGAGGGGGGGAAGGAAAGAGAGGGAGAGGGAGAGGAAAAGAGGGGCTGCGCCCCCCTCTCCTAGTCCTAATAGGACTCCTCATGGGAGGGGGCGCGCCACCTCCTGGCTGCTGCCCTCTCTCTCCCCTCAAGGCCCACTAAGGCCCAATACTTCCCCGGGGGGTTCCGGTAACCCCTCCAGCACTCCGGTTTTATCCGAAACTTCTCCGGAACACTTCCGGTGTCCGAATATAGTCGTCCAATATATCAATCTTTATGTCTCGACCATTTCGAGACTCCTCGTCATGTCCGTGATCACATCCGGGACTCCGAACAACCTTCGGTACATCAAAACATATAAACTCATAATATAACTATCATCGTAACGTTAAGCGTGCGGACCCTACGGGTTCGAGAACTATGTAGACATGACCGAGACACCTCTCCGGTCAATAACCAATAGCGGAACCTGGATGCTCATATTGGCTCCCACATATTCTACGAAGATCTTTATCGGTCAAACCGCATAATAACATACGTTGTTCCCTTTGTCATCGGTATGTTACTTGCCCGAGATTCGATCGTCGGTATCTCGATACCTAGTTCAATCTTGTTACTGGCAAGTCTCTTTACTCGTTCCGTAATACATCATCCCGTAACTAACTCATTAGTCACAATGCTTGCAAGGCTTATAGTGATGTGCATTACCGAGTGGGCCCAGAGATACCTCTCCGACAATCGGAGTGACAAATCCTAATCTCGAAATACGCCAACCCAACAAGTACCTTTGGAGACACCTGTAGAGCACCTTTATAATCACCCATTTACGTTGTGAAGTTTGGTAGCACACAAAGTGTTCCTCCGGTAAACAGGAGTTGCATAATCTCATAGTCATAGGAACATGTATAAGTCATGAAGAAAGCAGTAGCAACATACTAAACGATCGAGTGCTAAGCTAACGGAATGGGTCAAGTCAATCACATCATTCTACTAATGATGTGATCCCGTTAATCAAATAACAACTCTTTGTCCATGGTTAGGAAACATAACCATCTTTGATTAACGAGCTAGTCAAGTAGAGGCATACTAGTGACACTCTGTTTGTCTATGTATTCACACATGTATCATGTTTCCGGTTAATACAATTCTAGCATGAATAATAAACATTTATCATGATATAAGGAAATAAATAATACTTTATTATTGCCTCTAGGGCATATTTCCTTCAATTCCAGCCACTGAAGAAATTCCCAGGGCACCCACTAGTGGTGCGCCTGAAGAAAATGAGGAGGTCAGGGCAACTGTATCAGTTGTGCCTGAAGAAAATCAACCACATTCCTCTGCTCCTCCTGCGCCTACTCCAACTCCAATCCTTCCATCTGCCTCAGATGTGAAGAAGACCAAGGCTACAGAGCATGCAGCAGTGAAGAAAAGGAAAGCATCAACTCCTTCAGATTCTTCAGCATCGAAGAAGATGAAGAAATTGACAAGCTCTTTTGCAAACCCGATTGATGCTGTTCTGATCTCAACCATGCCATCAAAGGACCTTGTTCCTTTTGATGAAGAATATGTGATCCCTAGCGGATCTGATGAAGAAACTCCTTCTGCTGCTACGTCAGAGCAGATGGATGAAGAAATTGAAGTGGATGAAATCCCTTCAACCCCAGTTGTTTCCTTGCCTATGCCTCAGTTTACTGCTGAAGAGGCCGACGTTGAAGAAATTGAAGATGAAGATGTGGACATTGGCTGTACCACACCAGTGATGAATGATGACTTTTGGGAAAGTCAGCACCCCAATTCTCCACTCTTCACTCCACTGCAGCAAATTCCTCAGTCCCCAGTCAGTACAGTTCAAATGGGATCTTATGAAGCTCATGAAGACATTCCAGCCGCTAGTGCTGAAGAAAATGAAAATGAAGAATTCAAGAACCAGGCTGCCACTGAAGAGGAACCAGAAATTCCTCAGCTTGAAGAACCTGAGATTGCGATTCCTGAGGTCATCATGCAACTGACTGACACTCCACTGCCCAAGCCAAAGGATCCATTCTCAAGGAAGCAAACATTCAAGACTGATGCCTTCTTTGGCGAGCATGTATTCTTCATTGATTACAACCATTATGACTCCGCTCGCATAAGGAAGAGGCGTTTCTGGACTGCCAGCCAGGCACATTTCTATTCCTCAGTGCTGTTCGACAAAGACAAAGTCTTTGATCATGAGCACATTCCTCACATGGATATGGAATCTCTGCCGTGCTTCGAGCCAGTCCTCAGTGTTCTTCACGACGCTGGATTGTTAAATTTCTGCACTGACATCTGTGATTGGAATGAAGAACTTATTCTCCAATTTTATGCGACGCTGCACATCACCGGAAATTCTGAAGATGTGAATTCATGGGTGCTGGACTGGATGTCTGAAAACACTCACTACAAGGCACCAGCTACTGAATTGCTTCGTGCCTTACCACTCAGTCCTCCCCTTGAAGGTGCTTGTTGCGTCTACAATGAACCTGAGCTTACCGATCACTACATGCAAGTGCTGATGAAGCCTTTGAAGCCAGGTCAGGCCCCAAGAACAAAATTCCTTGTGAAGGAATTGCTGTATGTGCCTCGGACTGTCTATCGCATTCTGACGAAGACATTGAGTCCTATCAAGGGCCACGACTCAAATGAAGAAGAAGTCGTTGGCATCATGAAGAATCTGCTTTTCAATATCATTCATGGCATTCCCATAAACTTCCATGATTTCTTCATGAGGACTCTGGCCAATGTCGCCATGTCACCATTTGAGCTGAAGCCTTATGCACCTTGGATTATGAGATTCATCAGGACAAGGTCTTCACTCAACTCTAAAGCTGATACATTGAACCATTGCAGCTACTTGCCCCTGATTGAAGTCCTCAAACGGACATTTTCCTCAGCTGATGAAAAGGGCAAGGCTACTTCTATAATTGATGAAGGCATTCGTCCATTGGATGGACAATTTCGCAAGGCTGCATCCTACTCCACCAATGGTGACTCTGCCACCCATGACTCTGCCGCAAATGCACCCAAGCAAAATCCTCAAGGCACATCACCCAGGGTGATGACTGATCATGAGCTTCTCCTCAGTCTTCACCAGAAGGTTGATCGCAATCATAAATGGGTCAAGCGTCAGTTTGGTTCAATTCTTCACAACATGACTGCTACCCAAAATGCAGTGAAGAAAAACCACTACTACCGTCATGAAACCCTCAACCGCACCTGGGCTGTTCTGTCTCAAGTCTATAGTGAAGAAAATCTGAAGAAAATGGGTCTCAAGGAAGATCTTGACTGGGCTGCACCTCCTCCGAAGAAGTACAAGAAGGTCAAGGTTCCTTCCTTGGTGGCCAGCTCCTATTCTTCATCACGTGACACTGATGAACATGAAGACTTGGACGACACTGCGGCAGGCCCTACATCAACAAACGACCCCAACAACGCTGGCGCTCCTTCATCACCTTGATATTCTTCAGGGGCGTTAGTCCTCATTTTTGACCCTTTTGGTCATTCGATGACAAAGTGGGAGAAATTTGAGTTAGTCTTCAAGCGGGTCTATCTTATGGGCGTTTTTTTTTCTAAAGTTACAACTCCCGTTCTTCTGATGACTTTGTTGGATCGAGTTGTAAACTTAAACTCTATGGTGGTCTGATACTTTTGCTGTTTCTTCTGCATGCTTATTCCTCGTTAATATTATTGCACGCATGCTGAATTACATCAGTCACCATATTTCATCATGCATTTCAAATTCTTCATATATTATGTCAAATGCGTGTATGAATTACAAGATATAGGGGGAGATCTCCATGATTCAACTCTTCAAGTGTGCATTGCTTCAAAAGCAAATTCCTCACTATGCACATCTTCAGGGGGAGTTCTTCTATATCTTGCAATCAAATTCCTCAATATCAGTATTTACACTTCATATGTTTATCCCCGTTGAAAACTTAACCTATATTGTCATCAATCACCAAAAGGGGGAGATTGTAAGTGCATCTAGTGCCCCTTAGTGATTTTGGTGTATTTAAGACTTATAGGTTAAGGGACTAATGCGTTTATGAGTGTACACAGGTCTATAAGTCTATGAGGAGTTTGATATTTACAGAGAAAGTCGACCCCTAAAAATGAAGTTCTTCGACTGAAGAATTTGGTATTTCTGAAGACTTTCTGAAGACTTTGAAAGTAAAGAAATTGGTGTGACCTTGAAGACTTGGTATTCATTTGAGGAACATGAAGCGTGAAGACTTTTGTTTTCATAGTTTCATTTTCTCTTTCTTGAGTCATAGGAAACACCGTACTGTTAAAGGGGGTCGAGGAAATACTAAGGAAAAATTTCCATGTGATGCTCAACTCAAAATCCTACACCTACCAATCCCTTTGAGTGAAGCCATTGGAAATCTCATACAGTTCAGTCATATTCTTCAGTGACAGAGACAACAGTTGGAACTGGTCTACCAAACCATTGTCTTCACCAAGCCAACTGGTTCTATTTCCTCAACTCTTCCATTTCCTCATCACTGTGTTGTGAACTTGTTCATATCTGTGTTTGAAGACTTTGACTGAAGACTTTCTCAATTTCCTCAATTAAATTTCCTCAGTCTGTTTGTCTTCATCCTGTGTTATCCTGTGTTTACGCTTTCTGTAATCTGTGCTTGTCTTCATTTCATCATGATGACTATGCTTGTGTTCTGCTATGCATACTTTTGAGTACTTATTCCGCTGCAAGTAGTTCTTCGCTAAGGAATTTCCTCACCCACAAATTCCTCAGTGAAGAATTCATAAAAATTGCCTATTCACCCCCCTCTAGTCGATATAACGCACTTTCACTCCAGCGCCCAAGCGCTCATCTTCTCCGCCCACAAAGGCATTCTGAAAATGTCTGGATCCGGAGCAGGAGGCAAGTGGATGGCCTCTACCGTCCGGGAGAAGGATATCAAAAAGCTTCGGGAGGCCGGGTACCTGGTCAAGATAATCAGCCACCATCTCCCGACGGCGAGACAGATCGTTCCTACTCCGGAACCCCACGAGAGGGTCGTATTCCTCCCTCACTTTGTCCGCGGACTAGGGTTTCCCCTCCACCCGTTCGTTCGCGGCATCATGTATTATTACGGGATTGATCTTCATGATCTGTCCCCCAATTCCTTCCTCAATATCTCGACATTCATCGTCGTGTGCGAGGCTTTTCTCCGCATCTCGCCACATTTCGGCTTATGGCTGAAGATTTTTAATGTGAAGCCCAAGATAGTGGGCGGCGAGCACGCCGAGTGCGGGGGTGCTATGGTGAGCAAGATGCCCAACATCACATGGCCAACAGGCACCTTCAATGATTCCGTCAAGGAGTGGCAACAGCAGTGGTTTTACATCACCGAGCCGCGCGGCACGGAATGGGCCGCTACTCCCGAGTTTCGATCCGGAGCCCTTCTGCGGCTTACATCCTAGGTCAAGAAGGGCCTGAACTGGTCTTCGTCCGACAAACTGTCGGTGCTCCAGACGCATGTTAAAGATATGGAAGACAAGAACATCGAACTTGTCAATGTAGTGCAGGTGATGTTAGTTCGCCGGATCCTGCCTTGTCAACACCGGACTTGCAATCTATGGGAATTCGATCCGGCCAAGCACCAAACCCTGTGAGAGCTTTTTGGCTCCTCGCACAAAGACATCTGGAAGGTGCTTTTCAAGTCCAGCAAATCATGGCCGGACTCAGCCGAGGATCGCGGGTACCAACTGTCCCGCCGTGCAAGCTCGGTAAGTCATCATACATTTTATCCACATAACCCAAAGGAAATGCTTAATGTGTTTATCCACAACTCTCCTAGGGCTGGATGAAGAAGGCGGAGCGGATCCACTGTCCGGCCCCGCTGCCGGAAGAACCGGCCGTCCCACTTCTGACGAGGATGCTGGTCCCGGCGCCTTACAAGGTGCCGAAGAAGACGGTCGAGAAGGAGGCCAAAAAGACCCGGGGCGGCCTTCGTCGCCACGGCACTTCGGACACAATATCCGAAGGCTCCAATGCCCGTTCCGCCTCCGAAGAGGACGAGGAGGAGGAGGAAGATGAATCCCCCACGGGGGAAAGAAAGAAGAGGACGGCCTCCGCACACTTGGAGGTCGAGTCACCTAAAAGGGGAAAAGCTCCTCTTCCGGAAGAGTCCACTGCCGCCGCCGACAGCGGCCTGGCATGGGATCCCAGGGCCCAGCCCCTGGTGAACTCGTGAGTATATAAAGTCCGAATACGTTTATGCGTCTAGACTCATCATGGCATAATATTTTAACCTGAGCCATATTTTTTGTAGTTCGGCGAGGTCCTGTACCAAACAATCATCATCAGAGGATCCGCTGAGCTCGGATGCTATGGAGAGCGGGACGCCCCCGAAGGCCCCTTCCCCCAAACAGGTGAATAACACAGAGGCTTCGTTCTAGAAGGACCCGGGCCAAGGAAGGGAGGAAAAGATCGTGAAGGCGGCGCCTGGAGGTCAAACTTCAGGGTCCGGACACATGGGGGAGAAGATTCCCATGGGAGTTGACGGCGGGGATCATCTGGAATTCGGCTCCCAGCCGGATGCAATTCCGGAGGTCAATACAGCTCCAGAATCAAGCAGGCGGCCTCCTTCGGCTGGAGGGGGCGTACCTGTTCCACCGACAACCTCTGTCCAACCAGAGGTGTCGGATGCTTTGTTGGCGGCGCTGAAGAGTGCCTCCATCATCGATGAACACCGTGCCCTTATGGGTGCAGTGATTGAGAAGATTCAGTCTGCTGAGAGTGGACTGAATGAAGCCTGTATCAGCCTTATAAAAGGTTTTGAGGTATGTTTTATGAGGTTTCGAACAGTGTCATGGTATGGATAGTAGCCCCTGATACACTGTTCAGTGAAAGAAAGAACCAGACAGGGGATCAAATTTATGTTCGCAGGAAGACTCACTTGATGACATCTATCTCTCCTTTTTTTATAAGTAGGCGTCTGTGGCGGCTACTGCCTCTCATACTGCGGAGGTCTCCAGACTGAATCAAAGTCTGGAGCGGGCCAAAGAACTTGGCCAGTTGAAAATGCAGTTGGGAGATAAACAAGGTATGCGCAAGGATTGTTCGCGTTGATTGCGAACGAATTTTCAATATGATAAAGTATGTTTCATAATTTGCGCCAGGGATGATGACCGAAGTCGAGGCTCTTAGGAAGGCTGTGGCCGAGGCCGAGAAAAAGGCAGCCACAGAGTAGGTTCTTCGTGAGAAGCACGAGGCCAGGGTTATTGAAGCTGAGCAGGAGCTTCAAGAGGCCGTGAAGAAATGCGAGACCTTGGAGCAGAGTTTAACAGAGAAGGAATCTGAACTCACCAAGGCTAATCAGGCCACGAGCGATGCCCGGGGGGAAATCCAAAGCGCCCTGCAGGAGATCCAAGAGGCGAGGAAGATCGCGGCGGGTAAGGCTTTTTTCTATGTAAAGCAAGTATTTGAGGAGAAAATTATGTTTCTAATTCGGATTTCTCCAGGGGTATTTGTGGAGCTGCCTTGCAGCATATCGGATGCCGCCCAATTCTACCGAGCCGAAGAAAGGAAGACTGCGGATAAGCTCTTCTGGTCGCAGTATTTGGCACCGAATTATCCGGTGCCTTTTGTCGATCAACTGAAATAGCTGATCGAACTGCATAAGGCGGCGGAACTAGCCATGAAGGATTTGATTATCCGGTTATGGCCCGCCGAGCCAATTCTGAGAAGCTACTTCGGGCTCGTGAAGTGGCTTGTGAGTGCCTACCCTCGACTTGACGTCATCAAGCAGTCGGTCTGTATAGAGGGTGCGCGAATGGCCTTCGCCCGCGCGAAGGTGCACTGGGGGAAGATGGATGCTGAAAAGCTGATGACCGAAGGACCGCCAGAGGGGAAGGAGCACCGCAAGCCCGAATTATATCATGGAGTGTCCTGAAAGGATCCTACCTTGCGGCGGAGCTATACACCAAGGACATTATATTTCCATGAATGCAAATCATGTTGTCCTTTGTAATGTTTGAACAAGGTCATTTATATTATTTATTGCCTGTTATATAAAAGTTTATCCTCCTGCGCGGCCATTTTATATATTAATCCTGAGAGTTGGCCAGTCGTCGGCTTCTGCCCCCACGTAAGAAGTACGGGGGTGTTCGGGATAAACCTGATCACTCTTTACCCCACTTTTGGGTCCTTCGAAGGAGGTGTTCAACACAACGAACCAGGCAATCGGACTATAGGGCTTTATCACTCTCACTTAGCCATAGGAGCTTTAGGAAGGTAGGCGCAGCCCCTGGTGTTCGGAAGACCGCACGAGGGGCTCTATAAGCACCTGATCAGAAGAAAAACCGATCCATCGCACGCATTGGCTATGGCATTATGCGGGAGAAATCCTTAAAGATTTTACAACCTCTCGAACAGCTGACCAGCTCTTGCCGTATCATGACAGTCAGTTTTCGGCTTTCTCTACTGAGGTGCTCGTCCGGAAGAACCGAGACACAATCACAGTAGTTCTCCCAGTGCTACTGTGACACCCCCGATTTGACCGTACACTAATCATGCACGCAATTGTGTACGATCACGATCAGGGACTCACGGGAAGATATCACAACACAACTCTAAAACATAAATAAGTCATACAAGCATTATAATACAAGCCAGGGGCCTCGAGGGCTCGAATACAAGTGCTCGATCATAGACGAGTCAGCGGAAGCAACAATATCTGAGTACAGACATAAGTTAAACTAGTTTGCCTTAAGAAGGCTAACACAAAAGTAGCAACGATCGAAAAGGCAAGGCCTCCTGCCTGGGACCTCCTAACTACTCCTGGTCGTCATCAGCGGCCTGCACGTAGTAGTAGGCACCTCCAGTGTCGTAGGTGTCGTCGTCGACGGTGGCGTCTGGCTCCTGAACTCCAACATCTGATTGCGACAATCCGATATAGAAAGGGGAAAAGAGGGAGAAAAGCAACCGTGAGTACTCATCCAAAGTACTCGCAAGCAAGGAGCTACAGTATATATGCATGGGTATATGTGTAAAGAGGCATATCAGTGGACTGAACTGCAGAATGCCGGAATAAGAGGGGGATAGCTAGTCCTGTCGAAGACTACGCTTCTGGACATCTCCATCTTGCAGCATGTAGAAGAGAGTAGATTGAAGTCCTCCAAGTAGCATCGCATAGCATAATCCTACCCGGCGATCCCCTCCTCGTCACCCTGTTAGAGAGCGATCACCGGGTTGTATCTGGCACTGGGAAGGGTGTATTTTATTCAGTATCCAGTTCTAGTTGTCATAAGCTCAAGGTACAACTCCGGGTCGTCCTTTTACCGAGGGACACGGCTATTCGAATAGATAAACTTCCCTGCAGGGGTGCACCACATAACCCAACACGCTCGATCCCAATTGGCCGGACACACTTTTCTGGGTCATGCCCGGCCTCGTAAGATCAACGCGTCGCAGCCCCACCTAAGCACAACAGAGCGGTCAGCACGCCGGTCTAATCCTAAGCGCGCAGGGGTCTGGGCCCATCGCCCTATGCACACCTGCACGTTGCGTACGCGGCCGGAAGCAGACCTAGCCTAGTGGCGTTCCAGTCCAATCCGGCGCGCGCCACTCAGTCGCTGACGTCAAGAAGGCTTCGGCTGATACCACGACGTCGGGATACCCATAACTACTCCCACGTAGATGGTTAGTGCGTATAGACCAAATGGCCAGACTCAGATCAAATACCAAGATCTCGTTAAGCGTGTTAAGTATCCGCGAACGCCGACCAGGGCTAGGCCCACCTCTCACCTAGGCGGTCTCAACCTGCCCTGTCGCTCCGCCACAAAGATCCACTTGCGGGTACTCCTACGAGCCGACCCGACTTTAGTCATCACATGTGTCATGCATAAAGTATATAAGTACATGCCCGTGTTCACCGCCCAGGTGATCACGGCCCGATAGTATAGCACAGCAGACGGACAAGAATGTAGGGCCACTGATGGAAATCTAGCATCCTAGACTAAGCAGTAGGATAGCAGGTAAGGGGAACAACTGTAGCAACAATGACAGGCTATGCAACAGAATAGGATTCATCGAAAGCAGTAACATGCTTCACTACTCTAATGCAAGTAGTAGAGAGTAGAGTAGGCGATATCTGGTGATCAAGGGGGGGGGCTTGCCTGGTTGCTCTGGCAAGTAGGAGGGGTCGTCGACTCTGTAGTCGAACTGGGCAGCAGCAGTGTCGGTCTCGTAGTCTACCGGAGAGAAGAGGGGGAAGAACAGTAAATACAATGCAAACATAAGCATGACGATGCGTGACATGTCAATGAGCGGTGCTAGGGGTGTCCTAACGCGACAGTAGGTGGTACCGGTGAAGGGGGGGAACATCCGGGAGGTATTCCCGATGTTTCGCGTTTTCGGACAGACGGACCGGAGGGGGAAAGTTGCTAGTTCGATAGGTTAGGGAGGTGTGGTGGATGAACGGACTGCGTATTCGGATTCGTCTCGTCGTTCTGAGCAACTTTCATATAGAAAACATTTTCATCCGAGTTACGGTTTAAAAGATATGAATTTTCAAAGTTTATTTGAATTTCTGGAATTATTTAATTAACAGAAAAAGGGATATGACGTCAGCATGACGTAGGAGTGACGTCAGCGGTCAACAGTCCGGGTTGACTGGTCAAACTGACAAGGGGGACCCACCTGTCATAGACAGTGGGTTAACAGAGGATTAAACTAATTAGTTTTTAGTTAATTAACTACTGGGCCCACCTGTCAGTGAGAGATTATTTAAACTAATTAATTTTATTTATAAAACATTTTCTTTTTCTTTTCTTTTTTTAATTATTGCGGCGGGGCCCGCATGTCAGTGACTGGGCCTGCCCAGTCAGCAGTTGACTGGGTCAACCCAGTCAACTAGGGCCCGTGGGGGCCACTGGCAGTGACCCAGGGGGTGGCCCCAGGTGTGCCACGTCGGCGGCCGGCGCCGGAGCAACGCCGGCGACCAGACGCACGGCGGCGCGGCTCGGGAGGGGTACGGGTTTCGCGTACAGGGGGTCTCCGGAGGCGTGGCTGGGCGCGTTCGACGCGGCTCGACGTCGCGCGTCCAAAGGCGGTGGTCGGAGGAGCTGGAACGGCCGGAGTCGACCGCTACGAGCTCGCCGGCGGCGAGGTGCTACGGGTGCCCGACGGAAGCTACGCTAGAGCGCGCGAACGGGCAAGCGTATGGGCTGGGGGGCATCTACGTACGGCGGGGAGTGCAACGGGCTTAACCCCGTGACCAATTGGTCACCGGAGACCCGCCGGCGGCGAGCTCCGCGGCGCGGCGTTCGGGCACGCGTGGGGGAGCAGCTACGGAGCGCGGGCGAGCTAGCGGAGAGGGGGAGGAGGTAGAGGAGCTCACAGTGGAGCCGTAGGGAGTGGCAGCGAGCTCGGGGAGGGCGCGGGGTAGCCGGAGTCGGCGACGATCGACGGCGGACGTGCGGGGAAGACGAGCTCGGGGAGGTCGATGCAGTGGCGCTCGGCTCGTTCCCGATGGCGCAGTCGGCGTAGTCGACGGCGGGGAGTCATTTGGGCACGTCGTCGGGGCGATCTGGGCACGGTGGCCGCGGGAACTACGGTGAACGGCGGCGAGCGCGCTCGGGCAGAGGGGAACGGAGGGGAGAGGGAGGGGGATCTGGCGGGGGAGAAGGCGCAGAGGCCGAGGGAGAGCGGGGGCGAGTGGGAGAGAGGCCCGAGGAGGCGGGGGAGCTGGCGCCCTTATCCTCCCCGTCGCCGGCGAGGGGGTGCGGCGGGGACGGCCACTGTTCCGCCCCCGGTCGGGGGAACAGGGAAGGGGCGAGGGGGAGAGTGGGCTGGGCCGGGGTGGGGGGTCGCGGCCCAGATTGGGCCGGGGGTCAGTGGGGGGGGGGAAGGCCTAGTTTGGGCCACGGGTCCAGTGAGGGGGGAAGGGCCTTTTCCTTTTTTTTTCTGTTCTGTTTTGTTTTCTGTTTTCTTTTTATTTACTTATTTCCTTTTCTATTTTATTTCACTTAAAGTATTTAGGCATTTTATAAAAAGGAGTTTTCTCCACCATAATTACCAGTGTAATATTTGGCTCCCACTGAACATTTTTGTTTGAGTTTTTGAAAACTTTTATTTTTCACTTTAATTACATTTGAAGTTGAACTAGGAGTTTGAAAAGGAAGGTGATTCAAATGTGATCAAGCCCTGTTTAGCAACATGATTAGCTTAATCACAGGGAGTTACTGTAGCATGATTCCCAGGGTGTTACAGCTACCTTAGCCGATATAGCGGAACGTAAGGTACAAAAACATGGGAGCCGGGCAAACCCAACTATTGACCCAAGACATGATTCGGAGCAGATGCATATAATGCTATAGGTTCGGGGTGCCAAACTTCCGTGAAGGTGTTCGGACTTTATTGCCGTATTATGGGTAAAACGAAGCCCCTGGCATGTTTTAAGGCATATCGCGGTGTACGGATGCCACTTGTCAAAAGAATTTTAATAAGAAATAACAGCAGACAAGCGTCATGTAACTCCACATGTTGTATTTGAATAGTACGTCGATGCGTATGAGTACATGTAATGTGATAAAAAAGAAATATGACTGTGGAACCTGCTGAGACCAGGGGGAAGAAGCTGTGTGCGGATCCGGAGTATAGTTAGATGGTCATCGCGGGGAATATCTAAGGGTTCCCTTGCGCGTTCGAGCTGCCTCCATATCGCCCGTCCTGGTCGGCGCAAAGGTGAACCTGCAAAGGAAATGTAAGAAATGTTTGTGTGCCGGAGAGCGGTTGAGCCACTGTGTGCGGCCTGTCCTGGCCTTCGCCGGACTGTTTAATTGAGCTCTGGACGAGCCGGGCTATCCTGCCGCGAAGTAGTTCGGAGTCCTTTGGCGGTGTGCGGGAGCCTGGCCGTCGACTCGAGGTTCGGCTGCGAGGTGCTGCTCGTTGCTTCTGCTGTTAAGGCAGCGGTGTACTCGTTGGTGCCGAAGGAAAGTTCGGCCTTGCCCTTAACCGTGTTGACGCCGCGTGGACCGGGCATCTTGAGCTTACGGTAGGCATAATGTGGCACCGCGTTGAATCGAGCGAACGCGGTTCGTCCGAGCAGTGCCTGATAATCACTATGGAAAGGGACGATTTCGAAGATTAACTCTTCGGTACGGTAATTGTCTGGTGATCCGAAGACCACCTCAAGGGCGATGGAGCCTGTGCAGCTGGCTTCCACACCTGGTATAATGCCTATGAAAGTGGCTTTAGTGGGTTTGATCACCGAATGATCGATGCCCATCTTGCGCACTGTGTCCTGGTAAAGCAGGTTTAGACTGCTGCCTCCGTCCATAAGGACTCGTGTGAGGTGGAACCCGTCAATTATTGGGTCGAGGACTAGTGCGGATGGATTGCCCTGATTGGTGTTAACCGGACGATTCGTGCGGTTGAAGGTGACCGGCCCTAGTTTATATTGTGGGACGACTAGTTCCATTAAGTCGGCATCCCTGAGGGTGCGCATCCGGTCCGGGTTGGGAAAGTGGGTGTTGTTTACCACGTTCACTGTTTGGATTTGCGGGGGAAATTTCTTTTGCCCTCCTGTATTTGGTGATCTGGGCTCTTCGTCGCCATCATCGCTTTGGGACCCCCCATCTTTGTTTTTGGCGCCTGCCCTGCCGGCTTGTTTGAAGACCCAGCATTCTCTGTTGGTATGGGTGGCTGGCGTTCCTGGGGTGCCATGAATTTGGCATTGGCGGTCGAGTATGCGGTCCAGACTGGACGGACCCGAATTGCTATTTTTGAGTGGCCTTTTCCGCTGACCGGACTTAGAGCCACTAAATCCGGCATTAACTGCCGTATCTTCGGCGTTTTCACCATATTTGCGGCGCTTGTTTTTGTTGCGTCGGGGTTTGCCGTTGCTATCTCTGGCCTCTGATGTGCCAGGGTTGCTTGCTGTGTCGTTGCTACGGGCCAACCAGCTATCCTCGCCCGCGCAAAAGCGGGTCATGAGTGTCGTGAGGGCTGCCATGGATTTTGGCTTCTCCTGGTCGAGATTGTCGGGCGAGCCACTCGTCACGGATGTTTGTTTAAAGGCCGCCAGGGCTTTGGCATCCGGACAATCGACAATTTGGTTCTTTTTAGTTAGGAACCGAGTCCAGAATTTCCTGGCTGACTCTCCGGGCTGTTGTATTATGTGACTTAAATCATCAGCATCCGGTGGTCGCACATAAGGGCCCTGGAAGTTTTCCAGGAATGCGTCTGCCAGGTTCTCCCAACTTCCGATGGAGTTTGTCGGCAGGCTATTCAGCCAATGCCGAGCTGGCCCTTTGAGTTTTAGTGGGATATACTTGATGGCGTGTAGATCGTCCCCGCGGGCCATGTGAATGTGGAGGAAGAAGTCCTCTATGCACACCGCGGGGTCTGTAGTACCATCATATGATTCAATGTTCACGGGTTTAAACCCTTCTGGGAATTCATGATCCATCACTTCATCAATGAAGCATAGGGGGTGTGCGGCGCCTCTGTGCCGGGCTATGTCACGACACAGTTCATACGAGTCTTATCTACTGTATTCGGCTCGGCCGGATTTGCTTTTAGTGTATCCGGCATGACGATCATCGTCACGCGTTGGGGCGCGCCCCCGTGATCCATAGATCGATCTTGTATGTCCTGCTTTGTTTTCCAATACATCTCGCAGGTCTTGCGTGTTGCCCCGGGCCTTGGTGTTTTTGTTTAATCGGCGACGGGGTGCGGGTTGGACTTTGGCTTGACGTGCCGTTTTTCCTCAGCCACGAGGTGGCCGGTCAGCCGCATCATACGCTGGAAGCGTAGGTTTTAATGCTTCCTCCTCAAGTTGGGGTAGCAACCTGCGCCTTGGGTATCTTTTGGTTGGGCGTTCGAGTTTGTATTCCTCGGCTGCCAGGACCTCAGTCCATCTATCTGCTAGCAGATCTTGTTCGGCTTGAAGCTGTTGTTCCTTTTTCTTTAGGCTTTTTGCTGTGGCTATAAGCCGGCGCTGGAAGCGCTCCTGTTCGACGGGATCCTCACGCACGATAAATTCTTCGTCGCCGAGGCTCACCTCGTCTTCGGAGAGAGGCATGTAATTGTCATCCCCTGATTCTCCGTCTGCTGCCTGTTCCTTAGGGCTAGCTTGCCTATCCTCCGGCTCGAAATCTGGCTGGAGGGGATTGTCTTCGTCTTTGGCTCTATCTGTAGCATTATTGTCTCTTGTGCCGGTATCGCCGTTTTTGCTACGGCTGGGCTTAGAGCGGCGCCGCTGACGCCAGTGTCTGGGTTGCTTCTCGGAGGGATTATCCTCCGTTGCCTTATCGCCATCGCCTTCTTTGGGGGTGTCCACCATGTATATATCATATGATGAGGTGGCAGTCCAGCACCCTGTGGGCGGTGGTTCCTGTTCGTCTCCAGCATCGTCGTCCATACCGTCGATGTCTTCGGAGCCAAAATCGAGCGTGTCGGTGAAGTCGTCGACAGTGGCTATTAAGTGGGTGGTGGGTGGGGAACAAATTTCTTCGTCGTCCGCTTCCCACTCCAGCCGGACACAGTTCGGCCAAGGGCCCCCTGACAAGGAGAGAGACCTTAATGAATTTAGCACATCGCCCAAGGGCGAGTGCAGAAAGATATCCGCGGAGGAAAACTCCATGATCGGCACCCGATCAGATTCGATAGGCACGGACGCAGGCGGTTCGGAGCCCGTGGCCGGGGATGAATCCAAGGATCCGGCAACACAGGTCTTGTAGTAGGTGATATCAGTGTTCAGATCTATCGCCACTGAGTGTGCGGCCTCCGTGGCGGGGTCCATTCACCCGTCCTCGGATGACGCAATCTGCTCCGGATTGAGGGCCGGAGTAGACACAGGTGAGATCTCTCGAACACCGTCCGACGACAGAGTTAAGTCATGCTCGTCGTGACCGTGTGGCGCACCTGACACGGGCTCGAATCCATCGAAGACCAAGTCTCCGCAGATGTGGGCAGTATAGTTTAAGTTTCCAAACCTGACCTGACGGCTAGGGGCGTAGCTCTCGATCTGCTCCAGATGGCCAAACGAGTTGGCCCGCAGTGTGAAGCCGCCAAATACGAAGATCTGTCCCGGGAGAAAAATCTCACCCTGGATCGCATCGTTGCTGATGATTGAAGGAGCCATCAAGCTTTATGATGATGGCATAGTGGTACTCTCAATGAAAGCACCAATGTCGGTGTCAAAACCGGCAGATCTCGGGTAGGGGGTCCCGAACTGTGCGTCTAAGGCGGATGGTAGCAGGAGGCGGGGGACACAATGTTTACCCAGGTTCGGGCCCTCTCGATGGAGGTAATACCCTACTTCCTGCTTGATTGATCTTGATGATATGAGTATTACAAGAGTTGATCTACCACGATATCGTAGAGGCTAAACCCTAGAAGCTAGCCTATGATTATGATTGTTCTCGTCCTACGGACTAAACCCTCCGGTTTATATAGACACCGGAGGGGGCTAGGGTTACACAGAGTCGGTTACAAGGGAGGAGATCTACACATCCGAATTGCCAAGCTTGCCTTCCACGTAAAGGAGAGTCCCACCCGGACACGGGACGAAGTCTTCAATCTTGTATCTTCATAGTCCAACAGTCCGGCCAAAGGATATAGTCTGGCTGTCCGAGGACCCCCTAATTCAGGACTCCCTCAGGGCCCACGAGGGTGGAGGGCGTGCCCAGGGGGGTGGGCACGCCCCCTGCCTCGTGCTCTCCTCGTTGATCCCCTGACGTGTACTCCAAGTCTCCCGTATTGCTTTCTTTCCAAAAATAACTTTTCCAAAGGTTTCATTCCGTTTGGACTCCGTTTGATATTCCTTTTCTTCGAAACACTGAAACAAGGGAAAAAACAGGAACTGGCACTGGGCTCTAGGTCAATAGGTTAGTCCCAAAAATCATATAAAAGTGCTTAGTAAAGCCCATTAATTATCCAAAACAGAATATAATATAGCATGAAGCAATCAAAAATTATAGATACGTTGGAGACGTATCACCCATCTTCACCAACAAGCACTCAAGACCCTCGCGAGGGGGCCAAGCCTCGCGAGGCGGACGACGGAAGACCTCCTCGGGAGCGGCCTCACCAGGCTGGCTTGCGAGGGGCGGAGAGATCAAGGCAAGGCAAACCTCGCGAGGATCTCATGACGCAAGCCATGACGACGAAGGCCAGGCGGGCGCCAGCGCACACAATGTCCTTGCTTCCACTTTGGTGCTAAGGAGGCAAGCGCAGGCGAGGAGTTCTAAGGCATCAGGCAAAGGTTTCCATATCGGTGCAACGAGACCAAGACCAGCAGGACGGCAAGACGGAGGTTACCGTGGAGCCCAAGACGGCGTCACCACCAGAGCTTTTGGCAGGCGAAGACTACTTTTGTTAGGATAAGCTGTACTAGCTGTCCCCTTTCAAATTGGCCATTGTGGTATCCCTTCCCGCTCAATATTTGGGAAGAGGACCAGGGCCTCTATAAATAGGACTGGCCACCACAGTAGGAGGCAGCTCGAACTGACCTTGAGCAGTCCTCACCCACGCAAAGCACAAGAACACCTCCCCTCAGGAGACTGTTCTTCCCCTTGTATTGTTCATCCTCCGCCCAAGAGGCAATCCACCACCACCACACTGGAGTAGGGTATTACACAACGGTGGACCGAACCAGTATAAATCTTGTGTCCAGTGTGTTGTGAGTTCGTCGTGCCTAGCCTAGAGATCGCGAAGTGTGTGAGGGTGTGATCAGTGAGGGAGAGATCTTCGCACGCACCCCAGTGTTCGAACCTTAAGGGTTTTGCCGGAACCTGAAATCCGACATTTGGCGCGCCAGGTAGGGGTGCGGCGGAGTTTTTCCTTCGCTGATCCACGTCCCATCGCTTCGTCGCAACCATGTTGGACGCTCGTTGCGCCCGCGCTGAGCGCCGGGCCGCCCTCGCCGCCCGCGTCGCTCAGACGGCTCCTGTCGGCGGGCCTCCGTGTCGTTTTCCGTCACCTGTCGCCAATGCCGCCACCGGCCCGGCGGGGAATGAGCAGCAAGCATCCTCGTTGCACCCCTCGGTGCGGCGGGACGGCCGCACCGCCACTCTGTCGCTGACCCCCGCTGGTTCATCGTCTCACGCTCGTCGCGCTCCCACCGATGTGCGGGCCACGCTACTCATGGCGCACGAGCTCCTGCGTTACCGCCCGGTCGACGACCTCTACAAGGACTGGCTGGACCACATTGCCGAGCTGGTCAGCGCCGCAGGGGGCTCCCCTGCACGGTCCCTCTCGCTGCCTCGTCCACCGCCAGCTACGGGCGACGTAGCTCACAGAGCACCTCCACCACCTCTACACCAAGACGACGCCCTGGCGCCAAGGCGCGCGGCTCCGCGGCGCGACCCGCCGCGCCAAGCACCGGCGCGTGAAGAAAGAAGCTGCCAAGAAGTTCCTCGACCGCAAGAGAACGCTCCACTGCTCCCCGCACCGCCACGTCAGGATCGCCTGCCGCGGCAGTGCCTTGCATCGCTTGCCGTGGCGGCACGTGAGCGCCAAGATCAAGCTCCACCTCCACGGCGGGCCCCGGTGACCACGGCCGGCTGCCGCGCCTTCACCCCCGAGCTGCATGGCGTCGCCTGGCCGGGCAAGTTCAAGCCAGATCTGCCTCCTCGCTACGACGGCACCCCCGACCCTGCGGAGTTCCTGCAGCTGTACGAGCTGAGCATCGAGGCGGCCAATGGCGATGAAGAAGTCATCGCGAACTGGTTCCCCATGGCGCTCAAGGATGGCGCTCGTTCGTTGCTCCTGAACCTGCCTCCAGGCTCGATCACCTCCTGGGGTGAGATGCACGACCGCTTCGTGGCCAACTTCCAGGGCACTCGCGACCGCCCCCCGGCCGCGGGTGACCTGCGCCACGTCAAGAAACAACCAGGAGAGACCCTCCAGAAGTACATCCAATGCTTCAACAGCGTTCGTCTCAAGATCCCCAAGGTGACGGACGAGGCCGTCATCTCGGTGTTCTCCGATGGCGTCCTTGACATCAAGATGAAGGAGGAGCTCGCCATCCATGAGGAGCTGTGCACATCCCTGGAGCTGTTCAACCTGGCGACCAAGTGCGCAAGAGCTGAGGAAGGGCGCCTTTCCCTCCTCGAGCTCCCAGCTGCCGACCCGGAGGAAAAGAAAGCTAAGGCCAAGGACGTGAAGCCCAAGGGAGTCGCCGTGCTCACAGCGGAGCCGGACATGAAGCGCGGCAGGGACCAGCCTGAGTCATCCAAGAGCAGCCGACCGTTCTGCGCCTTCGACAACGTGCACAACCACAATACCAATGATTGTCAAGAGCTCAGGGCCATTCGCGACGGACACTTCGGTCGACGCCCCGAGCGCAATGACCGAGGCTATGGCCGAGGAGGAGGACGTGTCGGAGGACGCTGGGACGACCATGGCCCGCGCCAGGAGTGGTGCGACCGGCCTCGTGAGGACCGCTGGCAGGATCAACCTCGCGAGGGCGCCTGGAGGGATCAGCCTCGCGAGGACCGTCCTCAGGGCAACGCTGGGCTTCCTCCGCTGCCGCCACCACCAAGAAGGAACGACGACCACCATCAAGACGAGGGGGATGGGGGCTTCCAGGAGCCGCGTGCTATCGCCTGCATCTTGGGCGGAGTCAAGCCCCAGCCTCACAAAGAATCTTCAAGCAGTTTGCTCGTGAGGTGAACGCAATCCTTCCCAAGCTCGAGGCCACTCACCCGCTCAGGTGGTCCAAGTGCGCCATCACTTTCAGTTCGGCAGATCAGCTCAAGTGCGCGGCTACCGCTGGCGCTCTCCCGATGCTTTGTTCACCCATCATCAGCAATGTACAAGTCACCAAGACCCTCATCGACGGCGGCGCAGGGCTCAACGTCTTGTCCGTCGACACGTTCGACAGTCTCCATGTGCCCTACGATCAGCTTCAGCCCACTAAGCCCTTCTCAGGAGTGACCGACGGTTCCACCACACCGATAGGGCAGGTCCGCCTCCCTGTCACCTTCGGAGAACGCAATAACTACCGCACCGAGCTCATCGACTTCGACGTCGCCAACATTCGTCTGCCATACAATGCCATCCTCGGGTATCCAGCCCTGGCCAAGTTTATGGCAGTGACGCACCACGGCTACAACGTCCTCAAGATGCCAGGGAGTGTCGGGATCATCACAGTCCCCTGCGAAGAAAGAGATGCGGTGTGCTCCCTCGAGTGCGCCTTCCAAGCAGCGTCAATCGAAGACCCCGGCAACAGTGTAGCTCGGTACCCTCCTGAGGTTGTCCCCAAGAAGAAGAAGCAGCTACTCCGTGCCGGACCTCAGGAGGGCGGCACCGCGAGTGGTACCTCATCAGGATCAGCGCCCGCACCTGGGGCGCCTCCCTCCCTCGCATAGGAAGGCGCGCCCGGCGCCCTCCTCGGGCAGGTCTCGGGGGCTCTCTTCTGGAGGGCCTCAGACCTTGCCAACATCACGAGGGAGGCGCTCGGGCACCACTTGGAGGCGTGCTTCGCGGAACTTCTCCCTCAGGAGGACACAGGGCGAGGGGCGCCCAGGGCTCAGGAGTTCATCGCCAAGACCACTTAAGAACTACAAGACGTGAGAGCCATGCGCGGCGACCGCCACTCACCGGGTGTAGCTCCCCATCCAGGCGACGATGCCAGGCTCCGCGTTTGCGTCGACGTCCCAGGGCTCAACAGGGCCGCGTCTCAGGAGCTCTTCTGGCCTTCGCGTGTGGGAGGCTGCGAGGGCCCACCTCACAGCTACGTTCGCATGCCCTTCGGCCTCCCGAGCGTGGTATCTGCCTTCCAGCGCAACTTGCGGAGCATCTTGGCTTCTCAGGAGGCCAGGCACCATGCCGTCCTGGCAGAGATGGAGACGGTCCTCAAGGAACCGCCCGGACCCCCGGAGCCTCCTGAGGCTCAAGGCCCCGGCGGCTCGTGAGAAGCAACCCCTTCACCACACATCTTCAGCTGCTCCAGCATTCCTTCTACAACGGAACCAGGTGACATTTTCCAAGTTTATTCAGTTGGGAGCGCCCCCAGGGCTGCATCATTCCCAGGCCGCGTGGGTCCGTCCCTATGGCATGTATCCTCTTTTTTATGTCATTAGCTTACCTTGCTGGGGGCGCCCCTCGGGCTGCATCATCCCCAAGCCGGTCGGGCCTGACCCACCGACATGTATCCTCTTTTTTATGTCATTAGCTTACCTTGCTGGGGGCGCCCCTCGGGCTGCATCATCCCCAAGCCGGTCGGGCCTGACCCAGCGGCATGTATCTTCCCTGCATTTACATGAGCCAGTTTGCTTTCCATGCTTAATCTGTCTATGACTATCACCTGCTTGACTGTCACCCACCACGGGAGCTGCTCACACCAGCACGACGCTTGTGCATGGGTCTGTCCCTGCAACGTCGATAAATTTGAGCGGTCGAGCTCTGGCCCGCGGCACGCCCCACGCACATCACCTCACCAGGCCCTCAGTGCCTTCGCTCCCTTGCAGAGCGACCAGCGGCTGGCCGGCAATCATAACGGCAATATGCGCCCTTCTTCGTGCTGGCTTCCAGGAACCTCCTAAGGACCACAGCAGGCGGCACCACGGGCTCCCTCTTCTCCCATGTAATCCGCTTGCACGTTAAAAGGGGGGCTCCTGAGCATCGCGACTCAGGAGCTCTTACTGGCTCTCCAGCCCTCACCTCCTGGCCTTGACCACGGCATCGTGACCTGGCATACTAGCGGCGGCTGAGCTCGCTCGAGGGCCGGGACCTGAGGACGTAGAGCACGAAGGAGAGCGTGGGGAAGAGACTCGTACGGGCCGGACCCGGCTTGCTACAATCACCTACGCACGAGCCTGGCGCCTCGTGAAGGACCGACCTGTAACTACCGAGATAAGTTCCATGCTCGAGTCAACCAATCGCTACGGCATAGGATTCTCATTTGTGTTGCCCCGTTACGGCAACGTAGTCTCCCTTTCCTACCTCTCGGCGGTCGCTTGCACGCTAAAGGGGACCTCCTAAGCATCACGACTCAGGGGCTCTTATTGGACCTCGGGCCGCTCACCTCTTGGCCTTGACCACGGCATCACGACCTGGCATACCAGCGATGGCTGAAGCCTGCCTGGGGACCGGGACCTGTCAGCGTAGAGCACCAAGCCGTTGCGAGGTTGGAAAGGGGAAACCGAGACGGAACGGGACAAGCACACGCACCATTTCATAACAAGGATAATATCAACAAAGGACATTGCGGACCCTTTACACGCCCCTATGGGGTAATTCTCGATTCCTCGCAGGGAACAAAAGGAAAGAACTTCTAGGAGCCCTATCTACACGCGCCCGGCGGAAGACGCCATCATCAACAGTGGGCCACGGGAGGCTGGCGCCCACCTCATCCAGATCAGCGGCGGCGACGGCCCGACGCTGCGGCCTTGCTCCTGGCGTGGCGAGAGCTGGGGGGCACGTAGCTGTCGTCGCTCGTCTCCGGAGTCTCATAGAGCTCGGGAGAATCGCTGGACTCCCAAGCGTATCTTCCAGAGGAGCTGCTGGCGGCGCGGACAACAGGCCCTGCCCCTGCTGGGGCGCCGTCCTGACGGCCCCTCCCAGAGCAGCACTCCAGGTGGCGGCCTTCCGTGTCAAAGACCTTGAAGGACAGCGTGGAGGCGCCGTCGTACTCGAAGTGGATCGCGAGGGCACCTTCCGCGCGGCACACTCGAGCGACCTCGCCCCAGCCTCGGGTCATGAAGATCTTGCCCGAGGGGACGGCCTCGACTTCCGCTCCAGTCGCCGGCGCGTCGCAGTCGGCGTGTTGCAGCCAAAGCTCGAGGGGCCCCCTTGGCGGCATCTCGGCAGAGAAGAAGGAAGGGAAGCGGATCCAAGTGCTCGGAGGCATCGCCACCGACAGCACGAGTTCGCGCGAGGAGTCCGCAGCGTGTACTCCGGGGGCGACGACGCACGCCACCGCTGTGCGACGACCATGGCTGCGGCGCGGGCGGCGCTGCTCACCGCCTCTTCCTCCTGAGCCTACGTCTTGGGCATACAGGGGTAACGGATACCCCGGTGGAGGCCGCTCGCACCAAGGCCTTGTCACCTCCTGCATCACCACCACGTCACGGCGATGGACCGGCCTCTTCTTCGGCGGAAGCGGCCCTGGCTCATCGTGGGAAGCTTTTCCTTTCTCCGCAGCAGAAAACCATCAGATGGGCGACATTGGTGTCGCTACTGGCAATGGAGCAAAGGGAGAGGAGCGAGCGGAATGGGAAGAGATGGGCAACGGGGGCTCTGCCCCCTCCCCATTTATAGCAGGAGAAGGCCAACCAGCGCCCCCCATGATCACAGGTAATGATGGTTTTTCCTTGCATGCAGCAGAGACTCGTCAAGTCGGGCAGTTCCCGGGGCAGCGTGGGGAAGCGGAGATGCCCACGTCCAATCAACCGCCATGCGTCGACCAAGGCCGCTGGCTGTTGGGGCCCGCGACGCTCCGCACTTGCCCTTTGGCTTCGCCTAGAAGCCAAGTCCGAGCACGCCTTGGGCCCGGGGGCTACTGTCGGCGTTCTGGGAATGGGGGTCCCCAGACTTTCCTGCCTGCGGCCCACGGCGTGGCTCTGCAAGAGGGCCCGTACGGCCCATCTGTTGGGGAACGTTGTAATTTCAAAAAAATTCCTACGCACACGCAAGATCATGGTGATGCATAGCAACGAGAGGGGAGAGTGTTGTCCACGTACCCTCATAGACCGAAAGCGGAAGCGTTAGCACAACGCAGTTGATGTAGTCGTACGTCTTCACGATCCGACCGATCAAGTACCGAACGCACGACACCTCTGAGTTCAGCACACGTTCAGCCCGATGACGTCCCTCGAACTCCAATCCAGCCAAGTGTTGAGGGACAGTTTCGTCAGCACGACGGCGTGGTGACGATGATGATGTTCTACCAACGCAGGGCTTCGCCTAAGCACCGCTATAGTATTATCGAGGTGGACTATTGTGGAGGGGGGCACCGCACACGGCTAAAAGATCAAATCAATTGTTGTGTCTCTAGGGTGCCCCCTGCCCCCGTATATAAAGGAGCAAGGGGGGAGGTGCCGCCGGCCAGGAGGAGGCACGCCAGGAGGAGTCCTACTCCTACTCCCACTGGGAGTAGGACTCCCTCCCTTCCTTGTTGGATTAGGAGAAGGGGGGAAAGAGGAGGGAGAGAGGAAGGAAAGGGGGGGCGCCGCCCCCCTCTCCTTATCCTATTTGGACCAGAGGGGGAGGGGCGTGCGTCCTTGCCCTAGCCGCCTCTCCTCTTCTCCACTAAGGCCCACTATGGCCCATTAAGCCCCCAGGGGGTTCCGGTAACCCCTCGGTACTCCGGTAAAATCCCGATTCACCCGGAACACTTCCGATATCCAAATATAGGCTTCCAATATATCAATCTTCATGTCTCGACCATTTCAAGACTCCTCGTCATGTCCATGATCACATCCGGGACTCCAAACAACCTTCGGTACATCAAAACTCGTAAACTCATAATATAACCGTCATCGAAACTTTAAACGTGCGGACCCTACGGGTTCGAGAACTATGTAGACATGACCGAGACACGTCTCCGGTCAATAACCAATAGCGGAACCTGGATGCTCATATTGGCTCCCACATATTCTACGAAGATCTTTATCGGTTAGACCGCATAACAACATACGTTTGTTCCCTTTGTCATCGGTATGTTACTTGCCCGAGATTCGATCATCGGTATCTCAATACCTAGTTCAATCTCGTTACCGGCAAGTCTCTTTACTCGTTCCCTAATACATCATCCTGCAACTAACTCATTAGTTGCAATGCTTGCAAGGCTTAAGTGATGTGCATTACTGAGTGGGCCCAGAGATACCTCTCCGACAATCGGAGTGACAAATCCTAATCTCAAAATAAGCCAACCCAACAAGTACCTTCGGAGACACCTGTAGAGCACCTTTATAATCACCCAGTTACGTTGTGACGTTTGGTAGCACACAAAGTGTTCCTCCGGTAAACGGGAGTTGCATAATCTCATAGTCATAGGAACATGTATAAGTCATGAAGAAAGCAATAGCAACATACTAAACGATCGAGTGCTAAGCTAACGGAATGGGTCAAGTCAATCACATCATTCTCCTAATGATGTGATCCCGTTAATCAAATGACAACCCATGTCTATGGCTAGGAAACATAACCATCTTTGATCAACGAGCTAGTCAAGTAGAGGCATACTAGTGTCACTCTGTTTGTCTATGTATTCACACAAGTATTATGTTTCCGGTTAATACAATTCTAGCATGAATAATAAACATTTATTATGATATAAGGAAATAAATAATAACTTTATTATTGCCTCTAGGGCATATTTCCTTCAGTCTCCCACATGCACTAGAGTCAATAATCTAGATTACACAGTAATGATTGTAACACCCATGGAGTCTTGGTGTTGATCATGTTTTGCTCGTGGAAGAGGCTTAGTCAACGGGTCTGCAACATTCAGATCCATATGTATCTTGCAAATTTACATGTCTCCCACCTGGACTAGATCCCGGATGGAATTGAAGCGTCTCTTGATGTGCTTGGTTCTCTTGTGAAATCTGGATTCCTTCGCCAAGGCAATTGCACCCGTATTGTCACAAAAGATTTTCATTGGACCCGATGCACTAGGTATGACACCTAGATCGGATATGAACTCCTTCATCCAGACTCCTTCATTTGCTGCTTCCGAAGCAGCTATGTACTCCGCTTCACACGTAGATCCCGCCACGACGCTTTGTTTAGAACTGCACCAACTGACATCTCCACCGTTCAATGTAAACACGTATCCGGTTTGCGATTTAGAATCGTCCGGATCAGTGTCAAAGCTTGCATCAACGTAACCATTTACAATGAGCTCTTTGTCACTTCCATAAATGAGAAACATATCCTTACTCCTTTTCAGGTATTTCAGGATGTTCTTGACCGCTGTCCAGTGATCCACTCCTGGATTACTTTGGTACCTCCCTGCTAAACTTATAGCAAGGCACACATCAGGTCTGGTACACAGCATTGCATACATGATAGAGCCTATGGCTGACGCATAGGGAACATCTTTCATCTTCTCTCTATCTTCTGCAGTGGTCGGGCATTGAGTCTTACTCAACTTCACACCTTGTAACACAGGCAAGAACCCTTTCTTTGCTTGATCCATTTTGAACTTCTTCAAAACTTTGTCAAGGTATGTGCTTTGTGAAAGTACAATTAAGTGTCTTGATCTATCTCTATAGATCTTGATGCCCAATATATAAGCAGCTTCACCGAGGTCCTTCATTGAAAAACTCTTATGCAAGTATCCCTTTATGCTATCTAGAAATTCTATATCATTTCCAATGAGCAATATGTCATCCACATATAATATCAGAAATGCTACAGAGCTCCCACTCACTTTCTTGTAAATACAGGCTTCTCCAAAAGTCTGTACAAAACCAAATGCTTTGATCACACTATCAAAGCATTTATTCCAACTCCGAGAGGCTTGCACCAGTCCATAAATGGATCGCTGGAGCTTGCACACTTTGTTAGCTCCCTTTGGATCGACAAAACCTTCTGGTTGCATCATATACAACTCTTCTTCCAGAATCCATTCAGGAATGCAGTTTTTACATCCATTTGCCAAATTTCATAATCATAAAATGCGGCAATTGCTAACATGATTCAGACAGACTTAAGCATCGCTACGGGTGAGAAGGTCTCATCGTAGTCAATCCCTTGAACTTGTCGAAAACCTTTCACAACAAGTCGAGCTTTATAGACAGTAACATTACCGTCAGCGTGAGTCTTCTTCTTGAAGATCCATTTATTCTAAATGGCTTGCCGATCATCAGGCAAGTCAACCAAAGTCCACACTTTGTTCTCATACATGGATCCCATCTCATATTTCATGGCCTCAAGCCATTTTGCGGAATCTGGGCTCACCATCGCTTCTTCATAGTTCGTAGGTTTGTCATGGTCTAGTAACATAACCTCCAGAACAGGATTACCGTACCACTCTGGTGCGGATCTTACTCTGGTTCACCTACGAGGTTCAGTAACAACTTGATCTGAAGTTCCATGGTCATCATCATTAACTTCCTCACTAATTGGTATAGACGTCACATGAACCGGTTTCTGTGATGAACTACTTTCCAATAAGGGAGCAGGTACGGTTACCTCATCAAGTTCTACTTTCCTCCCACTCACTTCTTTCGAGAGAAACTCCTTCTCTAGAAAGGATCCATTCTTAGCAACGAATGTCTTGCCTTCGGATCTGTGATAGAAGGTGTACCCAACAGTCTCCTTTGGATATCCTATGAAGACACATTTCTCCGATTTGGGTTCGAGCTTATCAGGTTGAAGCTTTTTCACATAAGCATCGCAGCCCCAAACTTTAAGAAACGACAACTTTGGTTTCTTGCCAAACCATAGTTCATAAGGCGTCGTCTCAACGGATTTTGATGGTGCCCTATTTAACGTGAATGCAGCCGTCTCTAAAGCATAACCCCAAAATGATAGCGGTAAATCAGTAAGAGACATCATAGATTGCACCATATCTAGTAAAGTATGATTACGACGTTCGGACACACCATTATGCTGTGGTGTTCCGGGTGGCGTGAGTTGCGAAACTATTCCGCATTGTTTCAAATTAGACCAAACTCGTAACTCAAATATTCTCCTCCACGATCAGATCGTAGAAACTTTATTTTCTTGTTATGATGATTTTCAACTTCACTCTGAAATTCTTTCAACTTTTCAAATGTTTCAGACTTATGTTTCATTAAGTAGATATACCCATATCTGCTTAAATCATCTGTGAAGGTGAGAAAATAACGATACCCGCCGCGAGCCTCAACATTCATCGGACCACATACATCGGTATGTATGATTTCCAACAAATCAGTTCCTCGCTCCATAGTTCCGGAGAACGGCCTTTTAGTCATCTTGCCCATGAGGCACGGTTCGCAAGTACCAAGTGATTCATAATCAAGTGGTTCCAAAAGTCCATCAGTATGGAGTTTATTCATGCGCTTTACACCGATATGACCTAAACAGCAGTGCCACAAATAAGTTGCACTATCATTATCAACTCTGCATCTTTTGGCTTCAACATTATGAATATGTGTATCACTACTATCGAGATTCATCAAAAATAGACCACTCTTTAAGGGTGCATGACCATAAAAGATATTACTCATATAAATAGAACAACCATTATTCTCTGATTTAAATGAATAACCGTCTCGCATCAAACAAGATACAGATATAATGTTCATGCTCAACGCTGGCACCAAATAAAAATTATTTAGGTCTAATACTAATCCCGAAGGTAGATGTAGAGGTAGCGTGCCGACGGCGATCACATCGACTTTGGAACCATTTCCCACGCGCATCATCACCTCGTCTTTGGCCAGTGTTCGCTTAATCCGTAGTCCCTGTTTTGAGTTGGAAATATTAGCACCAGAACCAGTATCAAATACCTAGGTGCTACTGCGAGCTCTGGTAAGGTACACATCAATAACATGTATATCACATATACCTTTGTTCACCTTGCCATCCTTCTTATCCACCAAATACTTGGGGCAGTTCCGCTTCCAGTGACCAGTCTGCTTGTAGTAGAAGCACTCAGTCCTAGGCTTAGGTCCAGACTTGGGTTTCTTCTCTTGAGCAGCAACTTGCTTGCTGTTCTTCTTGAAGTTCCCCTTCTTCTTCCCTTTGCCCTTTTTCTTGAAACTGGTGGTCTTATTAACCATCAACACTTGATGCTCCTTCTTGATTTCTACCTCCGTAGCTTTAGCATTGCAAAGAGCTCGGGAATCGTCTTATCCATCCCTTGCATGTTCTAGTTCATCACGAAGCTCTTGTAGCTTGGTGGCAGTGATTGAAGAATTCTGTCAATGACGCTATCATCCGGAAGATTAACTCCCGGTTGAATCAAGTGATTGTTATACCCAGACATTCTGAGTATATGCTCACTGACAGAACTATTCTCCTCGATCTTGCAGCTGTAGAACTTATTGGAGTCTTCATATCTTTCAATCCAGGCATTTGCTTGAAATATTAACTTCAACTCCTGAAACATCTCATATGCTCCATGATGTTCAAAACGTCGTTGAAGTCCTGGTTCTAAGCCGTAAAGCATGGCACACTGAACTATCGAGTAGTCATCAGATTTGCTCTGCCAGACGTTCATAACATCTGGTGTTGCTCCTGCAGCAGGTTTGGCACCTAGCGGTGCTTCCAGGACGTAATTCTTCTGTGCAGCAATGAGGATAATTCTCAAGTTACGGACCCAGTCCGTGTAATTGCTACCATCATCTTTCAACTTTGCTTTCTCAAGGAACGCATTAAAATTCAACGGAAGAACAGCACGGGCCATCTATCTACAATCAACATAGACAAACAAGATACTATCAGGTACTAAGTTCATGATAAATTTAAGTTCAATTAATCATATGAATTAAGAACTCCCACTTAGATAGACATCCCTCTAATCCTCTAAGTGATCATGTGATCCATATCAACTAAACCATAACCGATCATCATGTGAAATGGAGTAGCTTTCAATGGTGAACATCATTATGTTGATCATATCTACTATATGATTCACGCTCGACCTTTCGGTCTCAGTGTTCCGAGGCCATATCTGCATATGCTAGGCTCGTCAAGTTTAACCTGAGTATTCTGCGTGTGCAAAAATGGCTTGCACCCATTGTAGATGGACGTAGAGCTTATCACACCCGATCATCACGTGGTGTCTGGGCACGACGAACTTTGGCAACGGTGCATACTCAGGGAGAACACTTTTATCTTGAAATTTAGTGAGAGACCATCTTATAATGCTACCGTCAATCAAAGCAAGATAAGATGCATAAAAGATAAACATCACATGCAATCAATATAAGTGATATGATATGGCCATCATCATCTTGTGCTTGTGATCTCCATCTCCGAAGCACCGTCATGATCACCATCGTCACCAGTGCGACACCTTGATCTCCATCGTAGCATCGTTGTCATCTCGCCAATCTTATGCTTCTACAACTATCGCTACGGCTTAGTGATAAAGTAAAGCATTACAGGGCGATTGCATTGCATACAATAAAGCGACAACCAGATGGCTCCTGCCAGTTGCCGATAACTCGGTTACAAAACATGATCATCTCATACAATAAATTTAGCATCATGCTTTGACCATATCACATAACAAAATGCCCTGCAAAAACAAGTTAGACGTCCTCTACTTTGTTGTTGCAAGTTTTACGTGGCTGCTACGGGCTGAGCAAGAACCGTTCTTACCTACGCATCAAATCCACAACGATAGTTTGTCAAGTTGGTGCTGTTTTAACCTTCGCAAGGACCGGGCGTAGCCACACTCGGTTCAACTAAAGTTGGAGAAACTGACACCCTCCAGCCACCTGTGTGCAAAGCACATCGGTAGAACCAGTCTCGCGTAAGCGTACGCGTAATGTCGGTCCGGGCCGCTTCATCCAACAATACCGCCGAACCAAAGTATGACATGCTGGTAAGCAGTATGACTTATATCGCCCACAACTCACTTGTGTTCTACTCGTGCATATGACATCTACGCATAAAACCAGGCTCGGATGCCACTGTTGGGGAACGTAGTAATTTCAAAAGTATTCCTACGCACACGCAAGATCATGGTGATGCATAGCAACGAGAGAGGAGAGTGTTGTCCACGTACCCTCGTAGACCGAAAGCGGAAGCGTTAGCACAACGCGGTTGATCTAGTCGTACGTCTTCACGATCCGACCGATCAAGTACCGAACGCACGGCACCTCCGAGTTCAGCACACGTTCA
Organism: Aegilops tauschii subsp. strangulata; assembly: GCF_002575655.3. Taxonomy (NCBI): domain Eukaryota; kingdom Viridiplantae; phylum Streptophyta; class Magnoliopsida; order Poales; family Poaceae; genus Aegilops; species Aegilops tauschii. Next base: position 54,196,109 of record NC_053035.3, on the reverse strand, counting down.
GCCCGATGATGTCCCTCGAACTCCGATCCAGCCGAGTGTTGAGGGAGAGTTTCGTCAGCACGACGGCGTGGTGACGATGATGATGTTCTACCGACGCAGGGCTTCGCCTAAGCACCGCGACAGTATTATCGAGGTGGACTATGGTGGAGGGGGACACCGCACACGGCTAAAAGATCAAATCAATTGTTGTGTCTCTAGGGTGCCCATATAAAGGAGCAAGGGGGGGGGGAGGTGCGGCCGGCCACGAGGAGGCGCGCCAGGAGGAGCACTACTCCTATTCCCACCGGGAGTAGGACTCCCTCCCTTCCTTGTTGGAGGGAGAGAGGAAGGAAAGGGGGGCGCCACCCCCTCTCCTTGTCCTATTCGGACCAGAGGGGGAGGGGCGCGCGGCCCTGCCCTATCCGCCTCTCCTCTTCTCAACTAAGGCCCACTATGGCCCATTAAGCCCCCGGGGGGTTCCGGTAACCCCTCGGTACTCCGGTAAAATCCCAATTTCACCCGAAACACTTCCGATATCCAAATATAGGCTTCCAATATATCAATCTTCATGTCTCGACCATTCCGAGACTCCTCGTCATGTCCGTGATCACATCCGGGACTCCGAACAACCTTCGGTACATCAAAACTCATAATATAACTGTCATCGAAACTTTAAGCGTGCGAACCCTACGGGTTCGAGAACTATGTAGACATGACCGAGACACGTCTCCGGTCAATAACCAATAGCGGAACCTGGATGCTCATATTGTCTCCCACATATTCTACGAAGATCTTTATTGGTCAGACCGCATAACAACATACGTTTGTTCCCTTTGTCATCGGTATGTTACTTGCCCGAGATTCGATCGTCGGTATCTCAATATCTAGTTCAATCTCGTTACCGGCAAGTCTCTTTACTCGTTCCGTAATACATCATCCCACAACTAACTCATTAGTTGCAATGCTTGCAAGGCTTAAGTGATGTGCATTAACGAGTGGGCCCAGAGATACCTCTCCGACAATCAGAGTGACAAATCCTAATCTCGAAATACGCCAACCCAACAAGTACCTTCGGAGACACCTGTAGAGCAGCTTTATAATCACCCAGTTACGTTGTGACATTTGGTAGCACACAAAGTGTTCCTCCGGTAAACGGGAGTTGCATAATCTCATAGTCATAGGAACATGTATAAGTCATGAAGAAAGCAATAGCAACATACTAAACGATCGAGTGCTAAGCTAACGGAATGGGTCAAGTCAATCACATCATTCTCCTAATGATGTGATCCCGTTAATCAAATGACAACCCATGTCTATGGCTAGGAAACATAACCATCTTTGATCAACGAGCTAGTCAAGTAGAGGCATACTAGTGAAACTCTGTTTGTCTATGTATTCACACAAGTATTATGTTTCCGGTTAATACAATTCTAGCATGAATAATAAACATTTTTCATGATATAAGGAAATAAATAATAACTTTATTATTGCCTCTAGGGCATATTTCCTTGACAATCTTCACCAACAAGCACTCAAGACCCTCGCGAGGCGGCCAAGCCTCGCGAGGTGGATGACGCAAGACCTCCTCAGGAGCGGCCTCACTAGGCTGGCTCGCGAGGGGCAGAGAGACCAAGGCAAGGAAAACCTCACGAGGATCTCATGACGCAAGCCATGACGACCAAGGCCATGCGGGAGCCAGGCGCACAGTGTCCTTGCTTCCACTTTGGTGCTAAGGAGGCAAGCATAGGCAAGGAGTTCCGAGGCATCAGGCAAAGGTTTCCATATCGGTGAAACGAGACCAAGACCAGCAGGACGACAAGACGGAGGTCACTGTGGAGCCCAAGACGGTGTCATCACCAGAGCTTTTGGCAGGCGAAGACTACTTTTGTCAGGATAAGCTGTACTAGCTGTCCCCTTTCAAATTGGCTGCTGTGGCATCCCTTCCTGCTCAATATTTGGGAAGAGGACTAGGGCCTCTATAAATAGGACTAGCCACTTAAGTAGGAGGCAGCTCGAATAGACCTTGAGCAGTCCTCACCCACGCAAAGCGCAAGAACACCTCCCCTTAGGAGGCTGTTCTTCCCCTTGTACTGTTCATCCTCCGCCCAAGAGGCAATCCACCACCACCACACTGGAGTAGGGTATTACACCACAACGGTGGCCCGAACCAGTATAAATCTCGTGTCCAGTGTGTTGTGCATTTGTCATGCCTAGCCTAGAGATCGCGAAGTGTGTGAGGGCGTGATCGGTCAGGGAGAGATCTTCGCGCGCACCCCAGTGTTCGAACCTGAAGGGTTTTGCCGGATCCCGAAATCCAACAAGAACCAAACACACCAAGAGACGCTTCAATTCCATCTGCGATCAAGTCAAGGAGGGAGACATAGTGATTTGCAAGATACATATGGATCTGAATGTTGCAGACCCGTTCACTAAGCCTCTTCCACGAGCAAAACATGATCAGCACCAAGACTCCATGGGTGTTAGAATCATTACAATTTTGATTATTGACTCTAGTGCAAGTGGGAGACTGAAGGAAATATGCCCTAGAGGCAATAATAAAGTTGTTATTTATATTTCCTTATATCATGATAAATGTTTATTATTCATGCTAGAATTGTATTAACCGGAAAATTAGTACATGTGTGAATACATAGACAAAACAGAGTGTCCCTAGTATGCCTCTACTTGACTAGCTCGTTAATCAAAGATGGTTAAGTTTCCTAACCATAGACATGTGTTGTCATTTGATGAACGGGATCACATGATTAGAGAATGATGTGATGGACAAGATCCATCCGTTAGCTTAGCATTATGATCGTTTAGTTTTATTGCTATTGCTTTCTTCATGACTTATACATATTCTCTGACTATGAGATTATGTAACTCCCGAATACCGGAGGAACACCTTGTGTGCTATCAAACGTCACAACATAACTGGGTGATTATAAAGATGCTCTACAGGTGTCTCCGAAGGTGTTTGTTTAGTTGGCATAGATAGAGATTAGTATTTGTCACTCCGTGTATCGGAGAGGTATCTCTGGGCCCTCTCGGTAATGCACATCACTATAAGCCTTGCAAGTAATGTTACTAATGAGTTAGTTGTGGGATGATGCATTACAGAACGAGTAAAGAGACTTGCCGGTAACGAGATTGAACTAGGTATGATGATACCGACGATCGAATCTCGGGCAAGTAACATACCGATGACAAAGGGAATAATGTATGTTGTTATGCGGTTTGACCGATAAAGATCTTCGTAGAATATGTAGAAACCAATATGAGCATCTAGGTTCCACTATTGGTTATTGTCCGGAGATATGTCTCGGTCATGTCTATATAGTTCTCAAACCCGTAGGGTCCGCATGCTTAATGTTCGATGACGATTTGTATTATCAGTTATGTGTTTTGGTGAGCGAAGTTTGTTCGGAGTACCGGATGAGATCATGGACATGACGAGGAGTCTCGAAATGGTCGAGAGGTAAAGATTGATATATTGGAAGGTTATATACGGACACCGGAATGGTTCCGAAGAAGTTCGGGGATTTATCGCAGTACCGGGAGGCTATCGGAACCCCCCCGGGAAAAGTTAATGGGCCTCATGGGCCATAGTGGAGAGGAGAAGGCAGCCACGGGAGGAGGCGCGCGCCTCCCCCTGCCAAACCTCCCCCTGCCCAATCCAAATTGGACAAGGGGAGGGGGCGCGGGCCCCCTTTCCTTC